>NC_072481.1:38779989-39085330 GCF_027574615.1 Eptesicus fuscus | reverse complement strand
ACCCTGCCCCCATTTCCCCTGACAGAGGAGCCAACGTCCTTGTCAAATGGCAGGTCTGTGGGGTGAGATCATGGGTTGGGACCGGGATTAGAGCCCAGGAGGCACGAAGAGAGAGGAGCAGCAGCCCGGTGGCTAGGAAGGTGTTTTCCACGTTCCTTCGTCATTCCCGTCACGGGCCCCATTTTGGCTTTCACCATAGGAAGAGCTGTCATCATCTCTCTCTTTTTGACCACTGTCCACTGTCCTCAGACCACAGACTGTCACCATCAAATCCCTGACACCAGTACTGGCACCATCTCAGACCATCTGCTGCTTCCGGTTTCCCTGACTCCTCAAGATTGGGTTGAGCAATATGTGTTTAACAGTAAAGGCGATAGTAGCAGCCATCGCTGGCATGAATCACTTCGTCACTCTGAACCAGGCACTGTATACTAAAGGCTTTATGCGAATTATCTCATCACCAATCACATGATAATTGCCTGTTTTCTTTTCCACCTCCCTCGTGTGATATAAGGGCAAGGACTGTGCCTGTGCAGAGTAGCTCAATAAATCGATTCGGAGTGGATGAGTGACGGGTTATCACTGTCTTATGATAGCCATCACCCCAAGCACTGGCATCATCATTTTTCAGGCATGACAATCATCTCCTTCCCTGTGTCACTGTTACTGAGATCAAACCCACTTAGCTATTAGTGTCTTATTGCACAATCAGCAGCCTGAAAATCGTGCCACCAACCCCATCCTTATATATTGCCAGGAAAATAATGGATGTGTTTTAGAAAACCTGGGCATGAAAATGTGGGGTTGCCATCCGAGTTTTGAAGTGGGTGGGAGGGATGGGAAAGAAGAAGAGCAGAGGCCAAAAGGGCATGGGGTTGGTGGCATGAGGGAGGACAGTCCCGCCTTGCCACGCCAGCGTTAACTGTGGGGAACGCGTAGGAGCAGGAACCTGCTTGGACCGAGCATCTGCTCTGTGAGGACCGTGTTGCACCTTCAGCTTCTCCTCCAGGTGACTTCACTCCTTCCCAAGGCCAGTGTTTCCCAAACTTTTGCAATAGCCTGGATCCTGCTTACCCTCCCCTTCCCCAACAAGTCATTCCACAGCTGTATAATTCCTCCCTCCCTCCTAAGTTCTTCCTTCTCTCCCTCACCCTCTTTTCTTCCTTCCTCCTTGTCCCTGTCCCTCTCTTTCCTTTCTGTAATTTTGGAAAGGGAACTGACATCCATTGAGATTTTACTCTGCTAGTTACTGGGCTAATTCTTTGCATACCAATCTTCTCGCTGGTTTTTCTTAGCAAGCTCACCTTGTAAGCATTGTTACCCCTATTTTGCAGAGGAGGAAAACTGAGGCTCAGGGTGATGCAGGAATTTACCCAAGGAAATGCCAATAGAGAAACAGCAGTCTGACCTCACAGTTGCTGTTTCCTTCTCTCTCTCTCTCTCTCTCTCTCTCTCTCTCTCTCTCTCTCTCTCTCTCTCTCTCTCTCATAATCAGTAATGTATTGATTTCAGAGAGGGAGGGAGAGAGAGAGATAGAAACATCTATGATGAGAGAGAATCATTGATTGGCTGCCTCCTTGCACGCCCCCTACTGGGGATCGAGCCCTGCAACCCAGGCATGTGCCTTGACCTGAAATGGAACCATGACCTCCTGGTTCATAGGTCGATGCTCAACCACTGAACCACCTCGGCCAGGCTCACGGCTGCTGTTTCTAACTTCTCTCCACTACCCTACCCCACATTTCCTAAAAGCATCAAATCTCTCCCTTTAAAGTATCCATTGCTTTCAAATGCAAGCAAATTCATTTTCTTGGTATTAGACTAAAGTTGGGAAACTCAAAATCTAGAGTTAGATTCCTTAGCCACACCTGTCCCCTGTGCATTCATGTTAGCTTGTTCAGGTCAGCTCAGAGCCCTGTGCCCAAGGGCCTGCCTTTCTCAAAACACCTCACGAATGCCCCAGCAAATCCCTTTCACCACCATTCCCCATCTTGACTTTCTCTTTGCATTTTAAGAAAGGCAATTTCAAGGACCATCTCAATTTTTAGGAAGCCTGGTGTAAATATTTCATTGCCCAGGGATTTGTGCAGATATTACACCTGCGTGCACTTCAAAGGGAAGATGTAACTTTCATTATAAGGTCTAGGCATTTCCCTCCACCCTCTAACCTTCTGGACAACCTTTGGGACCTTCCTAACATGGTAGCTGGGAGCAGGAGGGCCTTTAGCTGCTACAGTGAGGCCCAGCTTTGAGTAATGAAAGGCAATTCTTTAGTCATTATAGAGACAGGTCCTCAAAGCGGCACCAATTCCTCTCTTGGATCAAAGCTTTACCACACAGTAGCCACAGTGCAGCCACTGGCTACCACCCGGGACAGTGCAGATAGGGAACTTTGCATCACCACAACAAGTCCCAATCCACAGCTTTGCTCTGGGAGGAAATCATTTATTAACATCATAGTTTCCACTCCTCAATCTCAGCTCCTTGGTTCTTCAGTTACGAAGCAGGTTTACCTGTCTCTGTCTCTGCCAAGCCATGGGAAAGAGGCTGTTCACTCTGGGCTAAAGGTGATAGACTCCTAGGTCCCCAGGGGGATTAGTCTTCATTAGCACGTGTCTTCCCTCTTAAATCACTTCCCAAGGAAAGGCACTTGCATTCAAATGCCTGGAATCACTCTGTGCCTTAGGAGTACCCACCGTGGTGCAGTTACAAATCACTTAAGTCCATCCATTTCTCCTGAACCTTCTAAATGGATAATTGAATTCATCCTTCTGCAGCAGTGGCCTGAGTTCTGAGTTGAGATCTAGAAGCCGTGTGTCCTCCCTGTTCCACCCCACCCCGCCCAAGCTAGAATGACGACATTTGCTGGCTCACTCTGAGCTGCAGGAGAGCAGGGGCCGGACATGACTCATCTCTGTAGTTCCGGTGCCTCACCAGGACATGGCATGTGGAGAGCGCCCAGTGAATGTTTGTTGAAGAAATTAATTAGTCAATTACATAATCAATCAAGACGCTTTCCATTTTCCCAGTGGGATTTCCACTAATTATTCCTGCAGAGAGTCCATTCCCCAGCACAGTGATCAGCAAATCTGGCTGCGCATTAGTATTACCTGGGGAGCTTTTAAAAACCTACAGATGCCAGGGCCCTGCCTCAGACCAATGGAGTCCAAATCTCTGATGATGGGGCTCAGGCAGGGGTAGTTTTGCAAAAGCTCCCCCAAAGGATTGCACTGTGCAGCCCAGGGTGCAAGCCCCTGCAGGGTTCTGATGTGGCAGCCATAGTAAGTTTTCATCTTTTTTCTTCAGCCCAAGTCCTACCTCATCCGCTGTCACTTTGGCTGCAAGAGTAACAGGAATTTGATCTTGATAGTTACCCTACTCAGTTATGGGACAATCCTGTTCCCACTGCTCCTATAAGGGAGTGTGGGAAGATAAAACTCCCTGTGGGAGCTTTACTTTTATGTCTTAATGAAGATTCAGGCTAGAACTGGGTTGAAACAAAAGAGGGGAATCTCTTCCTTTGATTCCTCCCTGGAAGTTTAAGTTGTGAGTGAAATTTGATGTCATGTTGATGTTTTGAAAGCAGCGTGGGAAGCTGCGTGCATGCTATGATAGTAAGTACGGGAAAGATATCTATAAGAACGAAAGGACTGGGGATAATCTTGCTCTGGAGCCATTTGCTTTTTTATATGGGGCTAAGTGAGCTAGAACTCTAGTAGTGACTGTAGGTAAAGCAAGAGCCAGGGGTGTGGGGAGAGTAGGGAATGGGTTCCAGGTCCTGCCCATGAGAAGCAGCCGGGAGAGTATATGGGCTGGATGTGGTGCACCGGGCATTACCACAGGCTGCCGTGCGCGGGAGGAAAGAGCGCTGAGCAATGACTGAGCCAGGGGCAACCAGGAAGGAACCACAGGAGCCAGGGACAAAGTGCATGGATGGGAAGAGGATGATCAGACAATACTGTAGCCAGAACTGAGGTGAGAGGGAGAAGATGGAGTCAAGAATGGACAGAGAGGTTCAGAGCTAAGGCCAAGAAGTGCTGGGCATCCTTTGACACGGGCTCTGGCCTGTGCTGTCAGGCCGGGCTATTTCTAAACAGGGGCATCTGGCAGGGTATTTGTTTCTTCTTCCTCTTTCTTTCCCCAAATATTACATAATAACAGTTTTCTAGCATTAAGCCCTGGGTGTCTGTGCATTGCAAAAATGAGTCAAAAGAAACAGAATGAAGAGATACTAATAATTGCTACTATTTATTGAGCACCTACTATGTGCCAAACACCAAACAAGACTTTGCACCCACATCTCAGTTCATCCTCTGAGAGGATGTCATCGTTATCATCCCCACTTGAAAAATGAGAAAACTGACGCTCATGGGATGTGAGAGTCAGGCGGCCAGCACACTGCGCAGCCAGGAGTCAGTCCGTGTCGGTGGGATTCCAGAGAGAGGCATCGGCTCCCATGCGTTTGGTCTCCAGCTCCATCTGGATGAATGAAATCGCCTCCTCACACCCCAGCTCCACAGCTCACCAAAGGCCACCTCTCTGTCACCAGGAAAGCGACGGGCTCGCGCCAGCACCGGTTATCCTCACGCGTTTTCATTAGGTGGTGGGGGGTTTATGAGACTCGACCACAGGCTGTTTTTCAAATTTATTTAATGCATCCATCATGCTCTGAAGCTATTTGCTTCTTTATATTGGACAGATGTAATGAGATTTTGGACACTAAAAAATGTTTTTATTAAAAGTTATGACCCAGAGCTAGTTGGTAGGGACTGTGCCATAAATCCCTCGAAGTGTGCGAATTTACAAAGGATGTAGCGACATAACCTTAACCTTTTAGGCCACTCCATAGATTACAGGATCGCTTAAACTAATGTTGTCTCCCCATCTCTCCCCACCGCTGGCCAAATAATAATCATAATGTATGTGGTTATCCGATGTGGTTGCTCGTCCTCTGCTCTTAGCCACAGTTGACGCTTGGGGAGCCAGTGCGGCAAAGCCGATGGTTGATGACGGAATTCGCTGATGGTTGGTCCCAAGGCCCCACTGTGGTGGGCACGCTGGTTCCCCGGCTCTGCTTTGCAGCCTTGTCCCTGGGGCTGAGTGGCAGAAAGTCACGTTTGCCACAGAGGGTGAGAGTGAGTTCTGACAGATGAGTATTATGAGGTTATTGGGTGATGATTCTCCATTCCTCTATTGCCGATAGCCAGCTCTCCTAAAAATTAGGAAATGATACAGTTATTTCTGTGCACAATAACTCATTGTAATGTCAATAGTATCAGATATATATTCATGTTAAAGTGCTTGGAAAGCATCCAAAGAATAATTAGCTCGTAATATAGACCAAAGTAAGGTGATATATCTATTTACAGAGATATTATATATTATCTATAGTAAATCTTACTGTTGTGACTTTGTTAAATTAACATTTATTAAGTTGAGCCCTGGGGCATCAGATGGAGGGCCACAGTTCAACAAAGACCACAAGAGAATTGAAGTAGAGAAGCTTATTATTCACAGGCCATAGAGGAGGGGTCACTGGGAGAGGTCAAGGCGGCTGGCCTGAGAGAGCCACAGGACCTAAGTCATGTGCCTTTATTAGGCCCATGGGTGAAGTGCCTGCATTTCCTGGGCTCAGCCTGGATTGGGCCATTCAAACCAAGAACAGCAGGGCTTGGGGTCTTATCTAAGAGGTAACAAGGGGAAGGAAGGCCCTGGGCAGTGGGCAGACTGCCTACCATGAGAGTCCTCACGGGACATGCCTCCCCGCAGGGGTTGGAGCCAGTTTAAGGCTCCTGCAGGCCGCTTGGCCACACAAAATGGATCCTGAGACAGCAGTATTTTGGAGTAGTGAAATGCTCGACAGTTATAAACAACAAAATAAAAAATTAAAACAATTAGATCTGGTCAACAGCCAGCTGCTTGTAAAACATGCATTCATTCATGTATTTTTAGACACTGCTGTGTGCCAGACCCTCTGTTAGCTCTGGGGATTCAAAAGTAAATACATCATGGTCCCTGCTTCGGGATCCTCACCGGGGTCAGCACAGAGGATGTGCTGTTATTCTCAGAGGAGGAGTTTCAACTCAAAAGATCAGGGAAGGCTTCATGGAAGAGGTGGCCCTTCAGCAGGGTTTGAGAAATGGGATGAGCTCTGAACATGCAGGGGTGAGGGGAAGAGCATTTCAAGCAGAGGGGACAGCAGGCACAAAGGCACTTAGGAAACCAGCTGTTTACAGGCTGCTCTAAAGACTTCGGTTTGCTAACGCAGATAACATTTTTGTCTTTTAAAACAAAAATCTCAAGGGTAAACATGCTCTTATCAGTTGAGACCGGCTGGGTAATGTCTGTAATTTCAGAAAGATGAACTTTGAACCACTGCTGTATTTCCTCATCAGGCCCCTATTTGATCAACTGCTTATGCTGGGAACACATTCCCAGGATTTGCACAGAATGTTGGCCTCAGCTCCTGTCACTGAGTCCATGGGAGCATAAATTGTAGATACCATCCTCATCAAACTCACTAATCCATGTCATTTGTGTGTCATTCACTTCATCCTCATTCATCGCCCCTTCCACCTGCAGAACGGCCATCCGATGGAGGATTTTGAAGAACGCTTTGCCGCGGCCACCCCGGTAAGAGTGCGAGGGCCCTGTCTGTGAGCTGTTTCATGTCATTGCCCCATCATTCATTTCGTGCTCATAAGCCATGCCTTGTGCTTACAGAACAGAAACCTGCCCGCGGACATTGATGAGATTCTTGAGGCAACGAAGGTAAGGCCTCCAGGCTCTTAAGTGAGGGTTGTTCTGGTCACTGACATGCATCCCATAGCATCCCACCCAGCCTGCGTGAGAAGCAGGCGCTCGGCTCAGCTCTGTTCTAGTGTTCACAGGAAGACACCTGGTGAGCCCTGCAATAGGGTCAAATAATAACTGTGTGTGTATGTGTGTGTGTGTGTGTGTGTGTGTGTGTGCGTGCACATGTGTGTGTGCGCATGCGCATGTGTGTGTGAAAGAGGGCATATTGGACAGGAAGTGATACTCCTTCATTTCATTCAACAAATATTTTTTGAGCTCCTAACAGGTCCCATTCCAATAAATGGCTGGAGATGTGGTGGAGAGGAAGACGCTCATAGTACAACACAGTGCAACACTGCATAGCATTAGGATAGAATAAGGTAGGGTGGTTGGGAAAGGTAGGGGAGGGAAGAGTAGGGTAAGGTGAGGTAGCCTAGGGCAGTGTATGTAGTGTGACAGTGTAGTGGGTATTCAAACACAGAAACAGCATGTGCTAAGTGCCCCATTGGGAATAAAAGACACACACGACTGTTCTTCATTCAGCATACCCTGGAGTAGATGTACTGGTTTACAACCAATATTTATACAGCTTGGCTGATATATAGGCCAATGAATATGATCACCCCTGAGGGTGCTTGGGAGGCTTCTAGGGGTTTTTGACCTTGGCTGCAAAATAGAATCACTAGGAGAGCTTTTAAAGTTTTAGGTTCTAGGCTGTACTCCAAACCAGCCAAGTCAGAATCTCCTGGGGTGTGAACAAGGCATCAGTATTTTCCCCCTGGTGATTTGGGTGTGCATCCAAGGTTGAGACCACTGAAATAAAAGTATCACACAAGCTGTTCTGAGTAGTGCGATGGGGTACAAACTGAGTTAGGAGACATTTCCCAGGGGGAGGAAAATTTGTCCCCTGAAGGATGATGGGTGGACAGGCAATGGGGGAAGGAATGGGTGTTCTAGGTAGGAGGAAAGGCATGTGCAAAGGCCCTGAGGTGGCCTTTCCATTTATAGCACTCCTGCTTCTGGGCTCCGTGGCACGTCCCTGATTGTGTCTGTGGGCCTGCCTTTCCTTCAGGTAGCCAGCTCATGAAAGTAGGAGCAGGAACATGCCTCATTCTTCCCTGTATCCCCTGCTCTTGGTACAGTAGCTGATGTACAGTAGGGGAGCCATACTTTTCCTCAATGAAGGACCTCCTGATGCCAAACTTAGGTAGTGGGCCTGCGAGAATGTGATTTGGGGTCAGTCAAGGCCATCTCAGCCTTCAGCAGTGGTGCCTTCAGAATTTTTCTGTAGGAGGAGCTAGGAGTCTAGTTGCCATAGTCTAGTTCAGTGGTCAGCAAACTGCGGTTCGCGAGCCGTGGTTTGCCGCTCTGTTGACCAATGAGTTTGCCGACCATGGGTCTAGTTGAACGAAGGACCCGGAGGCTAACCTTGGAACAGCGGTTGTGTAACACTGCAGATACTCTTGTGAAAACATCACTTGTCGTATCAAAGAATGGCTGTGGAGAACAGGCCTGATGCAGACATTGATGGGCTGCCCCATCAACACCCAAGCTACCCATCCTCTCCGTCTCTGGCCTTGGCATCTTCCGGTGTCACTCTTCTTATCCTGGACAATGCCAGGCCTAAAGAAGGGGCAGAATCTGCCGGCAGCTGCCAAGTCTCTCTTCGCCTGAATATGTCTGAAGTGCTAGTAATGGAAAGGCAAGGAGGCACCTTGAGCTGGCCTTCCAGATGACGTCTTCAGATGGATGTGACTCGTGGCAGACCTTTTAGGAGCTCGGCTGCTGGTTAGAGAGTACGGTGGAGCTGGACTTCCACAGGGTAGGAAGGTAACCAAGGCTCTGTGAAGTGACAGATAAACGAGATGCTGCTCAGGCTGCGGGTCAAGCCCAGCTCAGTTAGCTCACTGGTCAGAGGCAAGTCACTTAACCTCTTGGTCTCAGCTCGCTCATCTGCAAAATCCAGACACTGGGAGAGACACCTGTGCTGCCGATGTCATGGGGCTCGGTGAGCATCAACCACGATGATAACGTATTACAAAGTGTATTGTAAACTGTACAATGTTTTACAAATGTGGACGGTTAGTTTTATTCTCTTCAGAACCTTAAATGATTCATTATGACCATCTTATTCGAAGGAACGTGGTTTGTTAGGTTACAAATAAAAGGTCTGGGGTTAACAGGGGATGGAAGTTGTTAAAATAGATGTTACTCCAGATTCTCAATCGCATATGGCCATTAGAATTATTTTTAATTATATGGCATAAGAATCCATTTTTATATAAAATTTAAATTAACTCAAGGTTCCATTTAAACAGCAAGTCCAATGGAATGAAATAACAATCTGTGTGTTATGCCTCTGCATGCTGTTCTCGTTCAGTCCTTGAGTAAAAACCATCAGGCAGGGGGAAGTCTACATCTCAGGAATGAGGGTTATTTTAAAAGTTGTGTTTTCATCTTTAAAAACTATAAATAAATAAATACATAAATGAATGAATAAATGAATGAATAAATAAATAAATAAATGTTGTGTTTAAGGAGAAAATGAGCCAGTAAATTATATGAATGATGTTAGCAACAGTGTGCCATGAGGTCAACATATTTGAAATGTAAATTATGAAACTTAATTATTAACTTTATTTTAATATTTTCCTACCAGTGAAAATAGTGGGGACCATTTTAGAAGCACTGGGTTCCAACTGTAGGAAGCCCAGAAGCTTCATTTGAGTTAAATAGAGTTATTACTTGTGTGAATTTGGGAGAGAGTCTAAAGGATTGGCCTAGTTTCACCAAATAAAGTAAAATAATGGAAGCAAGCTAAGGAAACAAGGAGTATTTAGGGTCCAGCCAGATTTGGGAGAGCACCCAGCATGCTGGCCACCCTGTTACCATCTCACTACCACGGACCATTATCCTTTGGGAGAGAATCAGGTAGCCCTGTCCCCTTCGCTGTCTCCTCTCCTGCTTCTCTCTCCACCCTCACTGGTTCAACCAAAATGCTCGACAGCCTGGGGCTGCTACCCCTCTTGTTCCTGTATTTCCATCTGCCTGGATGGCCCCTCCTCATCCTGGTTGCCTGGCTAACTGCTCCTCTTCTTCAGGACTCAGATCAGAGCTGTTTCTCTGAGAAAACCCTCATTGAGCTCCTTTGCCAAAAGCTGGCTGGTCCCTCCTAGGCTGGCCCATTGAGACGTCTGTTGCCATTCCTGCCACAACACCTTGAAATTAGCTCTGTCTATGGGTTGTCCCACCAGACTGTAAGCTCCCTGCAGGCAGGAACTTGGCATTTCTCGTTATTCTGTTCCCAGCAACTAGCACAGTGCCCACCACCTACCGCTTATCCAGTGTGTACGGTACGGGAAAAGCATTGCATGGTTGGGAAGGAAATCAGTATGCACAGGGCCCTGCTTTATGCCAGGTACTACTGTTCTTCTGAAAGCTTCAAGGGAAAAGTTGAATGTGAGTTAGCTAGGCTAAGCTGCTTTCAGCCAAAAGAACTTTTTGTGCCTGTTAAACGGGGCTTCGCCAAACTCCAAAGGAAGTCCTGCTATTAGTATTGTCAATAAATCTGCAAAGGAGATACTACCATCCCCATTGCCCAGGTGAGGGAACTGTAGCTCTGAGGAGTGGCAGAGATCGGAGGTGGTAGAACCCAAACATATGCTCAGGTGGGCACCTTGTCCGGCTGCCAGAGACCCTCACCTGTTGGTAAGAAAGAGCATTCCCTTCTTCGTGGTGAGTCCTAGAGAGAGGTAGGAATTCAGGTGCAGGGGCCCTGCATGGCAAGCAGGCAAATGCGCCCTGCTCTGTCCTTTCTATTGAATGGTTTTAGGTGGTTTTAGGTTCCCCCGAGGAGAGTTGTAAAACCCAAAGGGAAGCAGAGTGTTTTTCCCTCGGTGGGCAGGTTTGCACAAAGCATATGATTATGTACTTTAAGTCAGGCCACGGGGATCCTGGCCAGGGACTCCCCACAGTCGCTGCAGCTAGGAGAGTCTGCAGATTCGTTTCTAAGTGTATCTTAAAGGGTTCCTTCCACAGTTACTGGCTGGCGTCACTCAGACACTCCTGGGTGATGGATGGGGGATGTAGATGACATGGTGTCTGCAGCCATGGAGTTCCGAGGAGTGATTAATAGTGTATCTGCTGGGCTGTTTTTGATGCCCTTCCTGGTATTAAATACTATGATTTCTTTTCCTCCAACTATATTTTTTATTCTCAAGACAGACTTTTTCAGGGACTGTCATCTGTCTGACTGCATACTCTGTGTGGAGAAAACTCAAGTCTTAGCCTCTGTGAGGCTCAGTTTACTCATCTGTAGAAATGGGAATGATGATGCCTTCCTCTCAGGGTCACTGTTGCTGGGAGCATGCACGGAGAGGTGGCCATGAAGTCTGTCTTACTATACTTAGTGTGTGAAGGGCTAAGTACACGAGTGAACACACGCATGCAAGAAAAACCAATGACGGGACTGCCTTCTTGCATTATTTCCTGGAAAAGAGACAGCGCTGGCATCGGTGGTAAATAGGTGAAAAGGGTCTTAGTATTGCTTATGGGAGGCGGCCAAACGCGGATCTCCTGGACTGAGTCCAGATCAACAGTCAGACACCTTGAAGCAAGAATTGATTCTGGCCGCATCCCAGGTGTTGTCTTTAGGGTCATGAGGTGTAGCAATGACCAACTGGGCTTATTGTTTATGTAGGGATGTTGAGAAAGAGAAATACTCGTCCTCCTAGGATGCTGTGTTTCAAGCAGTGCCCCTGCGGCAGCAGTATTCCTCCCGGTGACATCATTATCTTTTATGTCTTTTCAGGCTGTGACCCAATTAGAACTTTTTGGGGACATGTCCACCCCTCCTGATATAACCTCTCCCCCCGTAAGTATGCACCGCCCTCTGTGCCCGGCATCCCTGCCTTTCCCTTCTTCAGTCTCCCCGGGAAAGCATGTGCGCTTTGTAACAGAGGCCTGCTGGTGGGTGTCTGCCCTGGCTCCTTCAAGCTGTGTGCTCTGGGCAAAATAGCTAGGGATTCTAAATCTCAATTTCCTAGGCTATCTTTTAAAAGGAATTATGATACAGGCTTCTGTTTTGAGAAATAGATACATCCGTGTATTAGCAATTACAGGTCCCCTGGGGACTTGCTATTCTGCTGGGCAGTGGAATCATGAATGGGATGTGGCCGCTGCCTGCAGACCCAGCTGGGAATAGGGCAAGAAACTCAACAGGACAACAATGCGATAGGCATCTGACAGCACCTACCTGGCCCACACGGCCAGGTGGTCAGCCCAGTAAAGGAAGCATCTTCTCCCCACCCTTTCTTCCTTTCCCTCTCTCCTTTTTTTTCTGATCTCTCTCTCTCTCTCTCTCTCTCTCTCTCTCTCTCTCTCTCTCTCTCTCTCTCCCTCCCTCTCTCTCTCTCTCCTTTTTCTTTGCTCTCTCCCTCCAATCTTCCTGCTGGCTTTACTGAGCTTCTCACAAAGCGTTGGATTCCCAGCTCTAGGTTCAGCAGGTACCTCAGTCAGTCATTGCTGGCAGGGAGACAGAGGTTGCAGGAAGCCCTCATTTGAACATTAAAAGGAGAAAAAAGGGTATTAAAACCAAAACCAAATAGAAACCCAGACAACTGGGTGCATTCAGAGGCCACCCTGCAGCCACTGCAAACAACAGAGCCAGCTAGATGGCCCGTTCAGCTCCTCCCCCCACTCTCCACTCCCCGAGGTGGATGGAGAGCAGTCAGCACAGCTGCACCAGCTGAAGCTGCTGGCGGGGGCAGCTCCCCTGGGCACTGCACAGTTGTGCAAACCCAGGGATGGTGCTGTGGTTCATTGGTGAGATGCGCCTCACAGAGAAAAGGCTGTAACCTCACCACTGAGGACAGATGGCACAAGACCCCGCTGCCCACAGCTGCCGCCAGGGACTCTAGACACAGCTGTTCTGCCCCCAACACCTGATGCCCAGAGCAGCCGTGAAGGCGGGGACAGCAGCTCCTGTCTCCAGGGAAGCTGGGAAGCCGGGCAGCTCTAGCAAGTCTCATCCCTGCTCTATCCCTGGGCGAAACAGCTGTGTCCTGGGCACTGGGGATCTCAGAACCGTGCGCTATGGAGCTAGAGAGGCCTGAAGGGATCTTCTAACCTTATTACCTTCATTTTACAGATGAGCAGACTGAGGCCCAGAGAGGGCTTGTGACTCACCCAAGGTCACATAGGGGAAAAGGGAATGGTGTTGATTGTGTTTAAAAGTGCTTATTGCAGCATCTCATGGCTGCGTTCCTGGCCCTGAACCCAAGTGCAGTCCAAATGGGTATTTAATTATCCTCAGAACAATGCCCTTCTTCTCACAAGCTGCTAGTCTAAATGGCCTTGTCTAATTGCCATGGTTTCAGGATTAATTGCTTGCCCCAGGCTATCCCCAGGGTGTAAGTATGGGGTGGGGGGAGATAAGAATGTTATGTCATTGAATAGATATACACTGTAGGCAAAGGGCCTCTGTAAATAGGTGAGAACATTTAAAAAGAAACTGCATACTGATGGTTTTAATTCAGTGCCCCTCACCTTCCCCAACAGTTCATGCCACAGACCTTCCTGGAACCCCAGCACGGCCAGGCACTGTGCAGTTTACAGCTCAGGCATTTTTTTAATTATCTTGAAAATCTTCACTTCTTGCAAGTGAATATTCAGGCAAGATTCAGGGAGGCACCAGGAGATACAAGGACCTCTGTTCCAGTTCCTAAACTTTATTTGTTCATTTCGTCCACAACGATTTACTGACTGTGTTTTCAGTGACAAGCCCTGAGCTGGGTGCGCAGTAGTAGATTCTGAGTGGAGTATGTCAGTTTGGATTGACCGCATCTAAAGGAGGAAAGCCAGGTTTTATGGAATAATTTGAAGGCCTGAAAACACCCCTAAGGGGTAGGGGCTCAAACTAAATAGTCACGATCCTGGCCTTCGTTTGCTGAGCACCTACTATATGCCTCAGCATGGTGCTGAGTGATTTAAATGCATGACCTCAGTTAATCCTCACAGTTGCTCTGGGAGTAGGTATCACTTTGCCCATTTTACAGATAATCTGTGTAACTAGCTAGTGGTTTGCACACCACCTAAGTGGCCAGACCCTGGCTGGTTTCTGCAGCATCCCCCTCCCCCCAAACACACACACACACACACACACACACACACACACACACACACACACACATTCCTGCACCAGCTGCCTCCCATCCTGGATGATCGCTGAGCCTAGTCTCCCAGGAGCCTCATGCATCCGCCCCCTCTCTCTGACAGACTCCTGCAACTCCAGGTGATGCCTTTATCCCGTCTTCATCTCAGACACTTCCGGCGAGTGCAGACATGTTTGGTTCTGTACCTTTCGGCACTGCTGCTGTACCCTCAGGTAAGCCCTCTTCCTTCCACCTGCTTCCCTTCCTTTGCAGAAAGGGTTGGACCAGCTGCCAGATGTGCCAGAACACCTGTGGAACCACCGTTCTCCCGTTGTAACTCTTCAGGTGACACTGAGAAGCTGCCATGGGGTGGCGAGTGGGGTGGCACCTCTCACAGAGGTCTGGTATGCTGCTGGCTGGAATACAGTGATGGCTTTCACATGGAATGGTCAAGATTCCATGTTACTCAGGTGGTTAGCTTTAGGGAGCCTGGTGCACACACAGCCATGCAGATCAGTGCAAGTCCATTTCTTCCTGTCCGTCTGAGCCAGAGGAGAAGAGGTGGCAAAGGGGAGTGGGTGAGTCTGTTCTCCAAAGATCTCTTGAGATCTGATGGACAGACGTGATCTGCCTCCTGGTTTGGTGGAGATTCAGGAGGGTGAGGGTGTCCATACAGGAAACCTAAGGGACAGAGCAAACTACTTAACGGTGAATTGGGAGGATGATAGGGCTGTTAGTGATTTAGAACAGCGGTCACCAACCAGTGGTCTGCAGACCACTGGTGGTTCGTGAGGTCCAAAAGGTTGGTGACCGCTGATTCAGAAAGTATTTGTTCTCTTTTCCAAATATTATTTTATAAAAAGCATAGACTACTTTTACAGTAGGGTAAAAATCTATAGCAACAGCATTAAAGGTGAGTTACAAATCGTGGGAGCTCAGACATCTTGTTTGGATGGCATCAGGCACTCCAAGAGGCCAGTCCACATGGCTTGGACAGAGCCAAAGATGGGACTAGTTCTGCTTCCTGCATGTGGGGGAGACTTAGACTTTTTTGCTTTCATTAACTACATATTTGACATTCGTAGCTTCATCTTTCTTTTTCTACTGTAGTCTTATAAATAGGAAATGGAATTTATTCTAGAATACAAATCTTCTTGCATTTTTTCTATAAATAATTACTTTTAATTACACAGTGTTAGAAACAAATTCTTGCCACCAAATATAAACCTCGTTGTTATTCAAAGTGAATTAAAAATGTAGACCCTGTTCTGAAATAGTTACACTTACTCCTCATGAGCCCAGGGATCACCATGAACTTTGAGAAGCAGCAAAGGTCAGTAGCCACTGGATCTGCTTACAATTTAGAAGATGCAAGTCTAGCCTCGAACTTTATTCATTGCTAAGTTTCCTAATTGAATGTTTTATCCACCTTTAAAACAGGATAGTGGTGAGGAATAGTTTTCCTTACCCAAAAAGGATCTTTAAATTTCCTTGTGTGTCATTTTAAATAAGAGAAGCAGTTTCCATCAGAAATGCACCATGTTCCTGTGCCGTCAGCCCTGTGTTCAGAATCCCCGTGCTGTGTCATTCATGAACATATGCTGGACAGGTGATGGGAACCCCAGGCACTAAACTCACTAATTCCCAGGCATATTCGTCCCACAGATATTGATTGAGGTGCGTCCGAGAATACAACACACACAGACCCCTGCCTGCAGAGAGCTTACTTCCTAGCAGGGAGACAAAGAACAATCTAGAAATAACTTGTGAGACAATGATAAGTGGTATGGACAAAGAGAAAATGTAGAGCAGGCTCGGGGGGCTTTGGAGCAGGTGAAGGGCAGGTGTGAGTAGAGTTTGTAATCAGGAGGGGCTCATACTAAGAAGAGACGGGAGCAGACTGGGAGTGGGGAGGGAGAGAGGCAAGCAGGTATCAGGGTTAGGAGGACTCCAGGCAGAGGAGGGATGATCGGCCCCTCTGGTCTCCGTTCCCCTCCCTATAAGTGAGAGGGTGGGACTGGATGCAATTGCGCATGTCTTCCAGCCCTAATATTTGATGAAAAGCACCTGATGACATGCCCGTGCCAGGTAGCACTACCCTGGGCCTATTCCCAAGCCTGTGACAGGGGAGGGCTTTGAAGGCCTAGATTTTAATCTTTCTGGTTGACCAACCTTGTTGCAAACTATGGACAAGCCATTTCCGCACATCCAGATTTGGTTTATACAGGTACTAAAAAAAAAAAAAAAAAAAGTGAGTAGGTTGTTCCAAGCTTCCAAATTTTAGAACATAAGTCTAAAATTAATTTTAATTAGCATATTTTTGCTTTCTTACTTTACTTAAAATACAGTGAGGAGCAAAACTAGGCTTCAGTTGTTGTTAAATGACTTGCCTTTTTCCTTCCTTAGCTGTCCTTAAAAATCTCTGCAGCTATTGCATCTCTGTCCACCTGTCCCTAATTGTCGTGCCAGTGACAGGTGGACGGGGCAATGGAGTGGGGCATGTGGTACAATGGACAGGCTGTGGGAGGCTTTTGCCACCAATGGACTGGGTCTGAATCCTGGCTCTGCCATTTATTTATAAGCTTTAGGCAAATTACTTCACCTGTCAGAGCCAGAGTTTCTTCATCTTTCTAACTGAATTGAAAATAATAGTTACCTTGCAACAATGTCATGAGGATTAAATGAAAAGTTAAGTACCTTGAAAAAGGCTGGTATTTTGTAGATGCTTCATGTAGAAAATTCTATTACTATTATCATTACTCTGATTTCTACGATAGAAGAAAGTATGTCTTGTCGTACCTATATTATTTCCCTTTATCTTCTTGGAATGTTTTTTTTTTTTTAAATGCATCTAATAAAGCTTAGGTCTTTGGCCTCCTGACTGCGCATGGAAGAGCTGGCCCAGGGAACCTGGGGGCTTGGAGAATGTGAGACCCCACCACTAACCAGCTATGTAATACTCAGCTCAATCTCTTCTGAGCCTTAGAAACGTATCTGTAAAATGGGAATAAGGATTCCCCCTCGTGGGGCTGTTCTGAGGATTGCACGAGTTAATACATGTAGTAAAATATTTAAAGCAGTGCCTGGCAGTGTTTCCATAAGAAAGCACTCACCTGACGCTTGCTACCTGTTCAGCAGGAGCCCTGCTCTGCTACCCACGCCCTATGTAGCTGCGTCAAACCTCCCTCCTGAAGCTGCAGTTTCTCTAAAAATGTAAGCTCCACGAGGGCCAGGATTGTTTTTAACTGTTTTGTTCTTCACTGAATCTCCAGAGTCTAAAACAATGCTGGCACCCCGTAGACATATTTCTGAATGAATGACTGAATCAATCAATCAGTCAAATGAAATAATGTAGATAAGAGACACCATATAAGTTCTATATATATTGGATAGTCCCTTAGTTTTCAGTGTTTTACTTACATTTTAGTCTGATTTTCTTTTTCTTTTTTGCAAATAATGAGCGTATCCCCAGTACAGACCAGCATCTGGTTATAAATTGCAATTTTCAACACTTTTTAAAAACCTCACTGCAAGGCAGTGATGCAGGTGTTTCTCTTCACTTCACAGCAAGGAGGTTTATGATGGATCTCAATTCAGTGGCATAAACAGATGCTCCTTGGCACCTCCTCCCTCCGCTGTGGAACATTAATGAGTAAACAGTCTAAGCTGTTATGTGGCTATACTGGCAGCCACCAAGTGGCTCCCTGTGTCCGGGGCTACCACAGCCCTGCCACTGAGGTGTCCCGTCAGGCATGTGCGATGCTGTGTGGCCAGAGCACCTAGGAATCAGGTCTGGGAGGAGCTTGGGCTGCAGGCACTGCCCCCCACAGGAAAAGCAAGTGAGACCTGCACGTTCTCCAACATGATACTCAGTTACCCTGTGCTGCCTTTTTTCCTGTTGAATATTGTACTTTGGTCTGAAACAGATGGCATGAAGCCACAGAGACATGCTAATAGCTCTCTCCAGAAAAGTGTGTACAGTCCATCTGTTGGCTCTTTGTAGGAAAAAATGATGAGGAGAAAAAAAAAAAAGTCCTGCCACCAACAGTAGATTCACCAGAGATCACAGCACTTACAGGTCTTGGAGTCTAGTTGCATCCCTGGAAAGACGCAGTGAGGCATTCATTCTACTATGACTCGCTCACCTTTATAGAGAGCCTTTCCCCAGCTCAAGCACTTATGGAGCAGCCGATGTGTGCCCCAAACTGTGCTAGACGCAAGGGGGCGGGGAGAGAAAATAAAGGGTTTCTGCTAGCAGGTGGTTTCTAGTCTAATGAGGGAAGACAGAATAAGCAGGCAATTGCAAGGCTTGTGGCAAGTGCCATGAGAGATGAACTTGAGGGCTGTGGAAGCTCAGAGAAGGAGAACCAGTGAGCCTAGAGGTCAGGGAAGCTGTCCAGGGGGGGGGGTGCTAAACTGAGTTTCAAACAGCATATAAGGGGTAGACACACGAAGAAGTAGGAGATGCTTTCTAAAGGCAAATGGACCAGTAGAGGCGAGAGTGAGCAAGTTGAGTGTTGTCTCCATTGGCTGGAGGAAAAGGTGTCAGTGGGAAAAAGATTTGAAAATGGGGGTGAAGTGCTGGAGAGGGGACTGTCCCCCCGCCCCCGCAAAGGCTCATAAGGCAATCTGAGCCTGATACTCAAGAAAATGAAGCACTATATTTGCATTTTAGAGCAGTCCTCTGGTGGCACCGAGGAGGGTGGGAAGGAAGCAAAGCAAAATATAGGCTGGGGGAAGCCTTGCATCCATTCACAAGATGGGCACCAGGTTTCTGGAAAATGAAGGAGGACAGAAAGATCCGTGAGTAGCTCTCCACAGTCAGATTCAGTGCTCTCTTCCCATAACAGATACTTGTGTTATTGTTAAATGAAATTCATAGAAAGCATACCAGCAGGTGAGAAGGCCCTGGGTCTAGCAAAAAGGGAGGCAAGATTCAAACCCAGCCATGCCTGATTCCTAGTCCTCTGCCCTTTCCACTGAGACATGCTGGCTGTGAAGGCTATGTGATGTCAGAAGCCTTTAACACTCGTGGCAGTATTGTTCTCGCCCCCACATAATGCCTGGCTTGCTCTCTCACTGCAGTCTAGTTTCTGCTTATGAGTCATCTCCTCAGAGAGGTTTCCCATAACCACTGCTCTGGCAGGCAGGTTCCATGAGAGCAGGGACTTCTGTCTTAGTCATCCCTGCATCCCCAGTCCCTAGCACACAGCTGGACACTTAGGGGTTTGCTCAGTACCTTTTTGCCTGTCACCTGATTCCAGGAATCATTCCTTCCCAGGATGCTTGACTCTCCTTTTCCACCTTCCAGGTTATGTTGCCATGGGCGCCGTCCTCCCATCCTTCTGGGGCCAGCAGCCCCTCGTCCAACAGCAGATCGCCATGGGTGCTCAGCCACCAGTCGCTCAGGTGATGCCGGGGGCTCAGCCCATCGCATGGGGCCAGCCGGGTCTCTTCCCTGCCACTCAGCAGCCCTGGCCAGCTGTGGCCGGGCAATTTCCGCCAGCCGCCTTCATGCCCACACAAACTGTTATGCCTTTGCCAGCCGCCATGTTTCAAGGTCCCCTCACTCCCCTCGCAACAGTCCCAGCCACGGGTGACTCCGCCAGATCAAGTCCACAGACCGACAAGCCCAGACAGAAAATGGGGAAAGAAATGTTTAAGGATTTCCAGATGGCCCAGCCTCCACCCGTGCCCTCACGCAAACCCGACCAACCCTCACTCACCTGTACCTCAGAGGCCTTCTCCAGTTACTTCAGCAAAGTCGGGGTGGCACAGGATACAGATGACTGTGATGACTTTGACATCTCCCAGTTGAA
Organism: Eptesicus fuscus; assembly: GCF_027574615.1. NCBI lineage: Eukaryota > Metazoa > Chordata > Mammalia > Chiroptera > Vespertilionidae > Eptesicus > Eptesicus fuscus. The sequence goes on along the minus strand of NC_072481.1, from coordinate 39,065,565 downwards.
TTTGACCCCTGTGACTTCTACCACACCATCAACCAACTCACGTGAGTGCCCTTCCTAAACCCAGTGTGAGTGATGCCTTGTGTCTGGGCTCAGAGAACTCAGTTATCTATATATATATATATAAATGCCTAATATGCAAATTATCCCCACAGGAGTTCGACCAGGAGACTGATCACCCGTTATGACATGCGCTGACCACCAGGGGGTGGTGCAGAATGAAGGGAGGCCCCGGCCGGCAGCCAGAAGGCCCCAATCAGCCCTAATCGCTGGCCAGGCCTAGGGACCCTACCCATGCACAAATTTTGTGCACCGGGCCTCTAGTAGTCAATAGGGCTCTTTGTTTATGTTACTCTTACTACTAATAATAATAGATGCCAATTATTAGGTACCAATTATAACATCCGTACCTCCCCACATGCTTTACATTTATTATTTTTATGCTCAGAACAATGCTTATGACAAGTTGCATTAGACCTATTTGACAGATAATGAAAGTGAAATTCAAAGAGAATAGACAAAGTGGTAGAATTGAATATAAACCTGTTGATTTTCCGTCATGTCACTCTGCCTCAGGTTTCTGTTCATTTGCTCATTCATTCATTCTTTTATTCATTTATTCACTCACTTCTGTATATCCCAGCAATGACACAGGATCTTTGTATGGTTCATTAAAATAAAAATGAATGGTATATGTGAATTAAATAATTTTAGGAACAAGGATAAAAAATTAGAACGTTAAGATCAGGAAAAAGGGCAGAGATATAGCAACCATAAGGCCTCCTACAACTGGTATAGCTGAAGCCAGATTGGGACTCAAAGCTAAGGCTAGTCAGAGAGAAAAGATGATGGCCAGCAGGAGGCTTAGGACTGGGAACTGGATGGCAGCTTTATTATTTACTAGTTTTGTGCCTCTGCACACATCATTTTATTTCTGTGAGCCTTGATTTCCTCATCTATCCTGGGCTCAGGATTATTAGAAGGATTCAGTGGTACATGTGCTAAAACATTATGTAGTATACCTCACAGGATTTGAAGTAGTTTTATTGCATATTGTTTTATTGCATGTAGTTTTATGGAGTGGTTTGGTGCAGAGCTCTGGACCAGGGCTCTAATCTTGCCTCCTCCACCACACGCTGTGTCTTTGGGTGCAGGTAGGACTTCTCTTAACCTCACCTGTGTTGTAGGTAAAGTAAGTGATAAGCACTGTGCCCCATTCCAGTTCTGATATTCAGTGGTTCTAGCCCAGCTCGCTTTTCTACTGCAAACATCTGGGAAACCAGAACTGTGCAGCCAATCAGAGTCCAGATACACTTGAACACAATTGTGCTTGGTCGACACCGTTTAGGGAGGGTGTCTGGAGATTCAGCCTGTGCCTTGACAATTGATAAGGAGAAAGAAAAGGCTCATGGAACAATGAGTTTGATGTTTTCATTACTGTCACAACTGACACGGATCATTGCTTGGCCAATGCCATGAATTGTCCACACACACACAAAATCTAATGTTCACATAATTAGATACTGTCATTGCAGTCAGATTGGGGATACTGTTCTGAAATGGATAAGCAACCTACTTCTGCTTGGGCCAGATGATCTACATGGGGGAGCATCTCAATGTTTCAAGGAAGAATAATGAATAAAAGCAATGAAATATTAAAGACATGACAGTCATGCATAAATAAGCAAGCATCGTTGGAAAACAAATATTTCCCTTTCAGTGTGCCAGCCACAAACAGCAGAGGGGAGTTGAAGTCCTTTGAGGACAGGAAGTGTGTCTTCATTATCCCTACACGTCCCGTACTGTTGGCAGAGTATCTACAACAGGGGAAGGTTGCCGAGAATGAAACAGACAAAACCAAAGTCACCCATTTACTGGTGTGTCTGGGAGCAGGTTTGGCAGCCTTGGCACTTTTGATGTTGGTTGAGGAGGCTGTCCTGTGCATTGTAGGGTGTGGAGCAGCATCCCTGGCCTCCACCCACCAGATGCCAGGGGTATTATACACCTGCTTGCTAGTCATGGTCAAAAGTGACTCTGGCTGTTGCCAAATGTCCTCTGGGAGTGAAATTGCCCCAGTTTGAGAATTACTGTTTTAGAGCTAGAGATAGTCCATAAAACCTCCTAAAGGTTAAGACACTTGCATGAATTAACTCCTAGTTATGCTCCCTATTGATTACACTCGGTAAGTATGAATCTCTCAGAACTGGCAGGTCACCTGGGGTTCTGAGCCTTTGGTAAGCAATAAAACACTTCAAATACAAGTCAGAATCAAATTATATTAATAACTTTTAAACTATTTAGAGTGTTTCCATATAGCTTATCTCACTTAAACTCACGCTAACTTGTTTGTTCCATAATCATCTCATGGAACAAAACAGACTCCTTTTAAACTTAATATTTTATTTTAAAGAAAATGTGTGAAACCAGCCTTTTATCCTCTTTTCCATCAGTATCATCTTTAATATGTTTTGAGTGGAGGATCAGTTAGGCCAAAAGTAAACCTCCAGTAGAAAAGCACAGTTGAGTAGACAGTGTCAGACAGTGTTAAATTCCAGTGCTCCTGCCCTGGCTGGTTGCTCAGTGGTTAGAGTGTCGGCTCAAGTACCGAAGGGTCATGAATTTGATTCCCTGTCAAGGGTTTGTATCTTGGTTGCAGGGATGTGTGAGGGAGGCAACCAATTGATGTGTCTCTCTCACATCAATATTTCTCTCTGTGTGTCTTTCTCCCTCTCTCCCTTCCATCTTTCTTTCCTCCTCCCCCATCCCTTCCACTCTCTCTAGAAATAAATGGAAAAAATATCCTTGGGTGAGGATTAAATTTTTTTAAAAATCCTAGTGCTCCTCTTTCATAGCTGTGTTAACCCTGAGAAAATCGCTTCACCTCTCTGAGCTACAGTATCTTCATCAGAAAAACAAACAATAGCATAATTTATATTAGAAAGTATAGTAGATGGGAAGTGCCTAGCACTGTCTAGCTTGCTGGCACATAACAAACTGCATTGTTATTCTAAATATAAGTCCATTGAGGCAAAAGGAACTCACCAAGTTTGAGATTCACTCACTGTCTGATAAGCAGCCAGACTATAGTAAATTTTGAGAAGTGATGGTAGGGGGTGCTTATCAATGGTGTTGAATTCAGCTACCAGCTTAAGCCACGATACCCCTCACTTGGTCCAAGCCAGTGAATGGTATTTTCAATAGCAAATTAGAAATTTTTTAAGGAAGAGTAGTTTCAAATGGCATATTTGTTATAAACCTCTGGAACAAATGAGACAAGGAAAATGTGGGAATATCAGGACAGAAGATGAACATCTGTATAGAATGAGGACTACAGCACCAGCTTCGAAGTGACCATCACTTACAGCCATTTTCCCAGATCCCCGAGACATGCCTTATTTAGCACGTGTTTATCAAACAAATATCTACTGTGTGTCAGGGAATGAAGCCGGGTTCTACCAGTTGCCAACTGTGTGGCCTGGAGCAGTTTAGCAAGCTTCATTTGCCTCTTCTCTGTAATTGTGATAACCCTACTCCAAAAAGGTGTTATGAGGGTTAGAGATGTTGTCTGTAACATTTCTGACAGTATCTGACACATAGATGGCATTCATTCAATGTATATCATTGTTCTCTGATCTATTTATTCTTACTGAATTAATTGTATGATGTTAAGCAAGAGAGAAGGAAAAAAAGTATGGTTCTCAACTTGAGCATGCAGAAACATGGTCTCGGATTCAGTAGGTCTGGACATTTGCATTTCTAACAAGTGCCCAGATGTGGCTGATGCCACTGATTCAGGGACTATCCCTTGAGAACCACTGTTTATTTCATTCATGTGGACCAGCTCCTTCCTGACCGTCAAGAATGTGAGATACATGGAACAGACTGACAGCTGTCAGAGGGGGAGGGACTGGAGGGAACTGAATGAAAGAAAGTGAAGAGATTAGCCAGAGAATGGACACAGACAAAAGTGGCCAGAGGGAAGTGAGGTGGGGGCTGGGTGGAGATGGGCAAGGGGAGGCGGGGGGGAATGAGAACATCTGTAATAGTGTCAACAATAAGAATGAAGTTAAAATATATTTAAAAAAGAATATGAGAGAACAAGATAAATATGTACAGAGGAAATATTAAACTATTCACCTGATTTGACCTGTGATAGGAAGAGGAGTCCTGTGACTTGACTCTAACATAATCAGATCCCTGAGGTGTCTGTGGGGTACACACGTTTGCAGCCAGACACTTACTAGGTTTCATCTCTTTGCATGGTCTCTGTTCAGCTCCAACACCAGCCCCTAGACAGAGCTCTCCGTCCAAGTCATCTGCATCCCACGCCAGTGATCCTACCACAGATGACATCTTTGAAGAGGGCTTTGAAAGTCCCAGCAAGAGCGAAGAGCAAGAAGCTGTAAGTGACGGGCTTATTCTTTCTGTTTTTGTTTTTCCTTAACATCAAAACCTCTCTAGCTGAAATGGACAATGCATGAGAAAACCTAAGTAGAAAAGAATGCTGGCTCAGGCGTTTAAGTTCTAAAGGGGTCACTAAGGGGCTTTATGTTCCAATGAGCAGCTAAAAACCATTGTCCTTTTATTAAGTTGTTCTTACAAGTTCTCGCATTTGTGGGTGCAGTATCCTCTAACTGAAGTTGCTGCCTGCATTAAAATAGCTGATTACTTGTGTGCATGAAAGTGTGCCCAGCTGTCTTATATTTTCAACTGTTGAAAAGAAAAAAAAAAGTGTTATCTTCTTGTGTTCTAGCCCGATGGATCACAGGCCTCATCCAACAGTGATCCATTTGGGGAGCCCAGTGGGGAGCCCAGTGCTGATAATATAAGTCCACAGGCCGGTAGCTAGATAGCGCAGGTCGGGGTAGGTATCTGTCCTTTTATCTCCTTCATCCTTAAGCCATCTGCTTTCCCTTTTGTTGCCTGTTCCTCACTTTGAAAGTTGTGTCCCTGATCTTTGTACCATCTCTCCTTGCTGAGCGTATCCCTGAATGTTCACGTCATCTCTCCTTGCCTGGTGTCTGTTTGTCACCTAATTTTTCCTCATGGATGCATGACATTTGACATACATTGGGAGGTAGGGGTAGGGGTAAAGAGTGGGGAATGGCCCTATTATTTTATTACTTATATGTTTGCAATGACTGGCGATGACAGAATGAGGCGTGGTCAATGCTACTTAACGTGGATCCAGTTTCTGAAAGCATCAATTCCGAGATGGACACATTCTGCCCACCCTGATCAATTTTTCAGTGAGACGTGGTTCCGATGTTTTAATCTTATAAACAAAGTGTCACTGCATTTGCCTGCACTCCAACCAAACACACTGAGAAGCCAGACTAAGAAGCAACAATAAGTAGTGCTTGAAATAAGACTGATAGAGATGTAAGATCATGGTAGCCCATTGTGTCTAGCCAAAGGGGCCCTGCCCTCTTCCCAATGGGAAAGGGAAATTCAAAGGCCAAAGACCTGCAGCATTCGCTCCGGGGCTCTGCAGTTTACACCTGTGCTACAGCGTGTGCTGGCCCCCAGCCACTTCAGATTCCATCAGCAGCTACTTTGAGAGAGGTGTGCTCACATTTACTACAAGTGGCTTTTGGCACTTGAATTTCAATACATCTGATTTGATCCAGAGAAAGAGTTGCTGATGAGGCGAACCTTCTCAGGAGACAGAAGTATACCTTGTTACCCAGGCATGATTTTTCAGTCACTCCTTGACAAATGTGTTCAATTTTCAGATACTTTCCTAGTTTTCCATAGTGTGGGGGACTACAAGGCTGTATCCACAGAGCTTCCTTTTCTTTAGTCCTGAACAGCGTGGTCAGAACCATTAAAATGGTAAATAGTTTTCACTGTTCATAAATGGATTCTGAGGCTCCCTTGTAATCATTCTCAGGTCACATGTAAGTTATTGGGATGGTTATTGAAAGCTAAGGGTGCTTTGAGAGTGCATTTTGTTAATAGAGTTCATGATCAAAGAACTTAATATACTATATATTTTCCATGTTAGATCAGTACAATAGCACATAATAACACATCATGCCATCCAAAACCATGATCAGTCTTTGCAAGACTGATATCCATCTACAGTGTCAATCTTGAAATGCTATTTGGGGAGCTGGTGAATTAAAGGAAAAATCATGTTCCAGGAAAGAGACAAGTTGAGGATCCTGGGTGGACTCCTTTGGGAAGAATCCCCACGAGGTTTTCTACCCCTTGTACATGTGTTATTTCACATGCTCCATCTTGCCTTGAAAATTTTGATGAATGAACTAGAGGCAATGAGCCATTCATCAGGATAACAGCAAACATCATCCTAAAATTGAAGTTCTGCTAGAAAACAAAGATGACTTGGACCATTTGCAGATCAATGTATCAAACCCTCATATTTATGAGTCTGTTCAGCTTGAGAGAGTGATGTAAGCTGAACTGTCTTGTGGGGCTTCAGCCTGTTCCGCATTTGTTGCTCCATCCAGAACCCTAAGCCGTGGCTGAGTTGTGAATGGATATAGCATGGTGTAGTGAGAAGAGCTCAGGATTTGGAACTTGAGTTCAAATTCTAGCTCAGCTACTTAAGAGCAAGAAATCTTGGGCAAGAACCATAATTCCTGTTGAGTCTTGGTTTCTTCATCTGCTAGAAGAGGCTTATATTATCCATGATGTTAACTGAGAGAGTATAAGGTGAGTCTCTAGCATAGAGGCAGACACTCAGTACCCAGCTGAAAACTCAGCTTAAAAATCTGGGTTCTGGAGTGAAACTGTCCGAGTTGAGAATCTGGCTACCACTTACTAGTTCTGTGACCCTGTCTCTGTCTTATTTTGAAAAATTAGGATAAGAAGAGTGTTGCCTCATAGGGTTATTGTTTGAACTACATGAGGATCACCTCATGTTTGTGAAGCTCTTAGTACCATGTCTGACACATAGTAAACACCTAATAAACGTTAGCTGCCACACCATCCCATCATCACCACCACCACGACCAATCCCAACACCAACATCACCACCATCACCAACACCAGCACCATCAATACCATCAATAATAACATCATCACCACCAACACCACCACACCCCCACCAACATCACCACCAATGCCAGCATCATCATATGTGCTCAATAAATGTAGGTTCTCCACTACCTTGGATTATGTACATTAGATCTTCTGTTGAATAAATTCTACCATAAGGACCCAGGCCATTGGCTGGGAGATTTTGTTTTGTACTTTATATCTTCAGATAATTAACTTTTAACTAGCCTCAACACAGTTTTGAAGTGGGGAAGAAAAGAAAAACCCATTTCTTAGCTCTCTGACCTTCCCTGTCCTGTAGTCAGAATGACACTGGTTAGGGCCTCACAGGCCTCTTTTCACTTAAAAACAAACAAACAAATGAACAGTCTTGTAGTTACATGTAAATCATAATAAGCAGCTCCCAGTTCCAAAGGAGTGCTGGACTCTAATCTGCAATGAAGCAATTTTCTCCCTTTGAAAGCTTAGCCTGGCAGTTTCACAATTGCCTATGAAGAATTGCATATCAAGAATTGCATGCCAAGGGGCTGATGCCAGCCTTGCAGACATATCTCCTAGGCACCCACCCGGAAGTCCAAATGAGCCTTTCCGGGCCTCTCCATCAAAAGCAAGCCACGTTTGATTTTTCTGTCTCCATTCCATTCACCATCCAACCAGCTGGAAATTTACTAACTGCAATTTCTTAGTGCCTTTCCAGGCGTTCAGAGAGGATAACATGCAGGGATGGTTCCATCCGTGGTTTGATTTTCCCCTGTGCCTTCGTACAATGGGAAAGCAGGAGTCCCGTCTTCCTTATCGCCCTCACAACCATTATCTCCAGCTGTTTTTTTTATTAGAAATACCTGCACAATTCTGAGTAGGCAGGGTGACATCTGTTGATAAGTTAAAGCCGCTTTGCACCACAGTAAGAGGAAACCGAGGGACTCCAGCCTTGAAGGTGGGAGCTTCGGGGCCCATCTCAAATGGCATTCCTGTGTTAGCAATAAAGCGAAATATCTTCAGTTATTTCATTTCCCCCTCCCCTTCACCAGGGAGAATCACGTGTCTTTGAAAGACTGGATCAACGGGGGCAAAAAAGAACCCAAATAATATTATAATGGCTGGTGTGGGAATGGCAGGTAATTTATACTTCACCGATGTGTTGCTAGACCAATTTTAAGGGCAAAATGTTAGCGTTTGAGGAGATGAAAGAAAAATGAAAACATTTATTTGGTTTAATGGCTAAGTAAATAAACTGCCTATCAGACTTTCCCAGCTGTCAAGCCAAAGTAGCGTCTGTAACAATAGGGAATTGTTTGCTCTGTCTCCCTTACTAACAGCAGATATTGCCATAAATAACAAGCTGCTGTCGTTTTTTAATACTGATCTTCATAGCAGGAACCCAAGACATATAAAATAATACCTGATGAATTTCTAGTGTTCAAGGGAAAAGAAAGCTGAACTTCAGATGCTCGGAGAAGAAGAATCGTAAAAAAGAAAAAGGGATTGGGGTGGGGGGTGAGGAAAGGAGGAAGAAAAAAAAAAAGACTCAGAGTTCAGGGGCTTGGGTCTGAATGATGGTTCCAAAGCAGATGGCTCTAGACAAACATATAACCCCTCTAAACCCTGGTCCCTCATGTGGATAAATATGGATAATTAAAACAGCTCCTCCCAAGGCTTTGAAAGTACAATATGTGTCTTCAGGATGATTATTACTATTCTGTTTTTGAATAGAACCAAACAGCAGAGTCTTAAAACAGAAAGCCACGGAAACAGAAAATAATCCGTCCATTCCACAGGCACGGCACTCAGAGGGAAGTCCAACCCACACCATCGGGAGGGCTCAGGCAAGAGAGGTGAAGGGTCTGGCTGAGGGCACCGTCGGCCAGGATGGGGAGGTAGGCTTTGGGCCAAGAGATACCTAAAAGATGACATCCGGAGGAAATTAAGACTGAAGGGAAATGGGAGGAAGGGGACGGAGTCTAGAGTTACCCCCAGGCTCCTGATTTTGAGGCCTAGGTGGTACCAATCCCTGCCCTAAGGTACATAGAACAACATGCTTGAACAGAAAAAGGCAGGTTTAGTTTGAGACCAGAGATGCTGGATGTGAGGCTCTGAAGGTCAGAAAAGAAAAACCAAACAGGAGTTTGAGATTTCAGCATGGTTTTAAGTCACGTGGAATAGTGGGCACAGTTAGAATACACTGTTTGCCCTGTACTATCAGCCAAAGGAGCTGGGCTAGATGGGGGAGTGAGGAAACCAGCACAGAAATGGGATCAGACCTGGGCTGCCCTCCTGGCTCTCTACCGTCTCTCCTGGACTTTGGGCTAAACAGTCCTCAGATCTGGAGGCTTCAGTGTCTTCCTGTAAGACAGGAACTGCCAGCCTGAGGGCTCTTCTTGCTCTGACACCTACACCCAATAAGTGGTGGGGAGGGCAGTGGCTGGATGTGCTTCCAGGGAACTCTAGGAAAAACAAATCTAATTGATAAAGGTCGGAAGCTGATCAGTGATTGCAGCACCTGAGTGAGGGGTGGACTGAGAAGGACACAGAGTTTTTAGGGTGAGGAAATGTCCTACTTGATTGTGGTGGGTAGACACCAGGTGTGTACGTTTGTAGGTAACTGCATAGGTAACATGGGAACCTTTCATGGTATGTTTAATCATACCTCAGTGAAACTGATTTAAAAGTCAGAATTGGTAAATTCATAGAGATATAAAGTAGATTAGACGTTGCTAGGGCTTGGAGATGAAGGGGAATAGGGTGTTACTGTTTAAAGGGGACAGAATCTGTTTGGGATGAAGAAAAGAGTTTTGGAAATAGTGGTGCTGGTTGCACCACATTGTGAATGTAACTAATACCATTGAATTGTATACTTAATGATTAAAATGGCAAATGCTATGCCATATATATTTTATCACAAAATTTTTTAAAGCTAAAAAAACAACAACAACCTAGTTATATTTCAGGTCTGCCCTGTGCTGGCTGAGTGACCTTGGGCAAGTCACCAAACTCTGGGGAGCCTTGCTGCTTCTCTGTAAATGGAGATAGGATTGCCCAGGGCACAGCCTCAGTGTGATGCCCACGTGAGATCATGAATGTGATACAGAAAAGGCCTTTAGAGATTGCAAATGTTTCTGTAAATATAAGCTGTTATCGCTCTGTGGTTCTGCCTGGCTGCTGTACGTGAGCACATGATTCATACTTGTGTTCTGGTCTGCAAGTATGTGGAAGTCTTTGGTCTCCACAGGGCCTGCAGCCAGATTCCTCAGATGAACCCACATTCTTTCTGCCCAGTTTCCCGGGCTGATCCACGGACAGTATTAGGTTTCATCACAGAGCCCAGTTGCAGCGGCTCTTACATGCTGTGAAGGAGGAGCCACCGACAGGTGATTTTAGGCCGAAGAGCATCTTCTGTAGAGTAAGTGCAAAGCCACGGGCCAGACATATGGGAACCTAACCTTTCTTAGAGTGCCTCCTCTGTGCTAGGCAATCTCGGAATATTTTCCCCTTTAATGCTCACGGCACAGCTCACAGAGAGGATTTCTAGCTTCATGTGACAGATAAGAAAACTGGCTCTCAGATGGCTAAGGGACCATCACAGAGTCCTACGGGTACTAAGTGGGTAACAGTGAGAAAGAGGACGGCAGCCTGGCAGCTAGGAGCCCCACCCTCACAGCAAGGCCTTGGTGCTCTGTTGACTGTGAACTAAGTAGTTCACTGATCATTAGAATTGGATAAGGCCACTCTGTGACCATGATGGTCAAGATCACTCAGTAGCCATGGCCCAGTACAGGCAACGTAAGCACTGTCTACATTATAAAAATGACCAAACGTCCTTCTCTCCTCCCTTAAACCTTGCTTCATTCTTTCTGCCCTCAAGATGAGACTTATTAAAATAACCATAGTCCCACTTCCCAATGGGATCCACCCCAGAGAAAACCCTTACGTTCTTGGCTCTCCCCCAAATCATTTAACATAAGCCCAAGCTTGTAACAAGCCCTTCCTAAGGCCCTCTTACACAGATGCCATGGCTCCCTCGCTGCAGTGAGTAATCAGCCCAGCAGGTTCCACTGCAAGTGTGTCCCCGGGGGCCTCGGGCTGCAGACACTTGGCAGTGGGGATACTAACTAGATCTGCCTGATTTCAAATCTGTGTGCTTTCATCCCTTCACCGCACCTCCCAGCAAACAGGGGAGTCAACTTAAGTCAAAGACTGGGGAGTTGATTTGGGTTTTATTTGTATTGTCTGGTTTTCCATCTATGTTGTTGTCCTCTAGAAATGAAGATATTAAGATGTCAGGCCCAATTGAGCTTAAAGTTCATGAAGATTCACCAACTCCTGATAAGAGAAGAACTGCTCGTTCATTCACTCACATCCTCGTTTTCCACATTGTTAGCAGCTGTGCCGCCCATGTTCCAAGCTCTCACTCAGCATCTGGGATACGGATGTGAAGGGTGCAGTGGAGCTCACTGTGTAGAGGGTTTAGGAGTTAACATGATGGCACTGTAGACAGAGGTCTACACAGAGCACTAGAGAGGCTAGGAAGCCTTTGTATTTGAAATTATTCTGAAAGTATGGAATCCCGGGTGCAGGGCAAAGAGAGGCCCAAAGGCAGGAGGAACTGCCTGAGCAGAGTCTCAGAGATGGGAAAGGCCTGCCTCGCAGGTAAACCAGAAGTACCAGATGGAAGGTGGGCATAGGAGAGAGAAAAGCCATATTATTGGAAAGGCCTTCTGTGCCATGCTGAGGCGTTTGCATTATCCTTGGGGATAATAAGGAGTCAGGAGGGTCATTTCAAGCAGGAGACTGGCATGACCAAATCCATTTGAGAAAGAACATTCTGGCAGAGGTGTTAAAAAACAAAACTTTTTTTAAAGCCTGCTATCCGTGACCTGATGGTTGAGTTTGACTCGTGCTCTGGAAGAGGCATTTATTAGCTCTAATGGACTAGGAGACTAATGGGTCTCATGTGCCCAGCTAAGGAGCTTTGGCCTTGCCCTGTGGGTAATGGGGAGCCTTTGAAGTATTTGAAGATGTGTTCAGATCTGCCCAGTGAAAATTAAAGACACCAGCATGCTGTGCTAACGTGTGATTCCATTTAGACATTTTGGAATGTTGAAAACAGCCTCAAGACCCCATCGTGACCTTGCGGGAGGTCAGGTCGGAAATTTCTGGATCAGATGATTTCCAAGCTCCCACAGCTCTGACAGTCTAAGATTCGGTAACAAGGAAGGCAAAGCTGCTGCCCAAACGGATAATGCATCACAGTGTCAGACTTTGGGACGATCTGAGGCTTGGGGTTTCCACGCCACTGCTCCCCTTCATTAGTGGGGATAATTGAGAGTTGACTGCACTCGTTACCGCTGTTGTGATGGGTATTTGAAGCTGAATCCCAGCAAGCAGGGGATGTGTGAATATTTATTTCAGCTACAGAGAGTTAATGCAGTGTGGCATTAATTACCCCGTCTGAGCCTGCTGTCTTCTTCTGTTTTAGGGTGTCATTCTCCGTTGAATAAATTAGTTCCAAACTTAGAACAGAGCACATTGTAGGGTGAGATCAAAGCAGCCTGACTTTGGGCATCCAAAAAGAAGAGTGGGCTGAGGAAGTCTACCCAGAGAAGATCAAGAGGCATCCTGATAGCCCAGCGTAGGCCCCAAAAATGGCTTTTCCCAGGACTTGTACTTGACAACACCTTGGCTCCCCTTCCTCCCTCCCCAAGATTACAAACACACAGGAAACGTACAAGTTTAGCCTTACAACAGGTATTAGAAACATTTTAAGACATTAGAATAGATTAGGTGCTTAATAAATCATCTTGCTCTAGATCTTGCTAGATTAGATTTTGAGAGAATTAAAGCCAAATTGGAGTGTTTTTAGCAAAGAACATTGATATTGTATCATATTCATTCATTAATTCAACACACTTTTATTGCACACACACTGTGCTAGGTTCACATGTAAAATGACAGATGGAACTGGCGAGCAGTAACCAGAAGCAGGGTATGGAAGAATGGGCCTCCATACTTTGTCACTGGATACTTGGAAGAAGAATTACATGTTTTCGTTATGTTTAAAGGGCAGAATGAAGTCCCATGGGTGTAAATCATGGGAGGACAAATTGGTTCTCTTGTACATTATGAAATAGGGTGCCTGGAAGGGTAGGAGGGGCCTTCTCCCTGGAAGAAGCCAAACAGTAAGTGTTTAAGAAAATAGCCTGGATCCTGTTCTCGGGACGGTTACTAAGTAACCCTGTGACTTTGGTGAAAGAAAACCTCTCTTCTCTGGACTTCAGATTCCTCATCTGTAAAATGATGGATCTGGACAGATTTCTCTTTTAGTCCACTTCAACTTTACAATCAAGATAAAAAATGTGATTTATGAGACACATGAGGGGCAGCACAATGACCTTGAGATCACAGACCTCCCTGACCTTCCATTTTTATCTGCAGAATGAGGATGGAAAGAATAAAAGCTATTCTTAGGACTCTTAGGCAGATAAAATAAGACACAAAGGAACTTGATAAACTCCAAAGCACTCTACAACACTACAGCTTGAAGAGTTGGTCCCTTTTTTTATCAGCTGTTATAATAGACTAGGACCTACTTTTAAGTCTTATGCCCCAAACTCACTAGCTGTGTGACTATGCGCAAATGACTTAACTTCTCTGTGCTTGATTTCTCATTTGCAAAAGAGATAAAACATTTGTCTGACATGGCTATTGTGATAAATTAAAACGTCAATGTACTCTAAAATGCCTAGTGTGCTAGACACACAGGAGGGGCTCACAGAATGCCATTTCAATGTGATGGTTCAAGAAAATCTATACTAATAAAAGGGTAATATGCTAATTAGGGCAGATGTCTTCCGGACAAAGCCGCAGTGGCTATGAAGGGCCAAGGCCCAGCTGCAAAGGGCCCAGGCTCAGGCAGCCACGGGCAGCTGCGAAGGGCGCAGGCTCAGGCCGGCAGTGGCAGCAGCAGCAAGGTAATGGGGGCGGTGCCTTCCCCTGATCCACCAGGTTGCCTCCCGCAGAGGGAGGCCAGACTGTGGCTTAGGCCGGGGGCCAAGGCAGAGGTGGTTAGGAGTGATCAGGCCAGCAGGGGAGCAAGTTAGGGTCGATCAGGCCAGTAGGGGGACAAGTTAAGGTCGATCAGGCCAGCAGGGGGGCAAGGTAGGAGCAATCAGGTCAGCAGGGGGGCAAGGTAGGAGCGATCAGGTCAGCAGGGGGGCAAGGTAGGGGCGATCAGGCCAGCAGGGGGGCAAGGTAGGGGCGATCAGGCTGGCAGTGGGGCAGGTTAGAGGTGATCAGGCCGGCAGGGGGGCAAGGTAGGGGTGATCAGGCCAGCAGGCAGAGGCAGTTAGGGGTGATCAGGCAGGCAGGCAGAGGGGTTAGGGATGATCAGGCAGGCAGGCAGGCAAGCGGTTAGGAGTCAGTGGTCCCGGATTGCAAGAGGGATGTCCCAGATTGGAGAGGGTGCAGGCTGGGCTGAGAGATCCCCCCACCCCGGTGCATGAATTTCATGCACCGGGCCTCTAGTAAGCAAATAAAAAAGATCCACTACTACTCATATGACAGGTTACAGGCTAATATATAATATATGGCATACTTAGGGTGTAGCTATGTTTATTTAATTCTGGAACAAACATCCAATAGTGGCAGCATAAAGGTCAGTTTTAATGGAAGGGCCTATCTATGCTTAAGACCAGAGCATTGATCTAGTCTGCTTGGCCAGTGCATCCCAGGTCTTTGCCATGAAGTCCTGAAGTACCTCAACAAGGCCAAACACCATTTACCATCTACATTTGGATGGAAAGGTTGCTACGTTCTATATTGGCAAAAAGCCTTGTGTATGTATGTCTCAGGACAACTCCAATGGGTGCAGGCAAAGGTCTGGTCCAAGCTGAAACAGCAAATGGAATGGAAACAAGTCCCAGAAGTTTTTAACTAAGAGCTAAAGGCACAATTGCTGTTTCCCTTGCTGTGAAGTGTGCCCAGTCATCACTGCTTAAAGAAACCAAAGTGCAGGTCGAAATAGAATTTCAGCCGTATCAAGTGGACATTCATAAAACTGTGTTGAAAAAAATCTCCACTTGACTCATGATAATAGTTACTATTTTCTGAAGACTTGTTATGGCTGAACACTGTGCTTAGATACTTTATCTATAATCTTTCAAAAGCCCTGTAGGGTCAATAGTATCATACCCATTTCATGGTTGGGAAACTGAGTCTCAGACAGGATAAGTTCCTTGTCCATATCACACTGTGTGTCCAGCTCTCTCTACTATACCATGCTATTTTCCTAACAGGGCAATCAGTCTCACTTGAAAACCAAGGACAAAACAGGGTGAGTAGTTCTTCTTGATGATTAAAATAAGTTGCCAAAATGATATGCACCATGATCAAATACTCCAAAAATCATCCAAGGTCATCCATCATACATTGTCACCTTTCTGTTCTAATCCCAAAATCTCCTTCCCAAGTTGTCTCAGAAATTCCTATCTGGAAAAGAATGGGTCTCACTTTGTCCCTCTGTCCCTAGGAGCTGGAGCCTCTCTATGCACAGATCCACAGACCTAAGAAATAGCATCAATGCAGGCTCGTGGCGGGTGCTTCTTCAAGACTAGCATGGAAATCAGCATCGCGACAGGCTCTTATATTCTTTCACCTCACTTCATCCCACAAAGAAATTCATAATTGCCCAATGGAACTCGTTTGGAGAAAGGAATTAAGAGTTTTTGGCAACCAACAGCAGATACCTATGGCAGCACAACAAAACAAAACAAAGACACAGAGAAGTATAAGAAAATCATGCCCAACGTTAAATCACAAATCAAGCAAATGCTTACCCAACAAACATTCTGAGCTCTCTTAATATGGTTTGAGAATGACCCCCCGCAGTATGCAAAATCGTGATTCTCTTTTTATTTCTCTACGTGTTACCCACTGTAGAGACGTCCAACTTGGAGTGACAGGCCTCAGAGTCTTACAGCAAGGTTGGCACTGACTTCTTTTAGGCAAAGCAAGAGGTCCTCTGTGACCACACTCTCATCATCCATATGCCTTTTGACATGTGCTGATGTTACTTTATCACTGCACAGGGCCTGGTCTGCCATTCTCCCTTTCCTTCCTTTGTCATGTTTGAAAATGAATGGGTGTACAAATTTTGTATTGCTTTTGACTTTTTTAAGACGTTGATGAAGAAATCTAAGTGGGGGAAAAAGTCTCATATGAATGAATTAACTTGAAATCACAAGACATATAAGTGGTTGATTATTCTTTATGATCAAGAATGTTGCCAAAACAACCTTTTAGCTATTTCTGCATCCTGGTGAAGAACGACAGCTTTTGGTTTGAACCCTCATTCTGTGAGTAGGAAAGGACATCAAGTCCCATTGATGAGAAAGATGAAAAATGCATCTGATTTCCTAAGAAGCTCTAAATTCTAAGTACAATGAAACAATATTTTTTATTTTTCCGATCTCTTGCTGCTGTGATGCTATGCAGACAAGTGTCTTCTCCACGTGCCATTTTCAAAGAAAAGTCATTTGCCAAATAATTCTGGTACAATCCTGGTAATGTGGCCCTGGATCTTAAAAACTGGCTTTCTCATGGAACAATGGTGGCGTGAGTATTCAGAGTAACAAACTGATTCTGTGATCATAATGGCTCATCTCTATCTCTTTTTGTACATCAGAAAATTCAAATGGGATTTTTATTTTATAACTTGAAAAAAAAAACAAAACCTTACCATTAAACTCTTTAAATATTTAAGGGAAATGGCTTTAAGGAGTTCTAATGAAAAAAAAAATTGCCAGGTGTTTTTCGTTTTGTAAATATAAATGTTAATGAAAATGCTTTTTAATAATGCCATTACACTGTAGAGAAGGTAGCAGATTGAGTGCAAGATGTGACAAACGTGATGGATGGGGCTGGCTTTCCAGATGTTACTCTGGAGCATATGGGAGGAGGCTGGAGTTCAGGGACAGCTGGCAGCAGCAGCTGGCCAATCAGCAGCTAGTGAACAGGAAGGGAGCATGTGACTCCATCATCTCATCTAGCATTTCCACAAGAGTGCCCGCCCTCTGTGTAAAACAAGAACAAGGCAACTCACATTTTGAAGGTCTGTCCTTCAGATTCTAACCCTCCCTCCTGCCTCTTCACTCCCACCTTCCCCCACGGAAATCACTGGACTATTTGTACATGAAACAGAAGAGTTTAAGCTTCCTTTTTTTACATTTATGAGACAGAAAAAGTGTAGTGTTCGGTTCGTATGTTTAGCACATGATTTTCATAAAGAATATATATTTTTGCCCTACAGAGAATTGTTCTACAGGTCAAGTGTGTTTTCCGGATGTTCCTATGCAGTTACAGTATGTTGAATTTAGTGGTTTAACACTAAGAAGAAAACTTCAGAGAATCATGTGATTAATTGGATTTGAGGGTAATTACTATTATTTGGTTTTAAAATTTGAAAATTAGGATTTATATTGATATGATTAACTTAAATAGGCCTGCGTACTTTGGTTCCTCATATCAATAGAAATTGAAATGCTTTGGAAGAAGGTAAACTTGCTCACGAAGAAAAAATTGATAAGTCCATGTGGTGGTTACTGTTGAAAGCCAAATTTTACATTATCAGGTCACTGGAATCCAGCTTTTTTCCAGTTAGGTAAACTGACCAAATGTCCATTACAGAATCCATGTAAATGTCATCCTAAGGCGGAAGGTCTGAAGAACCCGAAAAGTGAGAAGGGCCATATTTCCCTCCCTCCATAGCTATCACTGTTGGTCCACATGACTCCTCCAGAAACGTGCATACATTTGACGATTAGGTCATCTTTTCACATGAAGGAGGAAATGGGAAAGGTGTGAAAACCATAAGAGATGTCCTGAAACCAGTTTGATGGTGTTTTCTGGGGATTTGATAAGATGGGCAGTTCCCATGAGGAAATGGCTTACATTGCTATGTTGTCCGTGATTCAGATTCTAAACAAGTGGTGCTATCTTCTTCCTCGATATGGCTGTCTTGAGTGTGTCTGGCAGTATCACCCCATTGTACAGATTCTTTGGGTTGCTTCTAACACATTCAAAGTGAACCCTGGCGGAGGTCACTGTATCAGTTAAAAACCGTCTAGAGCCAATGTCATAGCAGAAAGTGACAGCCCAGTGAACTCACCATTCATTCATTAAACATGATTGAAAATATAACTGGCTCTGAGCTAAAGAAGATGGCCCGTGTGATGCATTCCAGTGAGGGAAATAAAGTCAAGATGTTAGACTGCCATCCATGTTATCATTGGCAGAATTCTGATGTTTAACAAACACTGTTTGGTGAGCTCAGAACCACTGCATCCTATTCCAGTAGTACAGTGGAATTCCCAAATAAGAGTTGAGGTGCCAATACCAAAGGGCCATGGAGAGTCTGCACAGTTCCAGTTAGATTGATAGAAAAATCCATATGTCCAGCTGTTAATTTCTCATCCTGTTAATTTCTCATCCTCCACTAGCACTAAATTTGTCACTTTAAATTTTGAAACCAGGGAAACGCCACCTGTCATTCTGTCCCCACTTCCCATAGCTCTTCAATCTTTACATGCCACAAGATTTTTGTGACAATTTGTACTCATCCCAGTGTCTGCTGAAACCCCATCATGTCATGTACCGGGCACCTTCTTTAAAAAAAAAAATGTTTACTCTGTGGGTTTGGTTCATTTCAATTTCTGCGTTCTGACACCTATTTTTTTAATAAAGATGAGAAAGAGAAATGACTGTTGCCGTACATTTCTAGACCTACTTTAACTTTACCTCAGATGACAGTTTGTTAACATATATGGACATATTATTTTTAACTTTATGTACAATGCATTCAACAGAACAGCGAAATTTTTAGAAATTTTCCATTAATTTCTGTAACACACCATGTAAAACTTACAAATAAACATGTTTGAGAACAACAGCTTAGCCTGGTTTTATTCCACAAGTTTCTACTGGATATTCAGGTGAGGGCTTGAAAGATGAAATCGCTTCTCTGTAAGCTTCCATCTGACCCGTGGAGGCCTTGACCTGGCACTGGGCTGGGAGGGGAAGGGGCGCGCGATACGGCGTACACAGAGAAAGCCTCTGTCAGAAGTTGAATCAGTTCATCTTCAGTTGACTTCAGACACTGGATATGCTTGAGAAATTGGCCACAGCGAAGAATGAGGAGGATGTTGTCAAGGAAAGCACTGCCTGTGTAGATGTGGTGTTTGGACCACATTTAGCATGGGGCTTTCAAAGGGGGGAAAAGACTCAAGGACTAGCTTTATGGATTTAGAAATTCTCCTTTAAAAAAAATAGATAAATAAATAAATAAATACCCTGCTAAACTGTTGGTCGTTAAACCAAGGTTAATCTAGACTCTCATTGAGTTCGCCATAGTTCATTTCAAAGTCAGTTGCTTAAGGGACCCAAAAGAAGGAAGCATTTATTTTTCTTCACATTCCCTGCACACTCCATACCAAAAAAAAAACATAAAACAAAAAGAAGTCTGCAGCTGGACCTTGACTTTTATATGTATTGAAGAACTGATTATATATATGAACACACACACACACTAGTAAAAGCCTAGGTGGCCCTCGCACCCTCACATCATCACAAGATGGCCGCCACAAGATGGCTGGCAGGGGAGGGTAGGTGTGGGCGATCATGCCAGCAGGAGAGGGCAGTTGGGGGCCATTGGGCTGGCAGGGGAGGTTAGTTGGCAACCAGGCCGGCAGGGGAGGGCAGTTGGGGGTGACCAGGCCAGCAGGGGAGGGCAGTTGGGGGCGATCAGGCTGGCAGGGGAGCAAGCAGTTAGGTGGCAATCAGGCTGACACGAGCAGTTAGGGAGCAATCAGGCTGGCAGGCAGAGGCAGTTAGAGGTGATCAGGCAGGCAGGCAGGCAAGTGGTTAGGAGCTAGCAGTACCCAATTGTGAGAGGGATATCCAACTGTCGGTTTAGGCCTGATTCTGCAGGGATCAGACCTAAACCAGCAATCAGACATCCCCTGAGGGGTCCCAGATTGGAGAGGGTACAGGCAAGGCTGAGGGACACCCCCCTGCACGATTATGTGCACCAGGCCTTTAGTATATATGTTTCTGTATGTATGTATATATGTATGTATGTGTGTCATTCTCCTTTCCTCTTGTTACTAAACAGTCTGTCTAGCCAGATTACAGATTATAATTAGGTCATTGAGATGCCAGAAAACACCTCTGTTGAGGAATGGTTATGTTAATGGTTGCATAAACACATGCCCGCAATCTGGCCTCCTTATACAGAAAGTATTAAACAGATGTTATCACCAACTTTGCAAAAATGAGGGAACAGCTTAGATTCCAGCAAAATAAATTTGAGGCAGATAAAAGAAACATTAAGAAATGCTCACTCCTGGATTGAATTGCTAAAAATTGTTTCACAAGCTCTTCTGCATAACAACAGTAGCTCACAAGTGTTAAGAAGCTAATATGTGCCTGATAGGTGCTAGACAACATGAACCAGGGAGATGTTATCCCCGATTTATTGATAAAGAAACTGAGACTTAGAAAGGTAGAATGAATGTCTTGGTAGAGTTGAGATGTGAACTTTGAGTCTTTACTCAAAGTTGATTTTAATTTAAAAAAGTACTTGGGCATTAACTCTTTTAAATAGTTCTATGCAGGCTTGTTGAAAAGCATTAACCTATACCTCTTCCCACACCTGTTGTTGATCTTTGGTAATAAGTTAGACTTTTAAGTTCCTCCAGTTTCAAGGAAAAATAAAAATCTATTAGATGTACAATCTTAAGTATGTTACTAAATACATATTTTTTCCTTTACTTGGCACTTTGAAAGGATATGTGGCTGAGGAATAAAGAATACACCTTTTGGCCCAACTAGTTCAAGTTTAGCTAAAGCCAAGCACTGGTGATTTTCTTCTCCAACCCAAGTGAATCTTAAAGAAGTGACAGATTAAAAGCTGTCCTATTTAACTGCTAGGCAGACGCCAAAATAAGTCAGGCAGCCAGTTCTGCTTTCATTTTTTGCCCAAGAGCAAACTCTTGTTTTGACAGTAAATGTTTTTTGTTTTACTCTGAATGACAGGAGGAAAAATGCCTAGAATAAAAACAGGTTTCATTGAAATCAACCTTCAAAGCTTTGAAAGCTTTTAAAAGATGTTTAAATTAAAGGGTAATATGAGCAATAAGAGATTTTTTTTTTTTAAGGATGGAAATGGCTTTCAAGCCTTTTGGTGACCAGATCTAAGTATTTATGTTAAGTATGAATAATTGCTTCTATCTGTAGGTTCAGCTCATTTTCTGTTATTTATAAATTCTTACACAAACCCCGAAAGGAAGTATGCTCCCCATTTTACAGCTTAGGAAATAGAAACTATGAGATGTTAGGAAACAGTTGTCAATCACCAGAGCTGAAGAGCTCACTCAGAGGCCGTCATAGTGCCCAGGGTCTGACTCCCAAGGCTCTTT
Source organism: Eptesicus fuscus (assembly GCF_027574615.1). NCBI lineage: Eukaryota > Metazoa > Chordata > Mammalia > Chiroptera > Vespertilionidae > Eptesicus > Eptesicus fuscus. The sequence goes on along the minus strand of NC_072481.1, from coordinate 39,044,077 downwards.
GCTCCACTCCTGGCTGCTTCTGTGTTCAGGGTTCCTGTGATGTCACATTGCTCACGCACCTTCTATAAAACAGTTTGAGTCTTTCCGTATTCAATTTCAAGGAGTGTCTGTGCTATTAGAAAAATCACACTGTGCATTACCCTGACTGATTAGTACAGAAATTGATTCTCAAGTGAAATGACTGCAGGTATTTTAAAACAAAGAAAAATCCAGTCTTCTTCTCAAGAGCAGTAATAGCTCTAACCCAACCTAATGAATATTTAATTTCAAAACAAAATCCTTGCATTCGCTTTATCTTCCAAGGTACAGAGATCTGAAGGAGGAACCTCTTTGAAACAGGCTTTCTGTTCATCCTTTGCAGAAGAATATGAATGCCTGCCAAGTGGAAAGTGTCTAAATATTCTTGTGAGATGGAAGCCTCTGGTGACTTGGGTCTTTAATCTTCTGAACAACCTCTTGCTACTTCTATCACTCATGCCTGAGTCTCAGGCTGGAGTGGGGAAGAGGCAGGAGTGGTTGGAGATGGGATGAGCAGCAATCAGGGCTGGCATACTGTCGACTGTAAAATGCTAAACTGTCCTTCATACCACACTTTTAGCAACTCTACTGTGCCTTCCCTTTGGGGGTGAGAGGAACCCTGAAGTCTGTCTCATTTCAGATTATAGGTCAGTGTCACTCAACCTGTAGCTCATGGCCACAAGCTCATAAATCTAGGAACTTAGTTATTAAGGGAAAGTTGTTTTCTGTTACCTGTCTATGCCCTTTCAGACTTTTAGAGAAGGAAAAAAGTGGGCTGCAATCACACTGCCCATGGTATGCTTTCAGGATGAATCAACCTCACAGTGTAAACTAAAAATCAAGAAAACCTTACTCAGTGGTTGGCCCACGTTTATCAGAAGAGAGATGCAGAGGTCAAGCAGGTAGGTAGATGTTCTGTTGTTCTTCTTATTGTCCACTGAACTTAGGCAGAACCTGGGAAGTAGGGTACTTGAGCAAATCTCCACCCTTCGCCTATTATGTGTTGATTTTCTCGTGTAAGTGGAGCACACCGTCTTTATGGACTAGTCAATATGGAGTCACTTCTAGATGATGGATTCAATTCAGAACGTGCTGGTTTAGGCTCTGACTCCAGGACGTGCCAGTTGTTTGACCTCAGACAAGTCACTTAGGCTTCATTGCTAGCATTCAGTTCACTTGCATTTAACATTCAGACAATACTATATACCTCACATGGCTATTATGAGAAATAAATTTGATGATTTCCTACCTGGAAAGCAGTAAATGCTCAATACATGAGCTATTATTAATATCAAAGAAAGTCTGATAGCTATTGTGTGTTTTTGTACTCGATCCTTCCACTATATACTTTATGTTCTCACATCCATTATCCTAGCACAGAGCTCTACCACGTGTGCGGGATGGCAGCAAGTGATTGTTGTCTCTATTGGACTGTAAAACAAAGAGCAAAGACGCATACCTCTTTGAAACTTTTTTACTGGCAAAGTTTAAAGATAAAATTTACTATTAATTTATTCATGTAACAACAAGTTATGGAGCACAGGCTATGTGCCAAGTACTGTGATAAGCACTGGAGATTCAATAAAAAAAATTACAAGATACATATATGACTGTCCCCACTTCAAGAAATTCAGACTCCAGTGGGAAAAAATAGGTTAGTAGATTAATAAATTATAGTAGAAACCGTGCTGAATCAAAGCACGTGCTGATCCTATGGAAATGGTGGGAGAGGGCTATAGAGAAGCATTGGTGTTAAGGTGGGTTTTAAATGAATAGGAGTTTACCATGAGGTGATGGCAGTAGGAAAACATTAGCAGAACTGGCAGGACCAATGAGCATAGTGTGCCTGGAGTGGCTGTCAGTGAAGGGGGAAAATGGCACCTTGTTTAAGCTATTAAATAACACCAGAAAACAAGTTTCTCAATTCAGATTTCAAAGCTAGAATAATAAAACATCAAAAAAGTAGTGCAAATTATAGCCTAATCTTTCTAATGAATAATCAGAAATTTCTAAATTAAACATTAGTTAATTAAACACAGCTGTAAAGCATAACTAAATAAAGTTGATTCTTGGAATGCAATTAATAGGTCAAGGGAGAGTGTCTCATCTTAGCAGATACCAAAAGGCATCTGATAAAATTCATTATCCTCTTTGCGAGGAAAAAAAAAAGGAAACTAGAAATAGAGCATTCCCTTTACATGATAAAGTACATCTATCTCAAGCCAACAGCCAATAGGAAACGTAGCATGAAACTTGAGGGCATCCCCAATAAAACCAGACGGAGGTCAAGGCTGTCAGCCATTACCTCTATCATTCAACATTTTCTGAAATTTGAGGCAATTTAATAAAAAGAAATCAAGTATGTAAAAGTAAAATGAGTAATTTATCAATGTCTGCAGATAATATTTTCTAATAGAAAAGCTGTAAGAACTAATAAGAGAATTAAGGTGGTTAGTTTAATATACAAAAATCAATATTTTCTATATTGCTATAAATAACCATTTAGAACACTTAATAGAAAAATCAATTCTATTTCTAATAGCAAAAAATAAAATACCCAAGACTAAATTTAATACAGAAAATGTAAAATCTAGATTAAAAAAATTACAAATCTTTGTTGAAGGGCAGAAGGTAACTGAACAAATTGAGGAAGGTTCAACATTATAAAAATGTCTCTTCTTTCTAATTTATGACAGTGCAATTCCAATCATAATCTCAGTTTTATATCTTCAACTTCATAATCTTAAGCATATCTGAAATAGAACAGCATGTGAGAATATTCAAAAAAAATTAATGAAAATAAACTTATACTATGTGATCTGAAAACATAAAATCAAAATAATTTAAAATAATTGGCACATGACAAAGAAAAGAATGATCAATAGACATAATATAAGATACAGAAATAAGCCCAAGAAATTCATGTATAAATAATTAATGTTTAATTGAAAATATTCAGATCAAGCTCAGCCAGTATGGCTCAGTGGTTGAGCCTTGAACTATGAACCAGGAGATCACGGTTCGATTCCTAGTCTGGCCATATGCCAGGGTTGTGGACTAGAACCCTAATGTGGGCATGCAGGAGGCAGCCAATCAATGGTTCTCTCTCATCATTGATGTTTCTATCTCTCCCTCCCTCTCCCTTACTCTCTGAAATCAATAAAAATATATTTTTTAAGTATTCAAATCAGTGATGATAAAGACTTTAATAAATGGAAATTGGTAATAACAACTGCTAGAAAAAGTTAGATTCCTACCTTATACCATATAGTTAATTAAAAATCATATAAATTAATATCAAATGTATCATATGTAGCCATGAAAGTATATAGGAAAATAAATGAATATTCATATTGAGGTAGGAAAGGCCCTCAAGTATAACACCAAATGCAGAAAATATACTAGTATATTTATAAAAATATGGATAGATTTAATTTCATGAATATGTTTAAAATGCCATAAAAAATATTAAAAAGCCATAGAAAATTAGAAAAATATTTATAATTTACATTATAAGCAAAACTTCATTATCCTGAATATAAAGAAATCTAAAAGCTTAAAGAAAAAGATTATAGAAAAATTGATAAAGAATATGAACAGATAATTCTCAATGGAGAAATACAAATGACCCATAAATAATAGCTAGAGATAGAAAACAACTAACTGTTTCAATGGGAAGCACCTTGACTAAATTACAGTATTATGCAGCATTTTCTAAAATAATTTTTTATTGATTGATTTATTTTAGAGAGGAAGGATGGTGGGGGAGAGAGAGAGAGAGAGAAACATTGCTTTGTAGTTCCACTTATTAATGCATTCATTGGTTGATTCTTGTATGTTCCCTGACTAGGAATCACACCCACAAACTTGGGGTATCATGACGATGCTCTAACTAACTGAGCTACCCAACCAGGAAGCATTTTAATTAAATGGGTGTAAATAAGCTTATAGGAAACAATGTCATGGATGTACTATAAGAAGAGTAGGTTTGGTAAGTTCCCATTCCTATTACTATAAAAAGTATATATATAATTGCTATGTATTCATGAAACATTTTTATATGGTATTCAGGAAACTGCTCATTCATTTGATAAATATCTGTTGAGTGCCTGCTATGTGCCAGGCATTGCTCTCTATGCTGGGGAAGCAAAGTCCTTGCCGCCTGGAGCAAACTCAGACACCTGCCAACCCAGAAGTGAAAGGGGGTCTCCAGGTGCAGAAAACAAACTTCTTATCTAAACTTAATTGTACTTTTTGAAATGTCATGATACTACATACTTTCTGTTTCCACTATTATTAAATGGCCAAAAAGAATTTAACTGCATAAATGTTTGTAATCAAAGAAATTCAAATTAAGCTAAGTTTTGCCTATCAAATCAGCAGTGATTAAAAAACTAGATACCCTTTGAGTATTTGACTCAAGGATATCTTTAAATCAAATCTTTTAAAAGGTACATAATCTTCAAATTGTAATTCCATGTCTAAGACTGGAATTTAAAAGATGGAAATGCCCATGGTAGTGAACAAATAGGTATTAAGATGTTTTTCATTTATTATGTTTAATACAGACATATTAGAAATCTAAATTTCCAATATGTAAGAGACTGTCTAAATGTTATATCTGTAAATGGATGACATGCTTATATAATCAATGATAATTCCCTTGAAGACAAGAGGCCATATCTCTCACTTTTATCTTTAGCATCAATAAGCATAAGTTTATGAATGTGTACTATGCAGTCATTAAAACAATGTTGTAGAACCTCTATTTATTCTCATGCCACTTTTTAAATTAATAATTCAATTTAGCAGAGTATAAAATCATGTATGCATTGTGATCCCAATTTGATTATATAAGTACTAGAAGCCCAGTGCACGAATTCATGCATGGGTGGGGTCCCTCACCCTGGCCGGCGATCGAGGCCTATGGAGGTGCCAGCCGATCGAGGCCTATGGAGGTGCCAGCCCCAGGAGGTTGGCTGGCCGGCCCTCCCAATCTGGGTCATGGGGGTGGGGGGGTCGGCCAATCAGAGGGAGGGTTTGCGGGAGGTTGGCCTAGCAGCCCCACCCCCCCCCCCCATCAGAGCCTGTGGGTAGGGATCATGGGAGGTTGGCCAGCTGGTGAGGGGGTGCCATGGGAGGTTGGCTGTTTGGCTCCCTGATCAGGGCTGATTGGGGGGCTGGCTTGCCGGGGGTAGGGAGAGGGGCCGCAGGAGGTTGGCCAGCCAGGGGGAGGGGCCACAGGGGGTTGGCTGGCCAGGGGGAGAGGCCATGGGAGGTTGGCTGTGGGAGCACACTGACCACCAGGGGGCAGCTCCTGCATTGAGCGTCTGCCCCCTGGTGGTCAGTGTGCATCATAGCGACTGGTCTAAAGGTCATTGCAGTCGTTTGCTCATAGGGTCGCTTAGGCTTTTATATATATATATATATATATATATTTATATATATATATATAGATGTGCATTCATAGAAAAAAAACTGCAAAAATCTGGGTGGTAGGATTATGTATAACTTCTGTCTTATTCTGTGTGCTGAATTGTTTTATTTTTCAGTTTCTCTGTAATGAATATTTATTGCCTTTTTAACCAGAAAAAAAAAGTTATTTTAAGAGAAGGAGCCATTGGAAAAAGGTGTAAAATGCTACGCAGGCATCATACTAAGAGGTAATATTTACAGAGTTTTTAATTTGTGCCAGATACTGTGTGAAGTGCTTTCCCTAGGTCAGTGGTCAGCAAACTCATTAGTCAACAGAGCCAAATATCAACAATGTCATGATTGAAATTTCTTTTGAGAGCCAAAAGTTTTTTTTTTTAATATATTTTATTGATTTTTTACAGAGAGGAAGAGAGAGGGATAGAGAGTTAGAAACATTGATGAGAGAGAAACATCGATCAGCTGCCTCTTGCACACCCCCTACTGGGGATGTGCCCGAAAGCAAGGCACATGCCCTTGACCGGAATCGATCCTGGGACCCTTCAGTCTGCAGGCTGACGCTCTATCCACTGAGCCAAACCGGTCAGGGTGAGAGCCAAAAGTTTTAAACTTAAACTTCTTCTAACGCCATTTCTTCAAAATAGACTCACACAGGCCGTGGTATTTTTGTGGAAGAGCCACACTCAAGGGGCCAAAGAGCCGCAGGTGGCTCGCGAGCCACAGTTTGCCGACCTCGGCCCTAGGTCATCTCAATTCATCCTCCTCACCACAGCTCTGGGAGGTTTATACTATTATCATTCCCATTTTACAACTAATAACGCTGGGGCTCAGAGAGAAAGGACCCAGGTCACAGAGGTACCTGTTGGAAGGGCTGAGAGTCACACCCAGTCCAACTCCAGAACTCAGGATTTTAATTAAATGTTGACTCTTAAGTTAGCATCAGGATAAAAAGTGTTATTGAACTGTTATTGGAGGTGATTTGGTGATCTTAAGCATATATGTTGGAGAAAAAGAAGAGGATTTGGAATCAACAAAACTGGCTCAAACATGTAAGCAATTTCTCACTCCAAGCTTCAAACCAGCCTAACAAAGCAGTCTGTGGAGACCTGTCAGTCCCCTTCTCAAAGGAAGTTGATCTTTGGACAAGGTTTGAATGACTCATTATCATCCTCTAAACAGGTTCAAAGAGACCATAAGAAAGACCAAGCACCCTGGTCTGCACGAGGCTGTAAGAGAGGTGAGAACAGTTTGGGGAGGGAGGACTACTGTAGCCATAGCCAATGAGTCTGCTAACACAGCAGGCATGAAATTCACTCTGAAAACCAAAGACATTTCAGAGATGGTGGCATTCGGTGAGCTAGAGGAGGAAGAGGACCCAGAGAGTCCCACTGCCGAGCACCCACAGTCGTCTTCCTCCTCATTAGCATCATCACCAGCCTCCCTCACCTGAGAAAACCATGCCATGATCAAAGGCAAATGAGCTATGAGACACATTATAATTTACAACTCAGAACAACAGCATTCTCTTTTCTTGAGCATGCACCCTTTATTAATTGAAGTAAATATACAAATATAGTAGATATAAGAATATAAGGCTTTCATAAGTTAACTCCTAACTGTGCCCTCTCTGCCAACCCTATTTTTCCATTAGTTTTTTAAAGTGTATTTTAATTACATGTTAATTGTAAATACATTCTTAACATAACAATAATTTTAATGTTAGAAAACTAAGTCTTGCCCAGGCTCTTTTATCCTATGTCCTTTTGCAAAAAAAAAAAAAAAAAAAAGTCACCCAGTCTGCTCTTCTGGAATCTTTCAGGTATTTACACTCTCAAATATTTACTTCAGAAATACATCATTTTATCTTGTAGGTGTTTGCTTTTTTAATATTTAAGTAGTATCATGCCCTGTATCCTTGTTTTTCTTCAGTGAACTATGGGTTTGGAATATCATCTTTCTTGTACACATAGATCAATATAGATGAATGTGTGTGTATGTGTGTATAAAAACTGAGGTACAGTGTTCCTACAGTAAAGTACACAAATCTTCAGTACACTTCAAATCCAAGCTGCACAGCTCTGTCACCTAGGAGCTCTGTGACACTGGGTGAGTTAACCTCTCTGAGCTACCATAACCTTATCTGTAAAATAGAGATGAGAATATCATTGTAAAGAGGAGTAAATGAGCTGACATTTGTAAAGTGTGTGGCACATGTAAACTCTACATTTGTGCCTATTCAATATTAATGAAGAGTCTGAGCTCCACAGCTGGTGAGGAGCAGAGGTCGACTGGTTCTCATTGATCTACGTGGCTTCTCCTTGGACTCTGTTATGATCCTCTCTTGGGAGTGGGGCGGTCACTGATCCCACCTTTCAGATAGGGAAGCAGAAGCCCAGTAGAGCATTGGATTGGAATTCATCTATGGAATGAGCGTGGAGAGCTTTCCATCCCTCCCTTCGTAGGCTTTGCCTGGGCCAACCCACCTTTATAAGAAAGGGTGAGGCTGGATTCTAGCCTCACCCTTTCTTATAAATCCCAAACTTTCTGAGCTTCTCCATTTCAAGGGAGAGTGGAACAGGTGAAGACTCCCAGCCTTTCTCCTGTAGAGACAAGGTGCCTTCAGGGGGCAAGGGAAGAAGTGTTGCCTGATCCACCATCTAAACTTCCTCCCCTAGCCTTTTCAGGAGAATTCTGACAATTTCCCTCCGTTTACACATCCATCTATCCCCCCTCTCCATCCCATTAACACCACAGGACCGGCCACCTAAAGGTTCACCTTGTCTGCCCTTTTAAACAATGTCTGATAAATCTTCCTTAACAAGCATCTGCTTATTTACTCTGCTATTCTAAGACCTTCCATGGCTCCATGTTACCTTGTAGCATTACCCAGGTTTTCAAACAGACAAGGAGGAATTAAAATGATAATGAGTGGCAAGGTCTCTGGAATTTCACCATAAAGTTATACCTGGACAAGCTGCTGACTCTCCTCATTAGTTGTCCTAGAAGTCTCGTTGGTGCTCTGCTTGTCAAGATAAGGACTTAGAGAGAGATTTGGGGACATGTTGTAGGTTTCTTCTGTCCTGTATCCAGCTGCCATCAACACCACTCTGCTCAGCGCTGAGCCCATTCTGACAATGGAAGTAGTTTGTTAGCAGTCACTTCCCCACCAGCAGGTAGGGCTTGGGGCTGGCTTTGCTGTCTCCTCCCGGAGCCATAGCCTTTTTTTTTTTTTTTTTTTTTGGTTAATGGCTGTGAGAATCCAGTCCCAGTGATCAAGTCTTAGTTTCAGTGTCCGACGACTGTCCATGGCTATGAGGACTTTGAAGTGCAGCGTCAGTCCTCAGTCTCCCAGAAATCCACTCGAACTCACTGAGAGCTGGGCCAGACCAAGTGTCTTCTCCCCTTACACATTCTGGAGACCACCATGCCCTTCTACCTTGTCACCCCCAAATGGCTCATCCGGAAGTGTGTCCCTCAGCCAGCTCATGCTTTCTGGGGAAGGAAGAGTGAGGTGACTGTCCTCCCGCTTCCACCTGGGATCCAGCTGGCTCTCAGGAAGCACCTGGGCCATGGCCTGTTAGGCTACCTGTCCCGGTTCTTTCCTTACTCACCTGAACAGATGATGGAAAGAGCTCAGCTAATATCTGTTACGCCAATGCAGGAATTACCACTAATAAGGCCTTGTTATCTCAGCGGAAACATCTGGTTTATGGATCACGAGCTGGAGGTTTTATCAAACTCCACATGAGCTTACTCAAAAAATAATCTACAAAGCCATCCAGGCTCTGTGCTGATGTCATTTTAGGTGGAACAAGGATTGTATCTTGCAAATGTGCTATAATTTGCAAACCAGGTGCTGTGCTGGAAACCATCATCTCAAGAAAGATGTGCATTGGCAGATTTGTTCTCTATGCAAAAAAAAAAAAAAAAATGACATGCCAGAGGCACAAAGAAAGTTGGCCAATGGAAACATCTCTGTAATGGTGCCAGCATTAGGTTAATTTCATTACAGATGCAGGGACTAGCCCGGGGGAGATGAGGAGGGTGGCAGTGGAGTTTTGTAGGGCTAGAAACTAGAGCAGAGAATCTTTATCAAGAAAGCAAGAGACAGCCCTAACTGGCTTGGCTCAGTGGATAGAACGTTGGCCTGTGGAGTGAAGGATCCCAGGTTCGATTCTGGTCAAGGGTATGCAGGAGGCAGCTGATCGATGTTTCTCTGTCATAGATGTTTCTAACTCTCTATCCCTCTCCCTTCTTCTCTGTAAAAAACAATAAAATATATTGGAAGGAAGGAAGGAAGGAAGGAAGGAAGGAAGGAAGGAAGGAAGGAAGGAAGGAGAAAAGAAGGAAGGAAGGAAGGAAGGAAGGAAGGAAGGAAGGAAGGAAGGAAGGGAAGGGAGGAAGGAAGGAAGGAAGGAAGGAAGAAAGAAGAAAGAAAGAAAGAAAGAAAGAAAGAAAGAAAGAAAGAAAGAAAGAAAGAAAGAAAGAAAGAAAGAAAGAAAGAAAGAAAGGGACAGCCTGGCCACAGTGGCTCAGTGGTTGAGCGTTGACCTATGAACCAGGAAGTCACTGTTGGATTCCCGGTCAGGGCGCATGTCCAGGTTGCGGGCTTGATCCACAGTGTGAAGTGTACAGGAGGTAGCCAACCAATGATTCTCTCTTATCATTGATGTTTCTGTCTTTTTCTTCCTCTCTTTGAAATCAATAAAGATATATATTTTGAAAAGAAAGCAAGAGACAAATTGAGAAGAACCTCAAGGTCATAAAAGAGAGCCTGGGTACACAATGCCAGAATAGTCAGATAAACTCCAAAACAGGGGGCAGAATATGGACAAATGCCAATGTCAGAGCCAGAGTACAGTGTGAGGGGTTCAGGATCAGGCATGAGGCAGCTCAGGCATGTGAGCACAGAGCAGCGTTCCTAAGGGAGCATTAGCTGTAACCTGTGACCCAATGTCAGGAGCATTAGCTGTGACCTGTGACCTACTGTCAGGAGATGGGAGTCCAGGAGCAAAGTCCACCCACACAGGGGGAATGGCATGTAACAAGTAGCACAAGGCAGAACCTTTAGGGTTCATCAGGGGAGACTCGGACTTCGACCCAGAAGGTAATGTATTTTCTCATGGAAAGGAAGGAAAGGAAAAGAAGGGAGGGGAGAGAGAGAGAGAAGGGAAGAGGAGAGGGCAGAAAATGCCATTTGATTCTAAGGATACATTTGCCTCTATCTTACCTACATCATTGAGTAACATTCAAGTGCTAATAGAGTAAGCAATGAGACAGCAAGGCAATGATTTCGATTCTGGAGCGCTGAAGCCATATAAAGTGAGTTCCAGGAGCAACTTGGAAATCATCCACGCTAAAACTTCCCAATGTGAACATTTTGTCTTTCTTCTATGCTTCCTCTCCTGCTGTCTGATGGGACATGGGGGAGGGGGTGCATTAGATTTTAAATCCTTTTTTCATTTCCAGGTAAATGTGGCCTGGAAACACAAATTACAGGTGAACACTTATTTTAAAGATAAAGCTGAGCCTGGATAAAGGAGGTTACTTTCTCAAGGCCTCACAGCTAGTGAGTGGCAGGGCTGGGAATAAAGCCCCAGTCCCTCTGCTTTCTTGGTTCAAGTCCATGTCTTATAACTTGTCCAAGCTATGGTGGGCACTTCTGCATGCCTCTTAGGCCTTTTTTGATAGGGAAATGAACCATGGAGAATTTAACCCCCTTGTCCAAGGTTACAGGGGGACAACCTGGCAGGCTCAGGACTTGAGTGCAGATCACCCTCACTCCAAACTGTATTTTTAGGAGCTGTGTGACCTTGAGCCACAGAGGTTCCTCATCTGTGACACAGCAGAGAGTCATAAAAATTCATGTTGTGGAAAGACTCACAGAATAAATAAATCAGAATAAAAAAATAACTCCTACCTATCAGGCTTGCTGTCAGGATTAAATGAGTTGATATGGGAAAGTGCTTTGTAAACTGCCATACACCATATAAATTTTATCATTATTATTATTTCAAAAAGTATGGCTTCGCCCATAAAATAAAACCGTCTGTGGCATATATTTATGACAACATGCCTCAGAAACAATTTCCATTCTGATGGGTTGCCTCCCTATCTTGGTGTTAAAAGAAAGGTTAAGGAAAATGAACAATGGAGGATTAAGATTAGATCTTTCCCGCATGAAACCACAAAATCAATAGAGCTCCTGTAATCCATCGGTGACATGAGGAAATATACCGAGGCGCCTGGAACAATTACTCAGGGAAGTGCCAACAGGTATTGACAAGAAATTGGCAAAACAGCCCATGGCCCAGGCTCGGCGGCTGCCTCCCTCGCTTTAGCGCCCTCCTGGCAAACGAAGACTCACGTTTGAAAACACTGGGCTGTGCTGGTGCTGAGGAGAGGGGCACTTTCCTTTTCCCAAAGTTCTGCAGAAGCTGTCGTTTTGCAATTGGGTTATAGCTCCTTAGAAAAATAATAGCGCCAGCAGCACCCTGGGAGCCTGGGATCACACCTACATGTGTCCATATGTGAGCCCGTTTGGTTACACCTGCTCTGATTATCCTTATGCAGTGATGGCCATTATCACTGTTGTTCTTGCTCAGTATTTAGAGTTTGCCACCTTTTCCTGCCACCTGTGGGGCTGAGGGACAAGGCTGAAAACTCAAAGTGGTGAGTTCTGTGTGGAGGGTTTATTCTTCCTGCCCAGCTGGAAAGGGATGCCTGGAGATCTTGGAGTTCTGGAGAGTGTCCTGCTCTGGCTTTTCCCTGAAAAATCTGAGATTTGGTTTAAATGTAGGATTAAAGTCTGGCCCTGGGGTGCCCTAGGATGGGATGACCTGTGTTTAACCTTTATGGTTGCATGATGCTACCTAGATCTGTGCGACCTCCTCCACAGTCCTGAACATGGATGGGGCATTGTAGATGATAATATAGTTTCAGTTACAATTGAAATAATGGCTACCATATTTTGAATATCTACTGTGTACCAAGCACTGCACAGGTGACATATACACTGAGTGGCCAGATTATTATGATCTCTGAACCCATAATAATCTGACCACTCAGTGTGTGTGTGTGTGTGTGTATGTGTGTGTGTGTGTGTGTGTGTGTGTGTGTGTGTGTGTTAGAGGCCCAGTGCATGAATTCGTACATTTGTGAGGTCCAGCCAGCCTGGCCAGGGGGAGGGAACATGGGCGTTTGGCCGGCCTGCCTGCTGGTCGAACTCCTGGTTGAGGGGACAACTTGCATATCAGCCTTTTATTATATAGGATATACACTGAGTGGCCAGATTATTATGCGTTCAGAGATCATAATAATCTGGCCACTCAGTGTATGTTGCTTCTAATCCTTATAACCCTCACTAGGTTATAGTGAAAGAACTGAGGGTCGGAGAGGCAAAGGAACTTGCCCAAAGTCACACAGCTAATAAGTGACAGGAAGGAGATTCTAACTCAACCCATTGTCTCACACTCTTTGGCACTGCCTCTCAGAAGTGCAAGTACTATTGTGATTGGCTCAGGAATGTACGACAGGACTGCCCTCCCACCAAAGGAACAGCGAACAAATGAACTCAGGATGGTGGAAGTAACAGGAGAAGATGCCAGAAAGGAGCAGAGAGTCAGAGCAGAGTAGAAAATGCTGGGCTGATTCTAGAAGGTTTGGAAAGAAGCCTCGCCAGCAAGGCCAGCATGAGAATGACAGGGCTGACTCAGAGGGGCAGTTAGTGCCTCCCACAGACCTTCTCCTAGCCTCTGAGGATATAGGTCGCAGATTTGGAGGATATGAGACTACAGTCGCTCACTCTGCAAGTGTCTGAACACAGCACAGCAGGCCGGCCTCTTGTGGTCCTTATGGCCACTTTTAGTGGCTGGACTCCCATCATCACCTACTTTCTGGTCTCTAAGGGAATCCAGGTGACTCTGGTTTCACTGCTGGGACCCTCAGGCTTGCCCTGCCTCAGCAAGAGTCCTGGGTCTGAAATGCCAGGGGCCCGTTTACAGGGCGTGTCATACTTATCTTGGAGGTCAGAAAGATGTGACTTTTGCAAGGACACACACAGGTGGTCTAGAGGAGCAGGGATGGGTCCTGAACCTCAAACTCCAAGGTGAATCTCCCATAGAAGAATCGAGAAGCTGGGGCCAGGCTCTGGGCATCAGGAGGAACTGTACACCTGGAAAAGGTTACCCCTCTATTTCTTTTCACATTTGTTCAAGAAAGTCCTTGGAGTTCACAGTCAGGGTCCAGACAGGGGAGGCCTGAGGACTGGGATAAACTCCCACACTGGATATAGAAGCTGAGTGATAATAATAACTAATGCTTATAAAATGGACTCATCCATCATGTGCCATGAGTTGCTATAAATATTTTATGTATTAGCTCATTTAATCCTCACAAGAGCCCTATGAGGTAGGTACAATTAGCCACATTTTCCAGATAGGAAAACTGAGGTTAACATAACTAATCAGTGCAGAGTCCACTGTAATAGCCTGAGTGTTTGTATCTCCAAGTTCATGGTTGAAACCCCATGCCCACTGTGATGGTATTTGGAGGTGGGGCCTTTGAGTGACTAGGTCATGAGAGCAGAACCTTCGTGAATGGCATTGGTGTCCCTCAGCTGAAGGTATAGTATTGGTTCAGGTGGGCCAGATGCCCTTCTTGGATTTGATGTCAGATCTGCTGGTCTTCTGAGTGGCCCTGCTCTTCACTCTTGTGCTCTGTCTTTGGATGGCACCACTTCCTGTATCAGGGGTCTTGAAATCCTGTGAAAGCAGATCTTGGTCTTTCTACCTGCCAAGTCTCCAAGTCCATGGCAGTCTTGAGTCCTGATCAGAGAGTCGCTGCTTCACTCGTGAGTCTGGAGGTGCGGTTTCCCTGTGGCTGGTGAAGCAATGAGTGGCACACTTTCCACTCAGACAGCTCTGCCCACCTCTGTGAGCCACATTCTCTAGCAGCAGCAGTTAAAGGAAGGTACTTTCAGATTCTTTGGGGGAAAAGAGGTCTTCCCAATTAAGACTTTTAAGAAAAAACTAAATGTAAGAGCTGGTCCCCAAAGATGGTTCCCAATGAAATGCACTGCCTTGTATTCACACTTTTGTATAGCTCTCAACTCCCTCCCACATCTGGGCTGGCGCTGTGGCTCACTTGAACTTGCAGAATGCTATGGAAGTTCTGCTGCACCATTTCCAGGCTGGAGCCTCAAGAAGGTCTGGCAGCTTCTGCTTTTATGTTCTTGGGGGCCCTGAGCTGCCGTGTAAGACATCCAGCTACCCTGTTGGAGAGATCATGTGGAGAGGCCTCGTGGAGTGGCCACATGGAAAGGAAAAGGCCCTGAGGAGGACCAAGGCCCCAGTCAAGCTGTCCCATCCAACCCTGAGCTGTCCAGCTTCCCAGGTGAGTCAACAAACATCTGCATGGAAAAACCATCTGGGATGGTCCAGCCCCAGAAGGCAGACATCACATGGAACAGAGATGACCACTCCTGCTCTGCCCTGTTTGAATTACCCACAGAATTGTGAGTAATAGTAAAATTATTCATGTTCTAAGGCACTAAATTTGGGGATAGTTCTTTATGGCAACACCAGATAGCAGAAACGCTGTGGGACATTATGTAACATCAGTAATAACATCAGTAATTCAGAAGTCTGACTACTCAACCACTTCACCCTTTGGTTTGGGGCTTCCAAGCAAGGGGAAATTTCCAAGAGTTCCTTCTGCACCCCCATCTATCACGCCAATGACATCAGGGTAAGTGTATGGTTATAGTGCTTCCAATTACTCAAGTGATCTTTACAGATATGTGTAATTACTAGAGTTTATTTCCTCTATGAAACTGGAAGCTCTATGTGGGCAGGGAGCCAAGGATGATATACACTGCTGCATCACCCACTTTAACACAGTAGACACTGAGGGGGAAATAATAATTATTAATTATTTGCATGAATAAATGAATTGGTGTGAAATTCAGAGTTGCTGAGGTATACCTACTGAGAAATCATACACTTGCCAGGCTAAGGAGTTAGAACTTGATCCAACAGTGAGTGAATGAACAGATGAACAAGGTGGCTTAAATTTCACTATTTGCTGCAGTTAATCCACAAAATCAATGCCACTACATAATCCATCGAATTGTTTCAAGTCCCCCAGGTAATTAGTTTCCTGGAGCATTGCCAGGTGGATTCCCATTTTCCCTCCTCACATATTTCTAGCATTCCTGGAAATATCTGAAATGAGAAAATGACCACTCAATATTTTATTTGTTAAAAATTACCCTTACTTTAATATAAACTCATTTATAAAAATGTGTTGCTTTGAGTTGAATTGGAGGTGTTTCATTGCCTATGAAGTCAGTAAAATATCCTAAGACTCTTATGATGTGCAGTGCTCCAGAATTAAATGTAATTATGTATACACACTGAGACCACTAGGTGGCCTGTGAATCATCCACCTTGCCCACATGAGGGTCCTGGACACACTACCGCTTCATGATCAATGTCTCAAAGTTTTCCCCATTTGGGGGACTTTATTAAAAGCATAATTCTCACCACCGTCATGGACCACCTGTCTTCTAATGTTTCTCCTTTACCGCTTCTCACATAAAAGGTGGGTCCTCTCAGATTGACACTCTGGTCAATGACCAGGAGCCAAGCCCACTCTAAACCCTCAGTCTCTAGCACCAAATCAAATTATGTCTAAAGGGCTCTCATCTTCTCAATTGTATTTGCCAAGTACATCCCAAATGATAAGGCAAAACCTGAAAAGTCACCTCTCCTGCGAACACCCGGGCCAATGCCCACCTTGGAGCACACCGCTGGCCTCTTCTGTCTGCCTGGTCTTCAGAGTGATGATCATCACTATCAGTGCTGGTTAACTATTCTTGATACACTTCCTATGTTTTCCTGACCTGTATGGCTTTCACTTAGTGTCCTATATCTTCCTCCTTCCCTTTGACAACCAGAGAGAAATGCGTAGCTATCCATTATGAACCATACACAATAGAAGAAACAGAGCACTTGTATGTCCACAGAGAAGAATACATCCACACCTAGATATAGAAATATAAGTGATAGCGGACACAGAATTTCCATGTCTGTCAACACAAAGGACAAACAGACTCTGGAATAGACAGGGAGCTTCCTCTGCTAACCACACCCTGCCTACTGCCACCAGCAGAGTTGTGTCATAGACACTGCCTACTTAAGTGGCTTTTTCCAACGCATAACTCCTTTTTAGCAAATGCTCAGGAATTCTGTGAAGTGGGGAATGGGAATTATGGGAAGGAGGGTGTATTACTTTTGGTAATGCTGGTCATTATCACAGAAAAACACTGGAATCTCAGCAGTTTAACACAATAGAAGTGTATATCTTTGGGCATATTCTAACCAGCAGGGGTGTGGAGGACTCAGCTCCATGTGGTCATGCAGGAACCCAGGCTGCCAGAGGTTCTGCCTTCTTCAACTGGCTTCCAAGGCCACCCTGGGCAGCCACATTCAGCTGGCAGACAGGAGAAATAGAGAGTACAAGACTGTACAAGGGAGGGGGTGAAATGGCATACATCACTTCTCCTTGGTCACAGGGCCAAGTACAATTGCAAGGGGCACAGGGAAATGTCATGTAACTGGAGGCCTCAGAGGAAGGGGACAGGGATCCATGAAGAGTTATTCTCTTTGCACAAAAGGGTGAGACTTTGAATTCATTTTGCTTGCTATCCCTTTTTTCTTACTATTTTTCTATTTGGGAATAGAGCCATTTCCTTTTCTCCTTTGGGTTATCCCCGCCCCCCAATTATTCCAAAGACCTATCTGCTCACTTAACCCACCCACACTTCCTTCTGGTCCAACTTTGAACACCAATGGTGACCATACCTCTGCCGTGAGTGAGGAGTCCCATGAGCAGAACCACCTCCAGTAATGCAGTCACCACAGCCCTCTGCTGAGGCTCTTTCAGGTTCCCCAGGTCTCCAGGAAACCCCTGTGGTAGAAATCTTGGAGATCAGGAGGTCTCAGACACTGATTAGGACTCTGGAACAATGGATCTATGATGGCTCTAAGTGATTTATTTATTTTTTAAATTAACTCTTTATTGTTGAAGATATTACATATGTTGCGTTTTTTCCCCATTTGATCCCTTTTAGCCTGCCCCTGTCCCCCACCACAGGCCTTCACCACTTTATTGTCTGCGTTTATATGTATATAAGAATAAGTGATTTATTTAACCCATCTCCTGCCATAAGCAAAGGGACAGAAGATCAGTATACTGGTCATCATGTGATACAAGGAAAGAAGGTCAGCTTAAGGTCCCATCCCTTTTCTGGTCCATGTGCAGCATAATGGTCTAAACCAGAGCTGTGGTCCCCACTAGGTAGTAGTCCAGGTTCTCTTTATTCATCTTCATAGCCAGTTGGAAGCAGATTTACATGTACATTATGGCATATAGAGCATGGTTACCACCTCCCCAGGGAAAGGCTTTGGGCCTGATGCAGAGATGGGGTAGGCAACAAATTCAGGTCTCTCATGCTTTCCATGGTTTGACTCCAGAAAGATGGTCAACAGGCTCACTCCCACCCTGGGCAGTGCAACACGGTCACTGAGGCCTTCAATATGCGAGCTGTGCCTTCCCTCCAGGATCAAGGGAAGTTGGGTCTGGAAGACAAGGACCTCACCTAACGTGGACCAGCCTCTGCACTTTAATCTTCAGGACTGTGGGTGACGAGCAAGGAAATGTGTGCTGTATGGAGCCGTGTGCTTTGAACAGCTGCCAAGCTCGGCCCTGGGGACTTAATATGCTCCTTACCAGGGAACCATAATCTCAGTCAAAATGATCTCACATGTGTGCAGAGCTGCATAGTTTACAAAGCCCTTCACAAAGAGTGCATTATTTACTCCTCTCAGCACCAGCAGACAGATACTATGGTTATGCCCTCCTCTCCATCCCTGCTCCCACTGCCCTAATTCAGGCCTTCGTCATCTCTCAGTGAACTATTATAACAGCCTCCTAACTGGTCTCTCTGCTCCAATTTGCTTCCCTCTAACCCATTCTCTACATGGCAGCAAGAATAATATCTCTTACAAAGAAAGCTGCCCCTTCCTCCCCCTCTTAACACCCTCCCACAGCTCCTCCTTGCACTTAGAATAAAACCTGTACCATTAGCACTGCCATCAGGCCCTACACGATCTGGCTCCTGCCTGCCTCTTCAGTTTCATTTCTTCCCACTGCTCATGCTGAACATGGGCTCCAGCAATACGGAATGACCTACAGTTCCCCACAATCTGGTACGATTTCTCACCTATGGGTTTTGATTTTGCTGGCTTCTTCCTTGCAATGTCACATGCCCTCCTTTGGTCTGCTGACTCCTCGTCACCCCATAAGGGCCAGCTCTAACCTCACTCCAGAGAAATATTCCCCAATGACCACAGACACATGCACACACACATGCTCACACATTTGGCTACATCCAAACCATGCTCTGCAGATCTCTATGACTGAACTCGTCACACTCTGTGCTGCCCTGATGTCTTATTGTGTCCATTCTTCTCACCAGGTTGTCCTGTCTTATACGGAAGATCTATTACATATTCAGCTTTATAACCAGACACCTAGCATTATGTCTGGGATCTAGTAGGCTCTCAATAAATGATTATTGAAGCATTCATTCAATAAGCCTGCATTTTAAACTATAGAAACCATTGCTCTGAGGGCTTAAGGGATTTGTCCAGGATATAAACTAATAAATGGGAGAAATGAAATGCTAATCTAGGCCTGTCTGATGCCCCCAAAACTTCAGACTATGCCCCACTACTTTCAAAGGGACCATGGATAATTTTGTGAGCTAAAAAAGTTACTTCTCTTGAGGGAATTTTTCCTTTTGATTTGTTTTGTTTTGACTTTGTTTGAATCTCTGATTCTGTCAAGAATCTGTAGAAAGCTATAGATTTTTTCCCCCAGGAAAAAAAATGTGCATAAACACCAAATATTATATGTAATATAAGAGTGTCAGGATAGGGTAGCTATTGATGCAGTAACATATAAACTCCCAAATCTCAATGACATAGCACAACAAGTTTAATTCTATTCATATAAAGTTGTTTGAGGGTCAACAGTGTCTCTCCTCCATCCAGGAAGTCAGAGGGTATTGGCTTCCTCCACCGTAAGACACTATTATCTAAATACACACTTTTTAGTTAGCAAAAAATGGGGAATAGAGAAGTGAAGAGTGCACACTGGCTTTGAACTGCTTCAGCATGAAAGCAGCACATATCTCTGATAAATTGCAAAATTAATTCCAACCTTGTATAAACACCCCTTTGCAAAGTGACTCTACTTTTCCTCCAATTGACAGGTATGGTCTATGTCTCCATCTGTTAAATGTGGGCTCAGCCATTGCTTTGGCCAATGAAACATCAAGAAAGTCAATTCAGAGAAACCAAGATGGCGGCATAAGTAAACACCTAAACTGCTGCCTCACACAACCACTTCAAAACTACAACTAAAAGACAAAACGGACATCATCCAGAACCACAGGAAGGCTGGTTGAGTGGAAATTCTACAACTATAAGGAAAGAGAAAAGCACAGGGACTCACAGGAGCTGCGGAAGGCAGAGGTACGGAGGCACGCACGCAGAGAGGGCTGGAAACTGAGTATGCTGCTGGCTTTCTCAATCAGGAGGGAGACAAAAGCTCCCGACTGCTCTGAACTCCAGTTTTGGGCGAGATTCTGGGGACCCAGACACATTCAGGGAGAAACTGGACTGTCTGGCAGCGGGCCAAACTTGAGGGCGGCTTTCTCTCAGAGGTGTTTGCAGCGATTACTGCGGGACACTGAGACCCAGGGGCCTCTTAGGGCAGGGCTGACAGGAAGCCATTGCTGTTTGCTCCTTCCTGAGACTCCTCCCCATCCAAGCTGAGTGCAGAGGCTTTTGCAAGTCTTGTCTCATAAGGGTGTCTCCAGCACAGAAGTTCTCCCAGCGTAGACACAGCTGATCCTCACAGCCAATTGGCCTGGAGGTCAATTCCTCCCAGTGATACCAACAACAATCAAGGCTTAACTACAACAAGACTGTGCACACAGCCCACAAAGGGGGTGTACCAAGAGTTTCCAACTCAGGTAACTGGGGAGGCTGAGCCACTGGGCCCTATAGGACACCTAGCACACAAAGTCACTCTATCAACTCAGAAAAGCAGCCAAAATGCGGAGACAAAGAAACAGGTCACAAATGAAAGAAATGGAGGAAAGCAAACTACTGGATATAGAGTTCAAAACCACGGTTATAAGGTTTTTCAAGAATTTTCTAGAAACCACCGATAAATTTAGCGAGACCCTCGAGGATATGAAAAAGGACCAACTAGAAATTAAGCATACACTGACTGAAATAAAGAATAATATACAGCCGAGACCCGTTGGGCTCAATGGATAGAGCGTCAGCCTGCGGACTCAAGGGTCCCAGGTTCGATTCCAGTCAAGGGCATGTGCCTTGGTTGCGGGCACATCCCCATTAGGGGGTGTGCAAGAGGCAGCTGATCGATGTTTCTCTCTCATTGATGTTTCTAACTCTCTATCCCTCTCTCTTCCTCTCTGTAAAAAATCAATAAAATATATTTTTTAAAAAAGAATAATATACAGAGATCCAACAGTAGACTAGAGGATCGCAAGAATCAAGTCAAAGATTTGAAATACAAAGAAGCAAAAAACACCCAACTGGAAAAGCAAAAAGAAAAGAGAATCCAAAAATATGAAGATAGTGTAAGGAGCCTCTGGGACAATGTCAAGTGTACCAACATCCAAATCATGGGGGTGCCAGAAGAAGAGAGAGAGAGAAAGATATTGAAAACCTATTTGAAGAAATAATGACAGAAAACTTCCCCCATCTGGTGAAAGAAATAGACTTGCAAGTCCAGAAAGCGCAGAGAACCCCAAACAAAAGGAATCCAAAGAGGACCACACCAAGACACATCATAATTAAAATGCCAAGAGCAAAAGACAGAGAGAATATTAAAAGCAGCAAGAGAAAAACAGTTAGTTACCTACAAGGGAGCACCCAATACAATTGTCAGCTGATTTCTCAACAGAAATTATGCAGGCCAGAAGGGAGTAGCAAGAAATATTCAAAGTGATGAATAGCAAGAACCTACAACCAAGATTACTCTACCCAGCAAAGCTATCATTCAGAATTGAAGGTCAGATAAAGAGCTTCACAGATAAGAAAAGCTAAAGGAGTTCATCACCACCAAACCAGTATTATATGAAATGCTGAAAGGTATTCTTTAAGAAGAGGAAGAAGTAGAAAAAGGTAAAGATAAAAATTATGAACAACAAATACATATCTATCAACAAGTGAATCTAAAAATCAAGTGAATAAAAAATCTGATGAACAGAATAAACTGGTGAATATAATAGAATCAGGGGCATAGAAAGGTAGTGGACTGACAATTCTTGGGGGGAAAGGGGTGTGGGGGTGTGGGAAGAGACTGGACAAAAATCGTACACCTATGGATGAGGACAGTGGGGGGGTAAGGGCAGAGGGTGGGGTGAGAACCGGGTGGAGGAGAGCTATGGGGGGAAAAAAGCGGAACAATTGTAATAATCTGAACAATAAAGATTTATTTTTTAAAAAGTTAATTCAAGCAGAGGTTTGAAAAGCACTTGTTAATTGAGACCTGTCCTTTCTTGCTGCTTTTGGAACCATGAGATCACCATGAAAAAGCTTGAGCTAGTCTGTTTGGCAACATGTGGCCCAGTTATCCCTTTGCTTCATCCAATAGCCAGCACCTACAGAGAGACAGAATGCATCCTCAAGCAGGTAAGGCATCCTGTATCAACCACCTCCCTGCTGACCCACCAGCTAGCTGAGGTTGCATGAGTGAATCCAGGCAAGACCAACACAACCACCTAGCTTAGCCCAGACCTACTTGCTGACCCAATGAATTGTGAGCTTAAAAATTACTATTGTTTTAAGCTACAAAGTTTGAGGATTATTTGTTATGCAGCAAAAGCTAACTAAATATAAAAATAGGTACCAGGAGTGGAGTGCTGCCATAACAAAAACTTAAACCTTGTAGCATTGAATGTATGATTATGGAACTGGGTGGAGACTAGAAAATTCATTAGCAAAGGCTAGAGATACAGCTAATTGTTATCCAATACATTGACCTAGAGCTACTGATTCCTACATACAAGTTAAAGGGCTAGAGATACATGATCATTTTTAAAGCTCTCTTATAGTCAGAGAAGAGAGCTACAGCCTTTAATGAGAGCAGCTATATCAGAGAAGTGGTGAGATTGTACTAGACCTAAATCAGTCCTGGAACTTCCTAAGAGGAGATATCATCTTGGAATGATAAAAGAAGAGCTTGGGAGTGAAACAAACAAACAAACCTTGTACCTGATCATCAATTTGCTGCTTAGCAGCTGTGAAGCCAGTTGTGGAACCGCATCTCAGAGACATGGAAGATGATACTTAGTTTGTTCGATTATTGTCAAGATCAAACAAGATGATGTATGGAATCCCCGTTAAATTGCTAAGAACTATCCTTTTAAATTATGTATAGATAGCACTTCATCCTAAGGCTGGAGTCTTCCTGGCATGACCTCGGATGAGTGGCACCTGAAACCACCAGGGGGCGATATGAGGTTGGACTTCCAGGAGATCTATTAGATCCTGCAACCAAAGAACCCCAGAAGAGCCAATGACATTTCATACTAATGTCACTTTCCTTGTGAAAGTGACATTAGTATGAAATGTAAATAATGACTCATGTTTAGCTAAGTGGCACATATTTTGGGCAGGGGGACAGCTTACACAAAATATCTGAAGGTGAGAGAGCACATGTAACTGCCTCTAAAATTTTCAGGCTCCTCCATGAGTCTATTAGGTTGAGGAGGTGGAAGGGGAACCCTATCTGGGAAGGCCGTGGCTTCTCTTAAATGCAGGCAGACATGAGAGGGGGCATGAATCCTTCTTGAAACACAATTTTCTGCTTGTTTACAAATGATTAACTACTGCAATCAATTGTGTCAAAGTTCAGGTCATGCATCCTTTGGGACAACAGTGAGATGGTGCCTCATGCTGGGGCTAACGATAACTGGAATGCACACAGGATGGTGTGACGGCAGACCTTGTGTTCTGAGCTCTGGTGCAATTCGTGTTTAGCGACACCTGCCCTATGTGCCTTCCCAGCCATCCCCTTCCCAGCACAGCCCAGCGCTCTGGCAGACATGGCCAGGTGGGGAGAAGGCTGGCACTCAAGAGTACGGCCAACCTGGGTCAGGAAATAAGGGCTCAATGTTTTATATATTCAAACCTCAGAACCATCTTATGAAGTGGATATTAATAAATTCTTATCCCAATTTTACAGATGATAAAACAGAGTCTTAGAGAAATTAGATAGCCTGTTTAAGGAAATCAAATCCAGGCTGTGTTCTTTTCCCAGCCCACGCTCCAGTTACCTGCTTCTGTCCCCCGAGTCCTCACACTGTCGGACACCGGCCACGTCTGCACAACCCTTTATGGACTGCAGATCAGTCATATATGCCAGGTGAGTGCAGTTTGGACTTTAATTTGCTGATTCTGAGGAGTCAGTGAGGGTGTTCAGGGAGCTTTATTTGAGAGCCTTGGCTATATGCGCACTGCCTTTGAGTTTGCCTCTTTTACACCTCACTCCTGCGTCCCTCACACAGGCAGGTAGCTACCGTCTTTGGGTTGGGAATCAGGGCTGACATGCTGTGTCCACATTGGAATTGAACATGGGAAGATAGCCATCCCACATCTGGTCACAGGCAATCTGGGAATTACTCAAGAGGTCTTGAGATGAACATTTCCTTGACTATGCCATTTCAGGAGCACCTTAGTGTGACATATTCTTTAAATCCAGTTTAACAGTGAGGACTCTCAGAAATGACAGGGCAATTGGTGAACTATTCTGAATAATGAAAAGATGAAGGAGAAGCACTCTTCCAGGCTCAAATAAAACAAGATAGACTCCCCACACTTGAGTGGCACCTGTCCTTGCTGTGTTCAACCCAGAGGACAGACAACAGATCTCCTCTGACCTTTAAGGTGAGAGAGGTGACAGGTGAAGGACAAAGGCATTTACTGAGGTCCTTTTGGGTTCTACTACCATTTGTGGCTCTTAGGGTGACTGGCAAATATTGGGGACAGATATTAAATTTATCTAATATCCTAAATAAAGTTCTATGTAAATCATATAACAACAACACATATTTGGTTAATTATTACCTTACACCTATCATTTTATAATGTCTATTTGTGAAACATTTTCACGTTTAGTATCTTATCTGACTCTCCCAACTCTGAGTGACAGGTAGGCATGGCCCTCTGGATTTTACATATGAGGAAACAGAATCAGAGACAGTCACTTACAGAGAGAGCACATAGTATGTGCCAGGCACTATTCAAAGTGACTTAAATATTAAGATTTATCTAACCTTCACAACAACCCTGTGAGGTGGGTACTGTTTTATAGATTATGAAACTCTGGCCCAGATGAGTTAATAATACTAGTATGACTCAGGTCACATAGCTGGTGAAACATACAGAGATCATTTGAACTCAGGTAGATGGACTGTAGAGTTCTACAGCCTCTTGCCAACTTGCTCAAAATCACATAGCTAGAAAAAGGGAAAAGTGGAATTCAAAACTTGGTGCAACTCCAAGCCCTGCATTCCACCTATTAATATAGGCATGTTCTATGCATGTTAGTTATGTTAACTTATTTAATCCTCATTGTTTTTCAAGTGAGGAGATTAAGGCATAGAGGGAAAGTAACTTGCACAAGGTTGCAAAGCTAGTAGACAATGAAAGGATTTGATGGATAAAAAGCTGTAGTACATATATACAATGGAATTACTCAGCCATAAAAAAGAACAAAATCTTACCATTTGTGGCAGCCTAGATGAACCTAGAAGGTGTTATACTAACTGAAATAAGTCAGTCAGAGAAAGACAAAGACCATATGATTTCACTTATGTATGGAATCCAAAGAACAATATAAATGAACAAAACAGAAACAGACTGGTAGATACATCGAACAGACTGATGATTGACAGAGGGGAGGGATGTCGGGGGACTGGATGAAAAAAGTGAAGGGATTGAGAAGTACAGATTGAATATTACTAAATCGTCATGGGGATGTAAAGTAGAGCTTGGGAAATACAGTTAATAATATTGTAGTAACTATGTATGGTACCAGGTGGGTACTGGAAATATTAGGGGGAACACTTTGTAAAACATATGATTATCTAACCACCATGCTGTACACCTGATACTAATACAAAATTATATTGCATGTAAACTATAATCGAAAAAAAATGTTTAAAGAAAGAATCTAAACCCAGGCAATCTAGACTTAAAGGCCACAGTCCTTATTGCCTGCCCTCTCGGCGGCTTACCTAAAAGACTGTTAGAGAGAAATAAAAACCAAGCTGCTGCAGAATGGATCACTGTCATTGCTTTCCAGAGTTACGGGTAAATTTTCTGTCTGTGCAAAGTCTAATGGGTTTTCTGTGACTGGTTCTGTTTACCTTGCTGAACTGTTTGCTCTGTGGGGCCAGAGCTGACCGTGGCACTCCCTGGGCAGGCTTTCCATGGATCTAGGCGCCACAGCTGGACCCCCGTCCCAGAGAGAAAATGAAGACATCCTGGGCGTGGGCTTGGAGGGCTCCGGCAGTGCTCTTTCTTCTCTGCGCTGCCCTGGGTTGTCTCAGTTTGCCTGGCTCCAGGTAAGTGACAGTTTCAGATGATTCCCTGATCACTAATATGACAGGGAATATAGAGCCACATAATGCTGACCTTCTCTTTGTCGCCTACCTATTGAATGAGGCACATCTCTTGAAGCAATTTGCATGCATCTATTAAAGTAATATCAACAGCTGTCTTCAAATTATTGTGGAAGCAAGCGGCTGACTTCAACAAAAGTTCCCATAAGAAATTGACATGTTTAAGTGTGTTTTGTCATGCTGAGAAGAATAGGATACTTGTTCTGTATTCTGAACAAAGCCTTGGTGTGATTTGGTATGCAAAAGAAGGTTTGTTATGTATGAAAAAAAATGAGCCAATTCCTATCAGTGATTTTACAATGTGAGAGTGACCTACTCTACCTGCTCATCAACTCAAATTAGGGGGTTTTCAGTCTCTCTCTCTCTCTCTCTCTCTCTCTCTCTCTCACACACACACACACACACACACACACACACACACACACAGACACACACACTTTCCAGATGTTCCCAGCAGTTAAATGCTAAATGATTTACTTCATCATTTTTGTGTTGATTAGTGAGATGTACAATAGGCTAAAGAAAATATCTGAGTCAAAGCTCAAACTCAATCTGTCAAAGCTCAAATTTGGGCTCCAGTGAATAAAAGTGCTAGTGACTTAGCAATTCAGGGTCCTCCTGGAACATAAGAAGCCCCTACCATGAGCTGTTGAAGCGCTCGGGCATCCCAGACCCCCTTGTGAGCAATCCTATGGGAAGAAGAGCTGTTTTTTTTAAAAAAAATCTTTATTGTTCAGATTATTTGTCCCAATTTCTCCTTCAGGGACATAAGCACAGGTGACCAAGGGTGCCTCAGCCAGTCTCTAAACAGATACTGACACATACGACCCAAGGTACTTACTTAATATTGGCCGAGCATAAATTACACAGGAGACAGACATGCAATGCACGAATCACTCACAGTTTATTTACCAGAGTCCTGGTGGTTTCCAGACCTCGGCAGGCCACCTGGGGATCCGCGCCGACAGACACACACACTGGACGTTGGACATTGCAGCTGCAGCTCGGCGTCTTGTTTGAGGCCTCAGTTTCCGGCTCACTGTTTGGACTCACAGTCCACGGCAGAGCTTGGGCAGATGCAGGAAGGGGGGTGGAGAGTGACTGTCTGTGGAGGAGCAGAGCAGGCCTCTCTGATCTTCCTCTGGTGCTTCCACTTTTTATGTGCCTAGATGGGCGTCTTCACTGTGTCTTATCAGTGGGTCCCAGGAGCCTTGCATATCTGGTTTTACATATGGGGAACAGATCACTTTACCTATTTTCTACATACATGCCACTCAGGGGTGTTTATCAACCTGTTTACATTACATTCAATACTTTTTAACATCACACTTTAATGTCACACTGTAATTCCACACTTTGATACTTATTCTATATTATTCTTATCACTATTACTATAACATTATTACAGTTGTTCCTCTTCCCCTCCCCTCCATAGCTCCCTTCCATCCGGTTCCCACCCCACCCTCTGCCCTTACCCCCCACCACTGTCCTCATCCATAGGTGTACGATTTTTGTCCAGTCTCTACCCACACCCCCACACCCCTTTCCCCCCAAGAATTGTCAGTCCACTCCCTTTCTATTCCCCTGATTCTATTATATTCACCAGTTTATTCTGTTTATCAGATTTTTTATTCACTTGATTTTTAGATTCACTTGTTGATAGATAGGTATTTGTTGTTCATAATTTTTATCTTTACCTTTTTCTTCTTCTTCCTCTTCTTAAAGAATACCTTTCAGCATTTCATATAATACTGGTTTGGTGGTGATGAACTCCTTTAGCTTTTTCTTATCTGTGAAGCTCTTTATCTGCCCTTCAATTCTGAATGATAGCTTTGCTGGGTAGAGTAATCTTGGTTGTAGGTTCTTGCTATTCATCACTTTGAATATTTCTTGCCACTCCCTTCTGGCATGCATAGTTTCTGTTGAGAAATCAGCTGACAATCATATGGGTGCTCCCTTGTAGGTAACTAACTGTTTTTCTCTTGCTGCTTTTAATATTCTCTCTTGTCTTTTGCTCTTGGCATTTTAATTATGATGTG
The DNA here is from genome assembly GCF_027574615.1 of Eptesicus fuscus. Lineage (NCBI taxonomy): Eukaryota > Metazoa > Chordata > Mammalia > Chiroptera > Vespertilionidae > Eptesicus > Eptesicus fuscus. Next base: position 39,015,796 of record NC_072481.1, on the reverse strand, counting down.
TCTTGGTGTGGTCCTCTTTGGATTCCTTTTGTTTGGGGTTCTCTGCGCTTCCTGGACTTGTAAGTCTATTTCTTTCTCTAGGTAGGGGAAGTTTTCTGTCATTATTTCTTCAAATAGGTTTTCAATATCTTGCTCTCTCTCTTCTTCTGGCACCCCCATAATTTGGATGTTGGTACACTTGAAGTTGTCCCAGAGGCTCCTTACACTATCTTCATATTTTTGGATTCTCTTTTTCTTTTTGCTTTTCCTGGTTGGGTGTTTTTTGCTTCTTTGTATTTCAAACCTTTGACTTGATTCTTGCGATCCTCTAGTCTGCTGTTGGATCTCTATATATTATTCTTTATTTCAGTCAGTGTATGCTTAATTTCTAGTTGGTCCTTTTTCATATCCTCGAGGGTCTCACTAAATTTATCTGTGGTTTCTAGAAGATTCTTGAAAAACCTTATAACCATGGTTTTGAACTCTATATCCAGTCATTTGCTTTCCTCCATTTCTTTCATTTGTGACCTGTTTCTTTGTCTCTGCATTTTGGCTGCTTCCGTGAGTTGATAGAGTGGCTTTGTGTGCTAGGTGTCCTATAGGGCCCAGTGGCTCAGCCTCCCCAGTTACCTGAGGTGGACACTCTTGGTGTACCCCTTTGTGGGCTGTGTGCACAGTCTTGTTGTAGTTAAGCCTTGATTGTTGTTGGTATCACTGGGAAGAATTGACCTCCAGGCCAATCGGCTGCGAGGGTCAGCTGTGTCTACGATGGGAGAACTTCTGTGCTAGAGACACCCTTATGAGGCAAGACTTGCTTCAGTGGGGCTTTGGTGCTCACTGAGTCTGCCCATTGAGTGTGTCCCTTATGGATCTGAGGAGTTGTGATCTGGATGGTCCCACTTTGACCCCTGGGTACACTGGCTGTTGGATATCCAAGGAGGTGCTAATTTATCCTCTGCTTGAGGCCACCCAGCAGGAGCTACGGAGAGATCTGCAGATTCCTCTTCCTTGTTTGGGGTTTGGAGGTGCCCAGATGAGGCCCAGCTGTGGAGCAATGCAAGCTGCTGTGGGGTCTTGGGCCTTCTTTTGGATGTTCTGGGTCTCTCTGACCCAGCTGCAGTTTATTAGGTAATTTTAGAATGCAAAGGGCCAGGCCATTCATATGCAAAGCCCTCTGGGCACAGCTTGGGTGGGGCAGGGTCTCAGGGAATCAATAGGGTGGAGCAAACAGCTATGGCTGATCCTCAGCCCTGCCCTAAGAGGCCTGGGTCTCAGTGTCCCATGGTAATCGCTGCAAGCACCTCTGAGAGAAAGCTGCCCTCGAGTTCCGCCCGATGCCAGACAGTCCAGTTTCTCTCCACATGAGTTTGGGTCCCCAGAGTCTCGCCCAGAACTGGAGTTCAGAGCAGTCAGGAGCTTTTGTCTCCCTTCCGATTGAAAAAGACAACTGCGTACTCAGTTGTCAGCCCTTTCTGTGTGCATGCCTCCGTACCTCCACACTTTACTTCCACAGCTCCTCTGAGTCTCAGTGTGCTTTTCTCTTTCCTTCTAGTTGTAGAATTTCCACTCAGCTAGCCTTCCTGTGGTTCTGGATGATGTCCGTTTTGTCTTTTAGTTGTACTTTTGAAGTGGTTGTGTGAGGCAGCAATTTCAGGTGTTTACCAATGCCGCCATCTTGGTTTCTCCAAGAAGAGCTGTTAATGCCATTTATTCATTCCATAAAATTGTGATTATCAAGAATTTCAACTTGTCCCTAAGAAGAATCAAGCTGCCAAGGCCTTCCTTGTGTGTGCTCTGTGTACACAGAGAAGCATCTAGGATCCAAGGAAATGTGTCTGGAATGGAAGGTTTGAAGGAATCATATCACCCCTACCCACAGCACTGACCCTGTGCAAGACCCCTGTCAGCTCTAAGAACACAGAGATGAATAGGCTTATAGTTGTGAATATGCAAAACAGAGTTTATTCTCGTTTTTAAAATAAGTATTTTATATATTTTTAAAAATATTTTCATTGAGTTTTTAGAGCAAGGGAGAGGGAAAGAGAGATAAAAACATCAATGATGAGAGAGAACCATTGATCAGCTGCCTCCTGCACACCCCACATTGGGGATTGAGCTCACAACAAAGAGTTTGTGTTCTCATGGAGAAAGTCTATACCTCAGCACACACTCTGTGTCCTGTTGTAAGAGATGGTGCTGGTGCAGGTGGGAAACAATGGAGGGATTGATCAGCTCCACTAGGCACAAGGTCTGAAAAGACTTCTAGAAGGAGAGGTTTTCCTATGCATAGGTGTTTGCTGAGTGACCAACGGGGGTAAGGATGTTCCACGCACAGGAAGCAGCACAGACAAAGACGTGGAAATGAGAGAGAACCTGGTTTGTTCCTGTAGCTGCAAGTCTACTTCCATATCCTTGAATACAGACCAAGGTGGGCAGTGACCAGAAATGAGCTCAGGTAGGAGTCAGATCATGGGTGGAGTTGAGGGAGGCACTAGAGTGCCAATTAAGAAGGTTGTACCTTATAGAAGAAGGTATGAGGGGATAAATGGTGATGGGAGGAGACTTGACTTGAGGTGATGAATGCACAATACAATATACAGGTGATATATGATAGCAATGTACACCTGGAACCTACACAATTTTATTAACCAGTGTCACCCCAATAAATTCAGTTTAAAAAGAAGCTTGCACCTTATCCTTTAGGCAGTGTGGAGACATTGAAGGGTTTAAGCAAAGGAGCAACACAATGATATTTATATATTAGGACATTCACTCTGAGTAGGAAGTGGAGGCAAGATAGAGTGCAGGTTAGTAAACCTTGTCTAATCCTCCAACCATGTCTCTTACACTGTGGTAGAGTGAAACTGGTTATGAGAGAGAAGATATTAACTCAGGTTTCGTGAGTCTCAAACGCTCACCCGAATCCAGGTGTAATGCTCTGACCTCTACCCCTGACTCCCCCAGGAAAGTCCTAAACACAGAATGCATTTGATTTCCATCCATGAAATGGAAAAATTGCTTTCAGTTCTGGAACAGAAAGTGCTTAGAACTCCTTCCTATCAGCTACGAAAGGCTTTCATTTCTAGTTACTCTTGCATTCAGATCAGATGAAGTAATCACCTTATCCTACGACCTACGGTTTATTCATTGCCACTCTGCAGGCTCCGATCCTCACGTTTATGGGAGGTGAGTGCTGTGGCTTACAGTTTACACAGAGAGAAACTGAGATTTGGATGTAACTGTCACAAAGCTATTTTCTTAATATGTAACAGACGATGGACTCAAATCCAGGTTTATGCTGGTTCCAGAGCCCATGTGTATCCTTTCATCTTTCACTCATGCACTGTCCCCGCTCCACCTACGTGTGTGTCTGACTTGCAGGACTCCCGGGCCATTTCTCTATCTCTGAACCACACATGTGTTGCCTTGAGATGCTGCTTTAAATTTCACCTCTACAACAGCACATGACAGAGTGGAGAAATGGAAAATCTGCCACCCAGAGGCTGCCCCTGCCAGCAATGATGAACGATGAGATTTGCAAAGGGGATGCAGCTGCCTAACAAATTGGGTGTGGCAAGAGAGTAGTTGTGTCAGGACATTTCCACAGAAACCCCAAACATGTTGACGCATGCCATCTATATGCACAGAAGGCTCGCAATTTGCTGCTGACCAAAGCCTGCTGTACTTGGTCGGTCCACCTTTATTTTGATCAGAGACTCCTGTTAGTGAGAGTGTAGGAGATAGGGACCCAGTGACATAGGTACTGAGGCTGCAGCAGCCTTCCATGCTCCTTGGGGAGGGGCATATCCTTGCCAGAATTAATGTAGACAGAGATGTTCCAAAGACTTGTAGATGGTATGTACTGTAGCATTACTTGCAATTGAAAAACATTGGGAAAATGTAAATTCCTTAAAAAAGAAAAAGAATAAATTAAATGTAATATATGTTCTATGATGGAACATCTAGGTAAAAGGAAGGAACTGTATCTCTTTATGAATCGACGTGGATAGGCCTCAGAAAAACAATGTTGACTGATAAAAGCAAGTTGCAGAATAATATGTATAGTACGAGTAAAGTACACAAAGCAAAACTGTATTGTGTATATACTGTATGTATATACATAATTCATGTACATATGTGTATATGTAATACATATATATGTAATATTTTAAAAACTGGATGGATATATACCTAATTCACAACAATATTTTCCTCTTCAGAGAAGAAGAGGAAATGGAACTGGAGCAGATGTAAAACTCAGATGTGAAACTTATAGCATTATTTTTTATTTTTTTAAAAACCTTGAAGGAAACATACCAAAATGTTAGCAATTGCCAGTTCTGGGTTGTGAGTACATGAGTGTCTATTATTTTGTTTTCTGTACTTCTCTGGGCATGTCTAATTTTTCAGCATTAAGGACACCGAGGATCTTGAATGACAGAAGTCAGGTCGGTGGGTCTAAATGTCTGTGTGATTTGTTTTCGTAGAAATGCAGAAACACAAAGAGCCTATGTTATAGCCATATGCAGAGGCCCTGACTGGCCCTGCCCTTTCTTGGGTCCATGCTATTTCCAAGAATTAAAGATGCGATTTAATGCTAGCTTTTCTTTAAGATTTGCATTTTGTAGTACTCATAAACCACACACATCTTATCCAATGTAATTTACAAACAGACTATTTATTCAGCTGATTACTTCTTAGATTGCCACCTCTGTAATGAAAATTGGGTGCAAAAATGAGAGATTTGCTGGTTATAACTACTTTTTACCAAGTTCTTTCTCTAAGCGATCATCTTGCCCATTAACAGGCTTTTCAAATCTCAGAGGAGGAAATAATTGTGTCTTAATAGTGTGTGTGCATATTACTTATCAACTCAGTCTCAACTATGGTCTGAAATTGGGTTGATGGTTGCTAAAAACACAGTGTAACTGTTTCTTAGTCGAAACAAGAAGAAGAGACCCTGCTGCGCTGTCAAATACATACTTAGGAGCAGCCAAATCACAGACAACATAGTTTCTTCAAACCTGCAAATTAGTAGAAAGAGCACATCCTGCAGTGCCCCCTTCCCCGCTGGCGTGCTCATCCTGCTCCAAGTTACCATCTTAAAGTATCCACCTGTGGTTTCCTGTAGCATCTTTGACCTTTTGTTAAAGATCCAACTTTACTAGGCAATTGATTTTTGCTGGTCTCTGGGGTGGTCCTGGAGATGGATTTCGCTGTAGTTAATATTATCCTCTTTTTAGGACTTTTGCCAAGTGAGAATGTATTGGTTAATGACCTTATCTGGAGTGATGTACTGTGTATTTGAGACATTGGAAGCGATGTGATTCTCTTCCTAATGGCTCAATCTTGGACGCACGGAGGAGAGGCATGGAGACAGAGGGGACTGGTGGAGTAGATGCTGACCCGGTTCCCTTCCAGGCAGCTGGGCCGTGGACACAGCACAGACTCAGAGTCAGCAAACCTGGGCTCAGACCCCATGTCCACTGCACATAGCTGCAGGGCTCTGGGCCATCTCCCTGCCCCATCCAGGTGGCAGTGTCCAGGCTGCCTTGTAGCGTTGCTGTCAGTGTTCAATGAGATCATATGGGAAAACCCTCCCACGGGGTTTGACTCACCCTGGGTGCTCAGCAAATCTCAGTGTTCTTTCCCTTTGCTTCACTTTTTTTTTTTTGCCTTGAAAAGGAACATCAATTACAATGAATGTTATAGTGCTATACACTCTCTCAGATGGGAAACAAAAAAATTCGTACTATTTCCATCATATTACATGAGGAACCTGGAGGCCTAGTCAGATTGAGTCACATGATCACTCATTCACCTTTGACTGAATGTACTGCCTGTATAGGGAACTTAGCAAAAAGCGTGGCCTTACCTTCTAGACATACTTCAGGCTGCAGGTTGCTTGACTGCTCTGTAGATATGATGCTGTCTGCCTGTCCCTCCTCACTCCCCAGACTGCCCCTGTCCCCCATCATCTCTGCACCTGGACTGGCACCACCTCTGCACCTGGACTGGCAGACACAGTCTCTCCTGGTCCACATCCCCACCACCTCTCCACTTGGACTGGCAGGCACAGTCTCTCCTGGTCCACATCCCCCACCACCTCTGCACCTGGACTGACAGGCACAGTCTCTCCTGGTCCACATCCCCCACCACCTCTCCACCTGGACTGGCAGGCACAGTCTCTCCTGGTCCACATCCCCCACCACCTCTGCACCTGGACTGACAGGCACAGTCTCTCCTGGTCCACATCCCCCACCACCTCTGCACCTGGACTGGCAGACACAGTCTCTCCTGGTCCACATCCCCACCACCTCTCCACTTGGACTGGCAGGCACAGTCTCTCCTGGTCTCCTGGTGGTGTTGATGCTCTCCAATAGCTCACCTCGACCTGCTTCTCCTCACAAGGACAGTCATATCCTCTCTCGCAGCTTTTCCTGATCACATCTGTGCTGTATCTGTAGCACAGATCTCTCTCCTGAGTTCTAAAACCACATCGGAATAATGTATTTGAGTGACTCCACATAGGTGTTTTGTGGGCACCTGGGGCTCAGCACGCTTCAACCACATCTTCCCCAATAACCTCCTTTGCCCCTGTGTCCCCCACCCATCCAGACACTCAGACTGGAAACCAGCACCAAACTAAACCCCTTCCTCTCTCTAACCCACACCCCATCCAGTTACCCAGCACTGTCTATCCATTCCACAGAGACGTGTCTCACACGTCTGCTCTCATTCTCTCTCCCCTGACACTGCCATACTTCAGGCCTACATCACTCGCTGGGTCGACGCATGAGCCCTCTGCCTGCTTTCCTGCCTCTAGGCTCTCCCACCCCTGCACAGCCTCCACACTGAGTCACCGTGATGTCCTGAAGCATAGCTCTGGCCATGGAGCCTGTACCCTTAACAGCCTTGCCTACTGGGTAAATTCTGGAAGAGCTGAGACATGGGGCATGTTTCTTTTCCTATTCTAAGTCAAACCTTGAGTTCCAGAAGGCAGAACCTGGTGGTATAGTCCTCTGTATCCCCTGTAGCACAGCACCCTGAATACGGTTTGTTCTCAGCAAATGTTTCATAGACTCTTAAAGTGAGAGGCACCCTAAGGACACCCTAAAGACCATCTAGTCCAAATCTCTTACTTTTCAGTGGATAAAAACAGAGGCTCAGAAATAGAGAATTACTTAAGATCATACATCCTGCTGTGGTGGTATTCCCCACACATACACAGCATTTTAGAGTTTATACAGTGCTTTCACATACATTTTATTGATCCTAGAAATAGCCTTGTGAGTTGGGTATGAATATCTCATTACATAAGTGAGAAAAATGAAGCTCACACAGGTTGCAAAACCAGACCAAGATGACCCAGCTGCTGATGGACTGTCTTTTTTAATTTTTTTTAATAGGAACTAGTGAATACTTGAAATTTACTTTAAATAGACATGTTTTCAGAACTGGAAAAGAGAAAGAGGAGTATTTCATGCATAGTTGGAAATCACGTAGGTCCTTCAATCCTATAATTACTTAAAATGTCTCATAGTAAGGTAATGCACAAAGTAGCTAACTTACATCAAACCGCTAGTTGGAGAAATGTTTCATATTTATAGAATCGTGCCCAGGCTTTTACTGGTTTACATGGAGAGAAGTACTTGGGTAGCTCTTACTCGGAAAACTATGTTCTGAGAACAAAAGCAACGGAAGGCAAATTATTTTGGCAATTAAGCACAGACATGTTGTATGTCTAAACTGAAGTTATCATATCAAAGCTTATATAGTCTAGCAATCTTAAAAAGGTAATTTTTTTTCTGTTTCATACTATAAATTTGCCTTTTTAAAACATCAAGAAGTATGTGGTTGTGGTGGTGCCCTAAGAGGGATGAGGGCAGATTGAGGGAGATAAAATGTTTCTGAAAGTTTAATTCCTAGTCTTCCCCTTTAGCCTAAGAAACTGATCTGTAATAGATTGATCTAATTCCATTATTTGAGAACAATTTCTTCTGAGTGGAAAATTAAAACAGGGTGTTTTTTTTTCCCCAGTCTCAAATGGCTGATCTCACATTCAGTTACACATATTTTATTATGTATTTGACTAAACTTACATTAAATATAAAATAACCTATTTTGATGGAAATACAGAGTGGGGCAAACGTAGGATTATGGTTGTAAATATGCAAAACGCAGAGTTTCTTCTTGTATTATTATTAATTATTTTTCATAAGAACAACTGTAAACCTACTTTTGCCACACTCTGCATATAAGATCCTAGATGTTCTTGATGGTTAGGGTTTGTTCTTTTTAAAATTATTTTTAATTTTTTAAAATTACAGTTGACATACATTATTGTATTACACCCCAGTAATTAGACATTACATAAGTTATTAAGTGATCATCTCAAAAAATCTCTCACCCATCTGACACCATACATAGTTATTAGAATATTATTGACTATACTAGTGGCCTGGTGGACAAAATTTGTGCACAGGGGGAGGTTCCCTCAGCCCAGCCTGCACCTTCTCCAATCAGGGACCCCTTGGGGGCAGTCAGACATCGCTCTCACAATCTGGGACTGCTGGCTCCTAACTGCTCACCTGCCTGCCTACCTGATCACCCCTAACTGCCTCTGCCTGCCTGCCTGATTGCCCCTAACTGCCCTCCCCTCTGCCTGCCTGCCTGATCTCACCACCAACTGCCCTCCCCTGCCAGCCTGATTGCCCCTAACTGCCTCTGCCACAGTACCCACTGCCATGGCTTTGTCTGGAAGGAAGTTGGATGTCTGGAAGATGGCTGGTCAACCCGGTCTAATTAGCATATTACCCTTTTATTAGTATAGATAGATTATATAGGGTAGGATTGCTTAAATGGGGGGGGGGGGGGCTTTTTCAGCAGGAGGAGATGCTCTTGGCAGACAAAAATACATAATCCCTGTATCTACTGATAGCCAACCATATGCACTATACTGCCAAACCAGTCATTAAAAAACTGAACTGCTTTCTTACACCTTACACCAAACAGCTATTGCCCTTAAAATCCCTCCTCAGCCCCCACCTTAGATTCTGCCTTCGCAGTTCACCCAAATTAGATTCTGATTTGTTGGTTTCTATGCCAGTCAGCGTCAAAAGCTCTGCCTCCTAGGCAGCCATTGGCTCCTTGCAGTTCACCCAGATTTAGTTCTGATTGGTTGGTTTCTATGCCAGTTAGTGTCTTCAGGCCTATCTCCAGGCCTGATCAGAGAGGCGGGGCTGATCAACAGCCACCCCAGGCTGCTGTTGAGCAGGCTGAACTGCTGATCTGTTGGAGAGAGAGAGGCATGGTTGCTGGTGAGGCCCAGAGAGAGAGAGAAGCAGGGTCTGATCTGCAGCTTCTCTCTCTCTCCAGGCCTTGACAGTAGCCGCAATAGCGGCTTATCAGTCCTGCCTCTCTCTCTCCTCAAGAGGTCAGCAGTTCAGCCTGCTCGCATGCGCAGTCTGGCATTCGGTTGAGCCTTCGGTCGTTTTGGACATTACAGACCCTGGGTTTTTATATATTAGGATTTCCTATGCTGTACTTTACATCCCCATGACTATTCTGTAACAACCAATTTTTACTTTTTAATCCCTTCACCTTTTTCACCCAGCCCCCCTCTGGCAACTGTCAAAATGTTCTCTGTATCTATGAGTCTATTTCCATTCTGCTTATTCATTTATTTTGTTTTTTAGATGCAATTGTTGATAGATATGTATTTATTGCCATATTATTGTTCACATTTTTAATCTTTCTTCTTCTTCTTAAAGAAAACCTCTTGACATTTCATATAACACAGGTTTGGGGGTGATGAACTCCTTTAGATTTTTTTTTTTTTTTTTTTTGGTCTGGGGAGCCCTTTATCTGTTCTTTGATTCTGAATGATATCTTTGCTGGGTAGAGTAATCTGGTCTCTAGGTCCTTGCTTTTCATCACTTTGAATACTTCTTTTAATCCCTTCTGACTTGCAAAGTTTCTGTTGAGAAATCTGATGGACTGTCTTCTGATCCAAGTTCAATACACTTTTGACCATAGCTAGCCATAATGTCAGGCACTCACTGGGTGTTCAATAAATATTAACCTGTACTTGAATGATAAACCAATAGCCTTGCAGAAGTGAGAAAATATATATTTACTGACTGGATGGATAGGTGGTTGCATATATACTTAATTCCCTTCTGATATTTAACTCTCTTCTTGTGACCCTGTAGAGCTGAAAGGCCACCCTATCTTGAGTCAAATGCAGTCAATGGGAGCCTTGCCAAGAGTAGGCAGACACGGAGTGTGGATATCACCTTGAGGCCTGTTGATTGTGAACTGTCCAGCTGGTCCTCCTGGACCAGGTGTGATCCCTGTCAGAAGAAAAGGGTAAGTACCCAAGCCTTAAGAGAGCTCCTCTAAGCTTCCAGGATCCCTAATCCTCAGCGAAGATTGGCTAAGGCACTACATACAGTGCCTGGCACATAGTAGGACCTGGATAAATGTTGACTGATTTTATTAAGGAATTCTATTCCTCTGTGCTTCCAAGTAGCAATTATATCCTTTCTTTGATCTTTCGGGTTGTGGTTGTTTTTTTTCTAAACATGTGTCCTTGTTCATGTTAACAGCTTCCTAATTAGGCTTCCTGCCTCCAACCTTGCCCTTTCAATCCATCTTTCCTCATGCACCCAGAGGGAGGCAACATCAAAAATGCAAGTCTGGACTGTCTTTTCCCTGCCTGAAATCATTCAAAGTCTACCCAGGGCCCTTAAGATCAAATCCATACTTCTGGTAGTAAAGGCTCCCCATGACGTAGACCTGGCCTACATCTCCATAAAACATCCCCCACTCTAGCATGTTGAAAACATGCATTTCTCTGACCATTTCACCCTCTCTCTGTGCCTTTATTCATGCTGCTTTCTCAGTCAGGAGTGACCTTTCCCACTTCTTTTATTGGCTAACATCTACTCACGATTTGAAACTCTGCTTAGGGGCCACTTCTTTTGAGGAGCCTTCCCTGATTTCTCAGCCCCACTTAAAGTTAGATAGTTCCCTTTTTATGAGCTTTAATAGCTCCCTCTTTGGGTATCCTTGCATTTATCATTTACCTTTTTTTTTATTACTTAGCTTTCCATTACACTGTGAACCACTAAAGGCTTACTCAATTCTTTATCTTCAGTGTGTAGGCCAATTTCTAGCACATGATACGTGTCCCACAAATATGTGTTGTTTGATCTCTGTAAAGAAGGGAGCATAGTCATTACACTCTCTGTTAAGCAGATAGGTAAACAGAGACTCAGAGCAGGTAAGTGAGTTCTCAGGTTCACCTAGTAGCAAATGCAGGCATTGAACTCAGGCCTATGGCTTCAGTTCTAGTGTTCAACCAGTCAAAACACACAGTCTCTGCAGTATTTGTACATCTGGCTGCCTTGTCCTGGGAGGGCTGGCCCAGGACCCCAGCTCTGAGAGCAGCAAATGTGTCAGAGAACGGTTGCCATTTCCCCAGCTCCTTGGGAAGCCAAACCAGCCACGGGCTAGGACCCCAAAGACACTGTGGAAGTTAGGCCCAGGACAATTACACACTTAATTGGATCAATGTGGAGAGCCAAGCAGGATCATTTGGTTCCCAAAGTAGGCTTTATTGCTGAAGTTACCAACATTGATCCGATTATCTGGATAATTGCTTCATCCGCACCATAAACCAGGAAGACTCAGTGTGAGTCGCCCACTCATCCAGTCATCCAGAGCTCTTCACTCTGATCTTGTAGCACGCTTCTCTCAGCTGGCATCGTCGCTGTCAGCAGGCTCACTGCTGGGGCTTCATCCAAACCTTTCAAACTGGAATTGGGAGATGTCTTTCCTCCACTATTTTCACACTTCTCAAACTAATCTTCTTTTTGGTGGCTGAGATAGTCTTCTGACAGTCTTCTTGCAGGCCTTATCCCTGTCCTGCCAGCCTCTGACTTCTAGAAAGAAAGAGCCCATATATATACATATATTGATTTCCAGATAGTATACAATTAATAACTGTGGCTGGTTAACATGTCATTCTGCAAAAGGACTGCTAGCCTGGTTTGCCCACCTTTTTTATGTGTGTGTTTTTTTAATTTATTTTAGAAAGAGAGGAAGGGAGAGGGAAAGAGAGAGAAACATCCATGAGAGAAACATCAATTGGCTATGGGGGATCGAGCCCAAAACCTGAGCATGTGCCCTGCCCAGGAATCAAACCTGTGACCATTTGATGCATGGGATGATGCCCAACCAACTGAGCCACACTGGCTAGGGCTGGTTTGCCTCTTTAGTTGCACCAAAATCTTGACTGCAACTAGCATTTGGAAATACCCAAATCTGGTCACTTCCTTCCCCTACTGTAGTTTCATAAAATACTAAATCCAACCTTACTGAGACCTGGAAGGCCTACATTACCTGCTGCTGCCTCTGTCTCCCTCCATCTCTTGCCTCTCTCCCTCTTGCACTCTTTACTCCAGCCATGATGAATTTTGTTTCCAAGAACAAGGCCCATTATCTCTCATCTCTCAGCTGTGGCACAGCAATTTCGTACACTGGACCACCCTCCTCTCCCCTCCTCATACCAGCTCTCTGGACTTGCCCAACATTTCTGTTCATCCTTTGGTCTCAGTTGAGATGGCACTTTACCCTCTCCTACGTTTGCATTGGGATACCTATGAATTTACAGAGCACTCTGCACTCCCTCCATCCTGGCACCCATCTCATTTCCCTGACACCGCCCGCTGCCATCCCTACCAGCACCATCTGTGCCCTCCTTGAGGGCAGCCTAGAGGGCATGACTAGGATTAAAAACAAACAAAAAAGCAAGCATAAATAATATCTACTTTTGTCTTAACCATTGGGTGGCTCAGTCAATATTTTGGAAAGTCAATCAACATTCCTAGAATAAACTGGAAGGCAGAGATAGAGAAAGATTGACTACTAAAATGTATTAATAATAAAAAAGAAAAATAAGTACCAGAAATTGAGTGCCTACTATGTACCAGACAACACAGTGAGATTTCATATATACATCGTATATATAATTCAAACCCCATAACTGTACGTTTAACGTGGTTCATTATCTCCATTTTAAGGATCAGTAAGCTGAGATCATTGAGGTTAAGTAACTTACCCAACATCACATAACTAGACAGTATCAGAGTCTGTTGTGGGTCCCAAGCGCATGCTTTTGCATTAATAAGATACTGAGTAAATGAGAATACTTGAGTCAGCCCATTGGAGTAATCAAGCTGAGAGGCTGTGGTTTTGTGTTATTGAATTGGCCACATCAATCTATTTACTACCTTTGGACTCCAGAGCCCATGTTTTCCCCACATTCAGCAAATCTTTACTGATCACGGCAGATCAGAGATCAGACAAGGTCCCTGCCCTCAGAGAGCTCACAGGGTAGTTGAAATAGGCAAGCAGCCAATTGCAACATAGACCTTAAAGGTATTCCTAAGCTCCCAAGGCCCCTGAGGCTCTGCCCTCCACTCACCTGACTCTCTTCCCTCCAGTACAGACATGCCGTCTTGCTGCGGCCCTCTCAGTTCCATGGGGATCCTTGCAGACTCTCTGACAAGGAAGCCGAAGACTGTGTTACCAACGCACCCTGCAGAAGTCAAGTGCGATGTGAAGGCTTCGTGTGTGCACAGACAGGTATAAAGCCACAGGACTGGGAGGGAAGAGCTAGCAAATTAGGCAACGACATGTGAAGCTGGTGGCACTGGCCATTTCCTGGTGCACAAGCTCAGGGTCATGTGTCAGGTAGGAGGCTTCCTTGTTTTCATATCTCTACCTCCTTTCCCCTGTATCACTTCAGCCCTATAAAGAGGATATTCTCCCCATTTTATGTATTAAGAAATTGAGACTTGGAGACATTCCTTGCCAAAGGTCACACAACAGGTAAGTAGAAAAAGCTGCCATTGGAAATGTGGAATTCAAACCACACTCACAGACATTTCAGACACCAAAGGGATGTGTGCTGGAATCGGAACTCCTGAGTCAAGTCTCATTTGGACTTTGTGACCTAAGAGAAGTCATTTAACCTTTCTGCATATTGGTTCTCTCAGCAGAAAATCAAAAGTGATGGTAAAACCTTTCAAGTTTGTTATAGGGATCAACTGACATGATGGGTATGAAAGCTCCATTCAGAGGGTGAGCTCTGCTGGCTCTCTAGAGGCAAAGCCTGAAACAGTTAAATAAGGGTGGTTAGCACCATTTACCTCTGAAAAATCTTTGGAGAGATAGTTCCTGCCTCTGCATTTCTGAATCAGCAAGTCCAGCATAACCCCTAATGTGTGATATAGTCAGTAAAACATTCTGGAAGGAAGGAAGGAAGGAAGGAAGGAAGGAAGGAAGGAAGGAAGGAAGGAAAGGAAGGGAAGGAAGGAAGAAAGGGAGGGAGGGAGGGAGGGAGGGAGGGAGGGAGGGAGAAAAGGACAGATGATGGACAGACGGAAGGTAGAAAGGAGCACACAAATAATCATCAGCTACAGGACTAAGTAAATACTTATCTTTTCATCTCATTCATCTGGCTCATTCAAGCAAACATATGTCTCTCTATTTCTCCAAGTGTCCAGAAAAAAACAAAAGTATTTTGACCCAAATTCTGTAGGTAGGAGCTACAACTCTACATCTACTGTACCCATGAGGATTGTGCTTTGGGATCTTTCAAGAAAGAGTGAGACATTTGTAGAACAATTTCTAGGGCTGATTGCAAATGCAAAATTCCATCCAATGAATCTGAAAGACTTTTTTACAATGTGTCTACAGATTGATTATGCCATCGTTCCATGATTCTGACCAAAGCCATAATGGTTATTCAGGCAGGCTTTAGTTTAAATGCCTTGTAAGAAATATCTGACGACCAGATTGTTACTCTTTTGCCTTTAACACCCCAAGAACTTTGGTTAAAAGTAACCAGACACATCTAAGGAACTGTCACCTGTATTATGAGCTTTATTTCCAAAGAATATACAAATAATAAAGGAAGCCAAGTTAGTCAAGTGCTGCAGATAATTTCAAACATATCATTCAAATATGCTTGAAAAAATAGTCCAAATGGCTATGGTGCTGAAGGCAGTGTGGGTTAATAGAAAGAACTGTGATTAGACAGCCATAAGTTCCAATCCTGCTGCAAATATTTACTGGCAATGGGCACATAGCCCACAAAAACACTAATTATAGTAATAACACATATCTGGCATGTCCCATGAGTCAGTACTTTTCTGTTTACTCATTTAAGTTCCCAGCAACCTTCAAGGGTAGGTATGGTATGATGAATTCCCTATTTTATAGATGGGTAAGTTGAGGCATGGTGTTAAATAACATAGGGAAGGTCACATAGCTGATATGACTTCAGTACCCACCAAACCCATGTCTCTTCCTAGCCTCAGTGTGAGAAGTCCAGGCTTCCTTTCTGTCGGGCCACTCAACTTCTGCCTCTCACAGTGCTTAATAACCTCCTCTCACAGTGCTTTCTGAAATTCAAGACTAGCCTCTTTGGGGGAATAAGATGTAAAGGTCATTACCACCATGATACATGTCAAAATGAAGTATTGAAAGCCTGGAAAGTGCCTGGTGCAGAGTAGGTGCTCAGAGCATGTTGATTGCCCTCTGACAGACACATAACTGTGTGTAACATCCTCTTTCCAACCCAGGGAGGTGTGTAAACCGCAGACTTCTTTGCAATGGGGACAATGACTGTGGGGACCGGTCAGATGAGGCAAACTGTAGAAAAGTTTCTAAAAAGTGTCAGCAGGAAATGGACCAGTACTGGGCAATTGGCAATCTGGCCAGTGGGTAAGTTACTGTGTTTCTATTGTATACATGGGAAGGTACAACATTAAGGGTAATTCTAGAGAAGAAGAAGCTGATAGGAAAGAGTGGCTTCTTTTTCTCTTTTCTGAGAAAAGACTGCAGTGTAAGTGGATGCTTTAGTTTTGTCACCTGTAGAAAGATGTCAGTAATACCCTTCTCTTACATTCAGGGAGGACTCAGTAAGCTAACCCTATCTAATAAAGATGGAATATGCAAATTGCCCATCATTCCGTGACAAAGATGGCAGCACCCACAGCCAATAAGGAGGGAATATGCAAATTGACACAACAAAGATGGCGGGGGCCAGGCCGGAATGCTTGCATCGTCGCCATGGCTGCTCTGGGCCTCTGGGCAGTGTGCGCTCATAGGCGGAGCAGCTGGGGCAGGGCAGGACGCCTGCTATTGTGGGGGAAGGTAGGGGGTGGAGGGAACTACAGGAGGGCAGCAGGGCTGGAGCGAAGGTGGAAGGCAGTGGCCAGAGTGAAGGCCTGGCTCCCAGGTGCTGGAGGGAAGCCAGTGCCGGCAGCCAGGGGAAGGAAGGCCTATTCTTGAACAAATCTTCATGCATCGGGCCTCTAGTCCTATATAATAAAAGGCTAATATGCAAATCGACTGAACAGTGGAACGACCAGTCACTATGATGTGCACTGACCACCAGGGGGCAGACGCTCAATGCAGGAGCTGCCCCCTGGTGGTCAATGCATTCCCACAGGGGGAGCGCTGCTCAGCCAGCAGCCAGGCTCATGGCTGGCAGGTGCAGCATCGGCAGTGGGAGCCTCTCCCACCTCCACGGCAATGCTAAGGATGTCTGACTGCCTAAGCTGTTTTAGGGACCCCCCCACCCCGAGTGCAGGAATTTCATGCACTGGGCCTCTAGTGTGATTATAATAAATTAATAAGTGAGAGGCAGCTTGTGTGGTGGGAAGAATGCAGCCTCCATTCTTGAACTAGACCCTCAGACTTGGAATCCTGGCCCCACCAGTTGTTTCTGGCAGTGAGACCTCAAGCAGGTCAATTACCATCTCTGTGCCTCACTTTCCTCATCTCCAAAATGGGCATCATAATAATAATAATCCCTATCTCATCAGGATCAAGTGACTCAATATGTGTAAATTAATTATTACAGTGCCTCCACAAAGTAAGCACCGCATTATATTGCTTAAATAAAATTAATAAATATTCATTTTTATGATACATGAAACCCTTCCATAGGGAAGAGAGCCTAACACAATTCCGTTAGAACTGAGACCAATAGGCAGAAGCTGAAAGTTGACAGAGTTCCTTGCAACACCAAAAAAGAACTTTCGGTAGCAGTCAGAACTGGGCCGGATAGAGGCCTGCCTTCGGAGGCAGTGAGCAGTATGTCTAATTAGAGACGGGATTTTCACAAGGATATAATGATATCTACCGCCCAGGGCCTCGGGGACACTAAGGTGCTGCCACCACTGAGTTAGACCCTCAGTAAATTTTAATGTCTCATGATGTGAGTCATACAGAAATTCAGAAGAACCCCCTGCCAGGGGCATACAACCTAGTGGGGACAACAGACACATTTAATTACAAGCATTGACCAAGCCATATTCTAAACACTTAATAAATATGACACATGGACCCCGCCCAACAACCCCGTGAGGTAGGTGTTCTCCTTACTCCCATTTCATAGTTGAGGAGACTGAGGTATAGAAAGGTTAAGGACAGATGTGCCCAAGGTCACGTAAATTGTAAATAGCAGAACAGGAATTTGACCCCAGGCTTCTGGTTCCAGAGTTTGTGTTCTTACCTATTATGCTCGAGTGACCATCCTTGCAAGGCACCTGTAATAGTACAAAACAACAAATTCAAGAGGGGCAAGCACAAGGTCAAAGGAGGGCCTCTGACCCAGCTTGGTACAAGAGTCAGTGAGGGCTTCCCACAACAAGCAACGACAGAGCTCAATCTCGAAAGAAAAAAACAAATAGTGAATGGCTGGAAGGGCATTCTAGACATAAGGCACAGCTTACACCTACGAGAAGGAGCAAAGCAGATTGGAGGAAGAGCGGGCTGCTTTCAGTGGCTGGGACTAGAGTATGCGGTTGTGGTTGGGAGTGGCCAGACATGAAGCTGGGAAGCTGCTTTCTACCAGATATCCAGGGCCTTGGATGCCGTGCCAAGGAATCCTATAGGCCCACCTACCATTTATTAGCTCTACCAATTGAAATTATTACAACCTGCTGCTTACCCATCCTTCTTCTTCCTCTCTGTGCCTCCCTACAGGATTAATTTGTTCACAAACAGTTTTGAGGGCCCAGTTCTCGATCACAGGTATTACGGCGGTGGGTGCTCCCCCCATTACATACTGAACACAAGGTTTAGGAAGCCATTCAACGTGGAAAGCTACACCCCGCAGGTAGGTGCAGCCAGGAAGCCCCTGAAGGGCAGTGGGAAGGCAGGGAGGAGCCAGCCAGCAGGAGTTGCAGCCAGGCCTGCCGCCTGCGACTGGGCGAGCGTGGCCGCATTGCTTTATCTCTGAACATCACTCCTTCATATGTAAAATGGGTGGTTCCTTCCTCAGGACACATGGCGAGGTGGACACACTGCATATGATGACAGCAATAGTTGCAGTAGCAGTAATTGTACTAAAATAATATCCAAAGCTACCATGAGGACAGAAGTATAGCTTAGGATTTGGAGTCTCGCAGATTTGGCGGCTCTGCAGTTTACCATCTGTGTATTCCTAAAGGCTCTGAGCCTCCCCTTTCCTCTTTGAATTGGGAGTTATAAGGGTCCTGTCCTGCAGGGAGAGGTCTACTGAGGAAACCTGTGTAAAGGCTCAGCACACACACCTGGTTGAGTGGCGCGTCCCCAGGAAATGTTAACTCTCGCTGTCACCAGGCCCTTGCCTGTT
The DNA here is from genome assembly GCF_027574615.1 of Eptesicus fuscus. Lineage (NCBI taxonomy): Eukaryota > Metazoa > Chordata > Mammalia > Chiroptera > Vespertilionidae > Eptesicus > Eptesicus fuscus. The sequence continues at coordinate 38,997,117 of NC_072481.1, read as the reverse complement.
AGATGGGGCATTGTGCCAAGCATTTGAAGTTGTAAAACGCTCCACTAATAGAAGCCCGCTCTGATTAACATACAGATGCAGAAGCACTCTCACAGAGAGGGGGTTAGAACTGATGATGGTCCTGCGAGGCACATACACTGAGACTGAGAATGAGGAGATGACACTGGGGTTCGTGGCCCAGCTCTGCTCTGCCGCAGGTCCCGGGTTCATTTTCGCCTGGGTTCCTTTTTCCCTCTGGGCCTCCGTTTCCTCACTTGTCAAATGAGGGGCTGAACGAGATAACCCTGATGGTAGTTTCCACTCCTAAAGCTGTGCAGTCCTGGCCATCAGGGCACTGCCCCCTCCTCCTCCCTTCCCTCTCCCTTTGTTCCCACACATACTTATTGGCCAAAAAAGAAAAAAAAATGAGCCCGAGACAAACACACCCTCCTCCATGAGGCCAGCGCCATCCCACAGCCTCTACTGTCAGGGGAGGGTCCTGGAACAGCCATTTATCAGCCAGGCTAAAGCAGCTCCTCGCCCAGAAGGATTGGGAGGCAAAAGTAGGTTTACAGATGTTCATACGGAAAATAATACAATAATAATAATTAATAAATAACAATTACCTCACAACTGTAAACTTACTTTTGCCCACCCTATATATTTTCATCACCAGCTTTTTTTTTTTTTTTTTTTTTAACGCTGTGTCAGGCGCCGTACAGTGTTTTACCCATATAAACTCAACCCTCGGAACAAGCCCAGTGGAGAAATAATTATTGTCTCCATGTTCCACATGAGGAAACTGAGGCATGGAGATGTTAGGTCGGATGTCCAAGGTTACCCAACTTGAAAACGGCAGTGACACATTCTTCTCAGGCAGCCTCATTCCAGGCCACACTCGGACTCACGTCTGCTTCCCTATATTGACAGCTGGGGGGCTAGGGAGCCACAAGCACCTGGAAGCTGAAGGGATGAGGGTGGAGACAGTTTGGGATTTGTCACTCCAGGGCCACTGAGTGACCAGTCCCCCCTTGGCTGTTCCCCTGTGCATGGGACAAACAGCCCCGATTTTCAAGCAAATAGTCCTTCTGGGTTCTCTCAAAGGCCCTTTCCTGCCCCTGTCACTTCATCCCCACTGCACTACCTGTGATCAGACCCTCATTACCTGTCACTGGCATTCCTCTGACAGTCTCCTCATTGGCCTGTCTCTCTCTGACCCCACATTCGTCCCCACTAAGTTGTCCTACAGTGATCTTCCCGAGGCTCGGCCGCTTCCTCTGCTGGCTCCTCTTTGAATGAAGTCCAACTTCAGAGCAAGTCATCTTAGAAGCCCTGGCACGTTTATGCCAGCACATTCTCTCACAACGCCTCTCTCTGCTCCTCACTCTCCTGTCTTCTGATTCGACCACACTAGAACCCCTTGGAGTTTTTAAATACGTCCTGCCCTTTCCCACCTCCATGCCTCTGCCTACAGCCCAAAATGTGCTCTACTTTTCTGCCAGTTGAAATCCAAACCAAGCGCTCACTTCTGAGTATCACCCCACAGTACTTACTGAACACCTCTGTCTCTCCTACTGGGTTGGGAGCCCTGGGGGTGTGGACAGCGTTGGCTCTGAGTTCCCTGTATCCAGAGTGCCTGGCACATGGTAAGAGGACAGTGGGTGTTTGTTGACTTGTACAGAACTGATGCCAGTCAGATGACATAAGGAACTTTTTTTTTCTTCCTTTAGACCCAAGGCAAATATGAATTTGCTCTGACAGAATATGAATCCTACTCAGATTTTGAGCGCAATGTCACAAAGGCGGAAAGAAGCCAGTTTAGTTTCAGCTTTGGTTTTGCAATCCCGGGAATATTTGAACTTGGCATGAACATGGCAACTGATAATGGCCAACGTTTTGTGAGCCGAACCAAACGATTCTCTTATACTGTAAGTACCCTCTTGGGGCTCTTCATTTTCTCTATATTCATTTGAATTTTCATGCCCACCGATGCGTCCATATTCTACATTACTTACTAGTCCTAGCAACCAATTGTATTTCTATTATCTTGAAAAATATCTTCACACACACACACACACACACACACACACACACACACACATACAATAGCATGGTCACATGTTGACTTACTTTTTAGAAGACCAGGCAGCGGTAGCCTTCTCAAATTATTTACCCTCATTTTCTAATAAGCTTTCCCCCTTGGTTTTCATTCATTGAAGATTGTAGCTTTGCTAGACCAGATCAGCTCTGTAGGCTTTGCAACCCAGCAATTGTGACTTCCATCTCGAACTTTCAGCTGACTTTCTGCGAGTACCCACATTGGGCTGCCAGTTGCGAGTGCCTCCCCACACACACACATCCCGCATGGTTCAGGGTTCAGGTTCAGCGTTCGGGTTCTGGAGGAGGCCGCACGCAAATGAAAGAGACTAGACAAGAAAATATTAATTTGGGAATTGGGGGCCAGGCGGAAGCCCAAGAGAGGACTCTGCTTTGCTCTGGCCTTGCGATCCCTTTTATTCAGGTCTGGGGTACACCCATAGCCCTTAGGCAGGCAATTCCAATAGTAGCTCGATGATAGCCCATCAACAAGGATTTATATGAGATTAAAGGTGGAAGTTGCTTCAGCTCCCTTTGTCTCAACTAGACAGTGGGTGCATGGCTCTGACCCTTGCCAGAGCCTCAAGGTTGACCAGCCTTCCGGACTCCTTGTCCACACCTCTCTGCTAGTGAAGGCAATGGGCAGCTTGCAACAACTTTCCTCTCCAGAAAGTCACCCAAGACCTTCCCTCAGACTTCTTAGGGGCATTGGGTGGAGCTGACCTCACAGCATGCACCTGTTTCTTCTGTATTTGTCCTGCTCCTTATTCATTCCCTTCCCGGGTTCTAATATCCCCACCTGGTCTTTATTTAATTCATGACACCTTCCCTTCTGATTCCACAGCCCACCTGGTGACCTCTGCTATCACTGCCCTCCTCTACAAAGACAAGCCCTGAGCCTTCCTCCCACACAACTTTTTCTGTAAAGGGCCAGAGAGCAAATATTTTAGGCTTTATGGGGCCCTAAGGGCTCTTTCCACTACTCAACTCTGCCACTGTAGTGTAACAGCAGCTTTGGACATAAACACAGGGGCATAGCTGTACTCCAATAACACTTTATTTCCAAAGCCAGGCCTCAGTTTGGTGTGTGGGCTGTGGCTGGTTGTCTCTGGCCACACACAATGGCTAGCCTTCCTACAGCCTGTCTATTACTCTGTTTCTGGTTGCTTTCCCTTCTCATTCCCCATTTGGTACTTTAAGGAGCTGAGCAAAGAGCTAGCTCTTCCACGCTGAAAAGGACATCGGACTATTTATGAGACTTGAGAGCTTGTCGGAGTGGCCGTCTCCCTCAAGTGTCCTAAAGGAATCTTAAGAGTGATATGACCCCTAGCCGAGAACACCGGGTGGTATTTGTAAAGTTCATCTTCTCGTTCCAGATTCCTAACTTTAAAGGTCTGGTTTTCCCATGTTGGTATTTCATTTAGGGAAGCAAATTTCTGCACGCGCGCTCTGACCTTGAGGTGGCCCGCTATAAGCTGAAATCCCGAAGCCTCATGCTCCATTACGAATTCCTCCAGCGAGTCAGGCAGCTGCCCCTGGAGTATGCCTACGGCGAGTACAGAGACCTCTTCCGCGATTTCGGGACCCACTACATCACGGAGGCCGTGCTGGGGGGCATCTATGAGTACACACTTGTTATGAACCGGGAGGCCATGGAGAAAGCAGGTACATGGCCCAGGGGAGCATGGCTTTCCTGACGGGGCACGTGTGAGCTATGTGTGTTCGTGGGGAGAGGTGTCCATGAGTTGCCAGGAGAGGAGTTAGAAGCTGTGCTCCTTATCTCCTCCTCCCTCCCTGGCTAGCCTTTCAGTTTCATTTGCAGATTCCTCATCCATTTTTTAACTTGGTAATGTTGGTCCTTCAGCCAGCCCTCTGTCCGGGCAGACCGCTTTTCTACAACGATTCTCTCCAGACAATAAATAGCATCGAATCTCAGGGCTTTAAATGCCTTCCACATGCAGATAACCCCCGGTTTGTATATCCATCCTGCACCTCTTCTCTGCAACCAAGAGCTTATGTCAAAATGCCTCCTTGATATTGCCATTCAAATCGTAACGACCATCACACCCCCAACGAGAACACATGCTTTTATTTCCCAAATATGTTTCTTCCAGAGTCATGGACATCTCATCCAACCCGGGGCTCCAACTGAAAACCTATGAGTCAACCTTGGTTATTTTCCTTTCCTTTCAACCTATTAGCAAGTCCCATTAGCTCCAGCCCCAATCACCTTTTCTCTCTATCTTTACCGTTTCCATCTCACCCCAGCACCAGTCCTCCTCAAACGGTGAATGTGAATTATTTGAGAATCTTGCAAGAGGCACATTCTGATTCAGTAAGTTTCAGGTGAGACCCAGGATTCTGCATTTCTAGCAAGTGTGGATGTGATGTCCATGCTGCTGATCCACAGACCACACTTTAAATATCAAGGTGGGAGTTCTTCACCACAGCCTCCAAAGTAATATACAACTCCCCTTCCTCCTCTGCGATCCTCTCTCCATACAGACAATACAGGTCTTTCCAAGTGTAATCTGCAAGTCTAAGGTGTGATCCTGCTTCCCAATTGGTATTATTTCAAACAGCGTGGCACTTATCAGGTTAAGGGACCTGCCCCAGGTCACACGGTTTACAGTGGCAGAACCGGGCCTTGGTTATCCTTCCAGTGTGCTCACTAGAAGCCACAGGGTACCAAATATAAATGTGTGTCATGGTGGCCTCAGTCTTACCAAGATCAAGGGTTCCACACCAATAGTTTATAAAGGGCTTCCATACTTCCTCAAACAGGCTCTGTGATCAAATAAGTTGGGGGAACATAAGCAATCCCACTTTAGGAGTTTCCTAAGCACACAGCCATGCCATGACCTCTTCACCTCATCTGATGCCACACTGGTCACACTTACTGGACCACAGAGGCCCCTTTGCTTATAGAACCTACTGGTACAAGAATTATAAGTGACAGTATTAACGGATTCATGTTTCAAGGAACATGCATGGGGCAATACTGATTACCAGACAACCCAAGCAGTCAAAATTCCTGTTCTTGCACTGGCCTCAAAGTGCTACAGGAAGGTGCTACAAGGCACCCTGAGGTTTCAACGAGCCAGGGGAGGAGGATGCCTTGAGGAGAATTAGAGAGGGGCAAGTGGGAAATGATCCAAAAATGAAGAAGGAATGAGGAATTGGCCCCTTTGCCAGGTACTGGACCAGACATTTCATATACATTACCTCAATCAATTTACAAGCTCTCTCTACTGCATCGAAGATTAGAGATGGGTGGGTCGGGGAAGGGAGACATTGCGACAGCCTATATTCCCTGGACCAGTCCCTAGAAACTTGATAAGGAACCACGTTTTTGGAAAAGGACTCTGAGCACTTCCTCTCGTGGGTGGGTGGCAAACGCCCTCAGAGTCCATGCGGAGGCTGGGGGGAAGGTAGTCCTGGTTTCGTATTCGGTCTCGGTCCCCGGTGCAGAAGCTGCTTGCATTTCCTGTCATCAGTCTGGTTTCCCATTTGTCTGAACCTGAGTCCCTGTGTGGCCATGACACCCGACAGGCAAGGGCTGGGCCTCTGGGATCAACCACAGGAAAGGCACAGGCTGGATTACCTTTCAGTCATGAGCCTCTTTTCTTGCTTCTTGCAGATTATTCTCTTAAGGATATTCACGCCTGTGCCCAAGCAGGTTTTAGAATCGGTGCTGCCTTTAAAGCAGTCTACCTCAAGCTCGGTGTGTCCATGGCCCTGTGCGAGGGTGTGCTCAAGGAAATCAAAGGTGAGCATCAGGGGCACATGGCTTCTCTGCTTATCATCTTTCCCTTCTAGGACTCCAGGACTTGTTCTTTCTTTACGTTAAATACTGGATATTCCAAGGCATTTCAATTAAAATAGTACGTCAGCCCTGGCCGGGGAACATTCTCCACACACTAAAGGTTGTGGGTTTGATTCCTGGTCAGGGCACATATCTAGGTTATGGGTTTGATCCCGATTGATATTTCTTCCTCTTCTCTCTCTCTCTCTCTCTCTCTCTCTCTCTCTCTCTCTCTCTCTCTCTAAATCAGTAAAACATATCCTTAGGTAAAGATTAAAAATTATAATTCACTTAATAAAAATGTGCCTACTCCTACTATGTGCTGGGCATACAAAAATGAATAAAATTGTATTTCTGTCACATGAAGTAGGCAAACAAGGAACCAATGACAAGACAGTGACATGCACCAAACCCAGTCGGGAGCATCAGGGCAGGCTTCCTAAGGGGCGGGAGGGGGGGAGGGGAGGGAGGGAGGGGGGGGGAGTCATTTGATTTGTCGCTGGAGGAGTAAGGAACCAAGGTTGTGCTTTAGGCAGGAAAAAGATCTAACAATGGAAAATTAGTCTGGGTCTGGGTGGGAGTTGGCCTGGCTAGAGGTTAGCATGCTAGAGCTGGGGGAGGCAGGTGAGGAGGCTAATGCTTCCCTCAGACAAAGGGCTTTACAGAGACTAGAAGAGCAGGCGAAGCCACAAACCATACAGAAGAGCCCATGTGGCAGGAGAGACCAGATCAGAGTGTGGCTGAGTTGGAAGGTGCATAATGAAGCCAGGGTGTAAAGCCAGGCATCTTAGGAGCAGGAATCTTGAAGGCCATACAGGGGAGCTGGGAATCAATACAGCCAGTGGAGTGGGAAACAGAAGCTGATCAGCAGGGCTGCGGTCCCCAACCCTCTGCACCTCCAGCAGCTCTCTTTTGTCTGCTCTGCTTACTAAGCTTATGCAAAGCAAGTTCCACAGCCAAAGCAAAACAACAAAAATCAATCGCTGGTCTCCTGCACTGTGGCTGATGTGTGGATGACATTTGTTGTTTGTTCATTTTGGTGCTGCTGGCTCAGAAGGTGCGTCCTACAGGTGGAGGCACACATAAAACATAGGCGCTCACCTTAACTGGTTTGACTCAGTGGATAGAGCGCTGGCCTGCGGACTGAAGGGTCCCAGGTTCAATTCCGGTCAAAGGCATGTACCACCTTGTTTGTGGGCACATCCCTAGTAGGGAGTGTGCAGGAGGCAGCTGAATGGATGTTTCTCTCTCATCAGTGTTTCTAACTCTCTATCCCTCTCCCTTCCTCTCTGTAAAAAATCAATAAAGTATATTTAAAAAAACACATAGGCACTCTTTAAAGACAACTTGTGAAGTAACCCCCATCACATCACCAGATGGAACATTGCTCAGCACCCCAGAAATCCTTGCCAACCATGGCTCCTCCCTTCCTTCTGGAGATGACACCATCCTGACTCCTCCTTTCTTAATAGTTCTACCTCCCATATGACCCACTGACCAGTGGCTCAGTGTGGCTTGTTTTCTAACTGTTTATGGATGGAACATCATCTTTTCAATTCTGTGGGTGGGTGTGTGTTTTTTTTTTTCATTCAACAGCATGTTTTTGTGTATAACTATAGTTAGTTCATTTCCATCGCTGCATAGTATTTTTCTGAATGAATACAAGTTTGTCCATTCTGTTGAATTTGGGTCATTTGCTATGTCATGCACTTAGAATCAGTGCTCCTATGAGTGTTCTCACACAGTCATCTGGTCCCTGTATCTCCAGAAGCTACACCTAGGAGTGGAATTGTTGGGTTGTCAAGGATGTACTTTTTTTTAACTGTCTTCTAAAATGGTTGTCCCAGTTTATCCTCCTACCACATTATGCCAACCTGCCTTCATATGGTGCATGGTGTTGCAGGCTCAGAGCTGAGTAGTTACTTGACACCAGTTCTTTTGGCCTTGGGCACATAGGCAAATTAGAATGGAATGACTCACTTGTATGATGGAGGGCTTTCTGGGAAACTCCATGAAAAAGCAAATCACTTTATAGTAGACACACTTTTGTAGGTATGTATCCCGTGAAGAGCCCAGCCTTTACAAATTCTCCCAGCTTTGTCATCCCACACAGGGAAGTGCTAGAGCTTAGAGTTGGGTAGGGCTATATGCATGAATTCCTTCATACCCAGTGCCTAAGAACTCTCATCTGCAAAGTAAGGATTATATAGGTCTATGTCACAGTGAAGATTGAGTGAATACATGTACAACATTTAGAGATTAGTGATTAATGACTGACACATAAATGATCAATAATCTACCTATCTACCAATCTACTTACCTATCTATGATCTATCGATCTACCCATATGAATGTATATAAGTATGTATGTATGTATGTATGTACCAGCTATCTACTAATTATTTACATACTAGAGGCCCAGTGCATGAATTAGTGCATGAGTGGGGTCCAGCCGGCCCACCCCAATTGGGGCCGATCAGGGAGGAGTGACCGCAGGTGGTTGGCTGACTGGCCCTGCCCCCAATCGGGGTGGTGGGCCAATTGGGGGCCGGGTTGGCCAGGGGGAGGGGCCATGGGAGGTTGAGGGAGCCAATTGGGGCCCCGATTGGGCTGGTTGGCCGCCACAGTGCACATCATAGTGACGGGTCATTCCAGCCATTCTGTCATTCTGGTTGCTTGGCTTTTATATATATAGATCTACAATTTATTTATCTAACCATATCTATCTATCTATCTATCTATCTATCTATCTATCTGATATCTACCTTTCATTGACTCACTTAGTGACGACATTTATGGATCCTCAAAATAAATGTCCCCTTGTTCTGCCTCCAACTTGTGTCCTATATTATTGGGTGAGCTGCCTTTTACCCATTGCTATGTGACTTCCTTCTGGCAGGGATGTGTCTATCCACTTCTCCTGGGAAAACTCAGTGAGTATCATGGTACCCAGATTGTTAGTTGGCTTGCAGTAAATGCTAAGGTGCAAAAGTAGATTCCCTGACCTCCCAGGTCTCTGTGTCCATATCAGACAGAAACAATAGGAAAAGCATGGTAGAGGATTTGGTGGTCCGTGTGCGAGGAGGAGCAAGTGAGTACATCACCGCCCTGGCCTACAAGGACCTGCCGACAGCGGACCTGATGCAGGAGTGGGGAGACGCAGTGCAGTTCAACCCTGACATCATCAAAATTAAGGTACCGTGGGCGTGGGGCAGCTGCTCTATCCATCCTCCCCTCTGCTCTGAGCCAGGGTATGGGATACAGAGCTCAATAAGGCCAACCCTTAATCTTGAGGTGCATACATGAAAATGGAAAATATATCTGGAGTGAACCAATTACAGTGTAACTGCTCAGCACCAGCTAGTGACCTCCAACTCCCTCTCACTGAGGCCCCCACATTGCTAAAGAAAATTAAACACCAGCTTCTAACTATAGCCTTCTTACATTAATATTGTTTCCATTCCATCAGAGAATTACTCATTCAATCATTTGCTCATTTAAATATTCATTCAGGCAACCAACAAATAGTTGCTGTGTTTCAGTGATGTGATAGGAACTAAGGTGCTGGAGGAAAATAGAGGGAGGTGCAAGGGTGAAAAATACAGTCTATGCTGCACAGTAAGACACACTCAGTCATAACTCTCTCACAGGACAGGATAACACATCATGGGAATCATTAACATCTTTTGGGCACCTACTATTCCCATGACACTCAGCCAAGGGCTTTCACAGTGTCATTACATTTAATCCCCACAAGTCTGCAAGTTAATATGTTTATTTTGTGGCTGATAAAAAAAAACCAAGGTCACAGAGGTCGCACCCAATTGTGGCTGCTTGGGAGTCTCCATTGGGTCCAGACCGGAGATCTGCACCTTTCCCCTCCCCTCCAGATTTTCCTGCGGGTTTAGAGAATAAAAAATAATGATCCCAACCACCTGTCACCCAAACAAGAGCAGTTTTGCAAACTAAAACTGAAAGGACGTTTGCCAAAACAAGACTGTCACACACATCAGCAGTGGTAGGTGCTTGCCTGTGGGGCCTTCAGGATGGTGTCCATGTCATACTGTACACCATCCTCCTCTTGCCATCATGTGTACAGTCATTGATGGTCCAGTGTCAGCCCCTGGAGGTTTACTGTTGCAGCGAAGGAGGGCAAAGAGAGGGGCTGGAGCTCCGAAGCGAGACTCTGCAGTTCCCAGCCCTGTCAATTTCCTACAGGCTTTTTATTTGTATGTCAAATATATTGTTTATGCAGAACAAGAAGGCTGCCATTCACGTCCTCTATTCAGTAGTGACACTTAGGCAAGCATCGAGAAGGATAAAGTTGCAGGCAGCTCCAGAGAAATCTGGGGTTGGTTGATGGCATGGTGACATTGGGTGGCATCACATACGGGCATGGGAGAGAATATAGGGAAAAATACGTAGATCCCTAGTATTTACATTTTACTTATCTCTTACCTGAATTTTTTATTTAAAACTGAATTGCCCTGATTGCCTACCTAAGTAGGTTGGATGTGCCACCCTGCACATTGGGAATGTCAAGTGCCAAGTATAGGATGTGATATGGGATGTGGTGTGTGTGGGGAGGGGAGGGGGCATGTTAGCATGCTAAGCATCTCAACCAGGCCTGCAGACAACCACAGGTGTAAAGCACTTTACTGAAGCTCAGAGGTTTCTCTGCACATATGGGATGCTATTCATATCCTCTATTCAGTGGAGGGCTCTGGAGGGCTGTGTGGGCTGACGGAGGGGAAGAGGTGAGAGAACCAGAGATGTTTTCAGGAGCAGGGGAGGCAGGATTCTTGGAGGTGTTGATGTACCTCCTCTGTCTGTCCCTAACCTGAGTTGAAAACATATATTCTGGACAACCCACTCCCTCATGCAGTTTCTGGCAAGAGAAAACTACAGATGGCTTCCCATGGTCTCTGAGGAGTTCTTCTCTGCAGAGTCACTGACCAGGTAGCTGAAGCTGTGATTGCTTCCAGGACAGCAGGGCCCACTATGGAAGCAATTTCTAGACACAGGTGGTGGCCAAGGCTTATGCATAGACCTGCGCTGAAGATCACGATCATGATTCCTGTAGGAGCCAGGTGGGCAGGGCAGAAAGCCACAGAGGAACCTGTACACATTGTCTGCTGGTAAAGTTGAGACACAGAGAGATGGCTCTCTGTTCAAAGGAGAGTTACAGGAAAGCGATAGGCAAATAAAGAGCATTCTGAACACAGCAGATTGACATGACATTCAAGATGCAGGAGGCAAGGGTACATCTGAAATATAGAAAAACAGAAATAAATTTGGAAAGTATCTGCTTTGTGATTATAACAAACATCAAGAAAACGAGGAATTGATGAACTAAAAAATAGAAGCTGAGATGTTTAGACACTAATCAGATGAAAAGGGAAGTAGCTGAATACAGGGAACCAGGAGCACAGTAGCAGAATTAAAACCCACATTGGAAACTATAAAGAACAGAATTGACACTGCAGGAAATTGAGTTGGTGATGTGGAAGGGGCTATAAAAATGTTCTTAGAATGTAGGAGCGAAAGACAATGAGATTAAAACAATGACATGAAAGAAATATGACGGAGAGAGCAGAGTGGAAATCAAAATCTCGGGGCCTTCTTCCTGAGAAAGAGACAAAAGTAAATGTGACTATGCGTTCATCACACACATAATGAGGGGAATTTCCCTGAGCTGACAGTGCCTCATTGAAAAGTAGGCAAAAGTACCAGGGGAAAAAAACTATACTGAAACACATCCTGGTGATGTTTTTGTTTGTGTTTTTTTTTTGTTTGTTTGTTTTGTGTTTACTTTTAGAACAAATATAGCCTATAAATATAAAAGTCACACTGGCCTTAGAATTCTTTGCAACACTAAATACCAGAAGATAATGGAGTAACAACCACAAGGTCTGGAAGGAAAAAGCTTGTGGCCCATTGAAATGATCCTTAATGGATAAGAAATCCCAAAGATATGTTGAGATGTTAAAGGAAGTACGTACAGGGTGGCCAGATTTAGCAAGTGCAAATCCAGGATGTCAAATTAAATTTGAATTTCAGATAGATAAGGAATACTTTTTGAGTCTCAGCATCTCCTCAGTATTTCATGGACTATATTTGTACTAAAAAGTCATTTGTTGTTTCTCTCAAATTCCATTTTACCTGGGAATTCTTATTTAACTGGCAACCCTAGTCACCAGGCCTATGATCCATGTACATTTCTCCAGTGGTCAGGGTAGCTAGATTGTGGTCTGAGATCCAGGCTGATAGAAGACGTTGTATGGAGCTGGGGCATTGCCTAAGATAGAAAAAGTATAGTAGCGAATGGTGCCCACAAAGATGTCAGGACAACCTAGATTACACTGAAGTAAGAACAACACCCAAATCTCAGTGACATGTTCCAAGGTGTACTGGCCAGGGGGCTTTCCTAACATCACTCAGGTGTCCAGGCGATGGAGGCTTTATCTTGGCATCTGCTCCCAAGATCGCCACAGCAGTGGTGAGGGAACAGGAAAAGTCAGCTCACTTTGCTCCCAAGGTGTCACCAGGGAAGGGACACTCCCTCTGCACACCTTTCATTGCCCGAAACAAGTCACATTGCAAACCTGTCCTTAAGGGTGGCAGAGATTGCAGCCCTGCCACCTGCCCAGAAAGCAAAGAAGCTGACATATTTGCTCAACAGTGATAACCAGCACACCATTCTAAAGCAGCTTCGTCAAAGATGCTCTCAAAGCGCATCACTCTGACCAAGGGTAGGTTTACAATACCGATGGTGTGGTAGCATTACCTGGTAAGATAATGTTAGACTTAGACTGCTGGATAGCACCCTTAACAATAAATTCTGAATTTCAAATGAGGAAACCATGAATATCTTTAAATGGCAGGTTACACACCAACAAATTAATTTTGCCACAAATGAAATTCCAAATGTGTCTGCAATTTATAAGACACATCTCAAAGAAATAGACAACACTCAGAAGAACTCAGAGGATGAATAAAGATGCAAAATTTTCAACTTCTCTAGGAACTAAAAATTAAAGTAACAAAGCAATATTTTAACCTATCAAATTGATAGTTATTAAAAATATATAACAATGTCCATTGAGAGTGATGAAATGAGCACTTTTTATAAAATGAGATGGGGCTGTAAATAGGTACAACCCTTTAGGAAAAGAATTTAACTTATATATCCAAACTTTTAAAATGCTTATAGCTTTTGATTCAATAACCCTAAATGCAGAATCAGCTAAATAAATAATTTTAAAAGTTGGTAAAGATACATGTATAAAAACATGCCTTGATTTATGTTGTGTGTTATAGCAAAGGAGAAAAGAAAAAAGGAAACAACCTAAATATTTAATAACAGGGCAAGTGTTATATATACTCTGGTTCAAGCATGTCAAACTCTAGGCCCGGGGGCCACATGCCTCGTTTATTTGGCGGTGTTAGCCTTTGAGTCTGATATGCTTGTTCTAGTTCATCCATACCTCAGGATTCTATGCAGCCATAAAAAAAAAATCTTTTATGCTCATAATATGATGTGAAGTGAAAAAAGTGGAATATAAAACTACACTTGTCTTAAACCACCTATTTGGGGTAAATATTTTTCCACCTAACGATCCAAAAATATATACTTACAAGAAACAGACCACAATGTTAATAGTTCAAATCCTTTCTCACTCCTGTGTGGCTCCTGTTAATCTATTTAACTTTTCTGTGTCTTAGCCTTTTCATCTGTAAAATGGGAATATAGAAGACCACCTACCTGACTCATAAGATTGTTGTGAAGATTCAGTTAGATTATGTTTGTCAAGTATTTAGTTCAGCACCTAATAAATGCTAGCTATGGCAATAATTATTATCAATGAAAATGTCAAGCACCAGGGTCCATTGTAGAGAAGTGCATGGCGCTGAACAGAGAGCACCCATCATCTCTGCAGCAATATGATAAGTAAACTTTTTATAAGGGCAGGGATGCTAAGGACCCAATAGTCAAGGTGAGAAATTGGGACTCTGTATTTTGGGGAAGAGATGGGAAGAAAAATGAGGGAGGAAAGCAGGGAGAGAGGCAGGGAGGAGGAAGAAGAGCAAAGAGGACCAGCAAACCAAAGAATAGGCAGCTGTGTCATATTAAGTTGATTTAAAGAGGGAGATGTGAAGATCTGAGAGTTGCTGCTCAGAACTCCAGCAAAGTCTGAAAAATGTGGAGAACGCTAGGATGAGGTTAGAAATGGAAATAGTCAAGCCACTTTTATTAATAGTCATCATGAACTAGTAGGAAAAACAAAGGCATTGGGTTAGAACCCTAGCAATGTTATTTTATGAGTTATCTGACTTTGTTCAGTTATTCAACCTCCCCTGAAAACAGGACTAATAACTGCTGCCTTATGAGAATGAAGTGGGATCATATGTGTAAACCACCAGCACAGCTTCTAGCGCAAAGTATACCTGGAAGACTTATTCCAGTTTTGCCTCTGACTTTCTCCCTCTCCTGGAGCAAATCTCAGTGCTGATAGGAAAATGTCTGGGTGGGTAAAGGCAGCCTTTCAGGGTTCTCTGAAGGGAACGCTGCTGTTGGAGCCTGTGGTTGGTGTACAGCAAACCCTCCCCCATATGCAGGCCAGCAGGCTAGAAGGTTCTGCAAACAGCCTCTGGATCAATTCATTGACCACAAAACGGTGAGACAATGGGACCACCAAGGGGCCTTGCTCTGCCCACTGGGGCGAAGGTCAGCATCAGATGCATTAAGAAATGGAAGCAATTTTCTTCTCACTGGAGGTTTCTATTAGGCATGATTGCCTGCATTTAGACAGACCCTAAACTGTCTAGGGCTGGATTAGGGCAGGATCACAAGCAAAATCCGGAGAGGAACCTGGCCCTGGAGCTGAAACTAGAGCCAAGAGACTGAACAGTTTTAACTACCTTTGGGATGTGGCCTCTGGCTTTTTCTGACCTACAAACACCACCACTTCCATCTGTGGCTTCCAAGTCTCAGGCACTGCCAAGCTCTCTGAGAGACCAGCATCCCTCTTTGTGCTTCTACAGTTCTGCTATGTACACCCTCTCCTCCATGCCTGCTGCTACTGGCCTGATGGTAAGGTCTTCAATCCCCCTTGAATTGATCCACTTTATCAGCGGTTTTCACTAAGCTCAGGGCTGAATCCCAGAGGCAGAGCTGAGGAGTTTGTAGCCCTGATCTTCAATTTATAATCTAACTAGAGGCCTGTGCACAAAAGTCATACACTGAAGTGAGGGGGGGCGGATCCCAGCCTGCACCCTCTCCAATCTGGGACCACTCGGGGGATGTTGGGATCGGGCCTAAACCAGCAGTCAGACATCCCTCTCACAATCCAGGACTGCTGGCTCCCAACTGCTCACCTGTCTGCCTGATTGCCCCTAACCGCTTCTGCCTGCCAGCCTGATCACCCCTAACCACTCCCCTGCCAGCCTGATTGATGCCTAACTGCTCACCTGGTGGGCCAATTGCCCCCAACTACCCTCCCCTGCTGGCCCGGTCACCCCCAACTGCCCTTCCCTGCCAGCCTGGTCATCCCTAACTGCCCTCTTCTGCTGGCCTGGTTGCCCTTAACTGCCCTCCCCTGCAGGCCTGGTTCCCCCAACTGCCCTCCCCTGCCAGCCTGATCGTCCACAACTGCCCTCTACTGCCAGCCATCTTGTGACCACATGGGGGCAGCCATCTTGTGCAAGGGTGTGGTGGTCAATTTGCATATTACCTATTTATTATATAAGATTAGAAGAGAGAGATTTCAACACATAAAAAATGTAACAACAAGTAAGCAAAAGGAATTTGTATTGGATGAGTAGTAGAGTATTGTGAGCATTTCATGTTGGAAAGGTGTTCCATGAGCTCTGGAGCTTGGGAAAGGCTTCCTGATAGTGGCTCTGGTACAGTGTGAATGCTTTTGATATATTTTGACGAGGGAGTGATGTTAGGACTAGGTTCCTTTAATACTTTCAAAGAGCTGCTTGAAAATCTCCTCCTCCCCCCATCAAAGGAGATGAACCACCTGGTCCTCTCTATCCATTAAAAGTTTCCCCTGTTACCTGTGCTGTAAGTACCCGTTAGTATGCTTGTCTCTACCTTTGTATTCTGAATTTCTTGTGAGTGGGTATTTTATATTTTCCTTACTTGTGCTGACTTCCTGGCACTTAGGAAGTATTCAGTAAATATTGGTTGGCCTGAACTTGAATGAGCTTATTTGTGGATAGCAGGTGGAGTGGGACAGAGAGACGATGGGGAATCTATCAATACGCTGGGGCATTTATCCAGTGCCATAGGGATCTACTTTGGGTTTCTGTGCACTGACCCCTTGCCCTTTCCTGGGGAGCCCTGTTTTACGCTTCTATTTGATGAATGTTTTCCGCTGACATAAATGGCTTTGCTCGCTTCCCAGGCATCACCGCTGTATGAGCTGGTGACCTCCACAGACTTCGCCTATTCCAGCACAGTGAAGCAGAACATGAAGCAGGCCCTGGAGGAGTTCCAGAGAGAAGTCAGCTCCTGCCTCTGTGCCCCCTGCAAAGGGAATGGGGTCCCTATCCTGAAAGGTACCATTTCTGGGCAGCTGGTGTCCCTGGTGGGAGCCATCATGTGGAGGGCTGGTTCTGGGGCCAGAACATGTTATCAAAACCACATACCCTCCAGAGTAGTTCAAAGAGAGTTTCTAGGTGAATCCCCAGCATCTGCCTTGAGCCCCAGGGTATGTCATGAAGCTCTTTCCATTATCTCAATGGGGGAAAGAAGGGGGCCCTGGACACTGGAGCCTCCTAAACCTGAGCTTCTTCAACCTAACTCAACATTAGGACCATGGGCATGCCTCGGAGACAATGCAACCCCGGTTACTGACCACAGTAACAAAGTGGGTATCTCAATAAAGTGGGTATCTTAATCTTTTTGCTGGTGGGGAGTCTTGCCTTCCCTCTGAAAAAAACAAAAACAAAAAATAAAAAAATAAACAAAAAAACAAACAAAAAAAAAGCAACACCTGTGAAGGGGCAATAAAGTGAAGGGCAATAAAACAAGGTATGCTTGCACTTGAGACCTTCAGAACTACTGATGCTTGGGCCCAACCTGGATCTTGATATGAGTATCTCTGGAGAAGGACCCTTCACCAGGATGGTGACACCCTCCCCACCACCCTGGGTGTGACCCACAATTGCTGAAGTCCCCACCTCTCCTGGACACACTTAGGAGACCCCTGCCCTCAGGTGCAGCTCAAGGCAAAGTGTAAACCATTCCTCTGAGGCAGCAGATCCCATCCTGGGCTGCACGTGAGAATCACCCAGAGAGCTTTTCACAAACACAAAGCTGTTGGTCCTGCCCAAAGTAATTAAAGTGAATCCTTTGGATTGGCCTTTAAAAAAGCCTCCCAGATGATTCCACTGTAGAGTCAGGGCTGAGAAGCTGTTCTGTAGCTGAATTCAGTGGTAGACAGGATCGAGGATTTCGATGAGCTGATAGACTAGTGAGTGTTGCACTGAACTGCACTAAGTGCTAGTAGAAGTGTCTGTTAGTCTAGCTCCCAAGGAGTCAGAATGTAGGCAACTAGGACATGCTGCTCTGGCTGTCAGGATACCTGGGTTCCAGCCATAAGGGACACAGTAGGTGACAGCAGCATTAAACTGAAGACAGGAGCAGGCTGAGGCTTTGTGGTCTGTAACAGAAGTGGGGATGGACTCAGGGAATTCTTCTGGCCAAAAAGGAAGCCCTGGGCTGAGCAGAGGAAACCGTTTGTGCATCTCCTGACCAAGACATGGTGAAAAGATTGGAGGACTGGGGAGGGGTAGCAAGGATGGGTCACTAGGACTTGATTCCTAACTTTGAGGATTACACTGGGGTCCCTGCAGTGGGCAGGACAAACATGGAAGAGGCTGAGGCCTGGCTTCTTATGCTCACTCCTATTGTGATGGGCTAGCAAAACTCTGAGGAAGTGTCCAGTCCAGCCTGGTGCCAAAACAGGGCACCTAGAGCAGCTGGTCCCAGCAGATTTCAACCCAGAGAGCCCATTGGAGTTGGCAGTACAAGCCAAGTGGATGGAGCAAGCTCAGCAGAGAAGATCTGTTCTCATGGAGAAAGATCCCAGCTACCCAGCGGAGATTGAGGAGTATGTGTCTACCTTGTTGTACAAGATGGATATGAGCACAGAAGACATAAGTGAAAGCCTAAGGCTGGGAAGTTCTACCATTAGGACAGGGACACTGAGTGAGGGTCAGTTCAGCAGGAAGGAAGTCAGCCACCAGCTCAAGGTTTTGACCTAGGGTTGCTGAAATCCCCATTGCCTTGTGTGAAATTTGGACCTGGGAACTGGGACCCACCTGAGGTTCTATCCTGGAGGTGAGGGAGAACATGAAGACAGGGCAGGGATGCTCGCAGGGCCTGTTTTATGAAGGACAGTCCCATGAAGAGATTCAGTGTGACCCAGATGAGAAGACTCCTGGGTGACATGTTACAGATTAACACAAAGAATAACTTACAGGGTATTAGACCTGGCCCAAGGTAGGATAAGACATCAAAGTGAGTTCCCCATCACTAGAGGTGTGCAAGCAGAGGTTAGATAATTAACTTGTGGTGAAAATGACTCTGAGCACATAAGACTAGGTCAAATATCTACTAATGAGTAGTATTCCTCAACAACCCCATATAATTCAACTCCATATGATGGCAATAAATATGTTCTTTATGAGTAAAGAATCCTCAAGAAAGGAGTAGGTATTCTTGGCACTGAACCTTCTTATTTCAAATGATTCAACTATGTCTCTAACCAGATGGGAACGCAGTGATGTAGAGAACTGAACTCCAAGGTTCTTTCATCACATGGTTATAGTTCATGTTCTCTCTGTGTTGTCTTTTCAGAATCGCACTGTGACTGCATCTGTCCCAATGGATTTGAAGGCCAAGGCTGTGAGATCACCTTTCGGAAAAGTAAGGCGCCTTTGAGAGTTGGTGGGGAAAGGGAACGCTAGAAGAAGTCTAGAGAGTAATTCGAAAGAGCAAGAGCAAGGTGGGAGTTTCTGGTAGGGAGCTGGATGCTATGAAACTTGAGATCCATCCTGGCTATAGATTGTATATTTCAGTGCTGTCACAGCTGAGAGTGTTTCATGTTATAGGACTCCTAATGGCATTTGCAAGTCTTCTGGAATGCTTACCTTTTTTTTTTTTTTTTTTTTTTATAATTTAGTGAACTCCTATTCAGTCCTCAAAATCCAGTGCAGGTGCCCCTTTGTTCTGTAAAAAGTTTCCTAACTCCCTTCTCTCCCCAAGTAGAAATAGTTAATTCTTCCTTTGGACTCCTGTAGGACTTTGAACATATATTTACTATAGGTCTTAGCACATTGTACTCACGGTTCTGTGTGTCTATTTTTCCTATATCTTTGAGTAAGGATGACATGTTTAATTTATCGGTGTCCCCATGTCCCAACACAATTGCTGCTCAGTGGTATGTGTTGAAGGAACAAATGAAAGTCTAAACTATCACTAAGATCCCCTCCAGCTCTCAAATTCTTTGGCTGGTTTATTATCTAAGAGTTCTCAACCCCTTACTCCTCCTTCCTTTTATTTTCCTTGCTGCAGCTTTTTAGTGATACCATTATAAAAGGAAATGGCACATTAAGTAGAAACAATAAACATTTATTAGGCCCTTTACTGTGTACCAGGCACCTTGCTGAGTGCTTGGACTCAGCTGGGTTCAAATTCCATATCTATCATTTAATAACTGTAGCCTTGAATACCTTACTTCACCTCTTTGTACCTCAATCTCCTCATCTGTAAAATGGAGATGATGATATTAACTTTCTAATAGCGTTAGTTGTCTTGAGTTTCTCATTAGACATATAAAGTACTTCGAATGATGCTGAATACATTGTAAGAGACAAATGATTATTGGCTAGTTTGTTTTAAAGCTAAGTAAATGGTGCTACCTACATTAAATCCTTTTGATTTTTACACGTATTTTGTAGTTTACATAAATTAAATTTGTATTTTACACATATTAAGTTCTTTAATCCTCACAACAACCTCATAAAGTAGATACTACCAGTATCCTCATTTTACTAGTAAAGGTGAAGAAACAGATTTAATGAGCCATGAACTAATGGTCACACAGTTAGTACAGGTTCAGGTCCCTTGGGTCTGACTCTACAGTCTTTGACCTTGACTCCTGCCTGTACTATTCCTGTCCCTAGTGACATGTTTAGGGTTGTTTTCACTCCCTCTCTTCCCACACCTCAACCAGGCCCCACCCAGGGACCTGCCAGCGAGTGTGCAATCGGACAGCCCCAGGATTTCTGCTGGTTGGCAGAGACCTTGGAAAAATGCTCCCCCAGTCTTCTCATTTTACAAATGGGAGGCCCAGAGATAGGAAGTAGTGTACTCAGAATTACACTGTGAGTGAGAGGCTCAGCCAGACACATGGTATATCTTGGTGGATATAATTGATCATTTGCCAATCTCAACCAAAAAACTCCCAGAGCAAAAGCAAATGTCAGTGTTATTACCTCAGTTAACACACACAAGGCTCACAGTAGATGACATAGCTCCTATTTCACACATTGAGAAATAAAGTGTCCAAAGTCCTATAGTTGAGAAGTGTCTAAGCTGAAAACCATTCATTCAACAAATATTCACTAAGGGCCTCCTATATACCAGCTCAAATGCTGGGATTCGGTACAGAGAGAGAGCAAATGAGATATAGTTCCTGTCATCATAGAGATTCCCTTTTAGGAAGAAATGCCAACATTATTTGAATTGTCCCAGAAATATATTTAAAGTTTTAATTGTAACAAAATGCTACAAAATGCTACGAGAGCTTCAAAAATGAACAATTGATAGGGAGTTAGGGTCAGGGAAGGTTTCCCTGTAGGAGTTAACACTTATACTGATATCTGAAGGGTGAATAGGACTGACTAGATCCGTGGTCGGCAAACTGCGGCTCGCGAGCCACAAGTGGCTCTTTGGCCCCTTGAGTGTGGCTCTTCCACAAAATACCACGGCCTGGGTGAGTCTATTTTGAAGAAGTGGCATTAGAAGAAGTTTAAGTTTAAAAAATTTGGCTCTCAAAAGAAATTTCAATCATTGTACTGTTGATATTTGGCTCTGTTGACTAATGAGTTTGCCGACCACTGGACTAGATGAATAGAAGAAGGAAGAGTGTTCTTGGCAGGGGGACAGCATGGGCAAAGGCCCTGTGGTAGAAGGAAGCATGGTAAGAACAATGGCCTGAAAGGACAGTTGACTGGAGGTGGAATATCAGAAACTCAGTCTCCCAAAGCCTTTTGGATTATACATCCTACCCCACCCATAGGGCACTACAGTGTAACAAGGGCTAATTCATGTTCCTTGACCTTCTTTCTTATAGATGTCCCCACTGATGGACAGTGGAATTGCTGGTCAAACTGGTCTCCATGTTCTGGAGGACACAAAACAAGACAAAGGCAGTGCAACAATCCACCTCCTGAAAACGGGGGCAGCCCCTGCTTGGGCCCTGCTTCAGAAACACTTAACTGTTAAGGAAGGGAGAGCTCCCTACTGATAACACTACTGTGGGCTGCACACAACAAGAGTTTTGAGCCCTAGGTGCTCAGGCAGCCCACCCCACACTAACTGCTCCTCCCCACACTAGCTCCCACCGCGGCCAGCCCACGGCTGAAGGGCGGTGCCATACAGGATGCTTAAAATAAAGATCTGAAATGCACATGACTGGAACACACAGTGAATTAAATAATTATAGGTTCCTGAGGGGCTTAAGCACCTTGGTAATCCTCACTTCACTGACTTCTACAGTTTTCTTTCACTCACATTTACTGTGTTGGCAGTTAGTCACTTTGAATTCCTACTGTCTATCAGTGACTGGCACAGAATGGGTGTCCAATAATGAATCAATGAATAGATATTAAGTTGTTCCTCTCTTGAGTATACTGTCTCCTTCAGTGATGATGGCAGTTCATATTTATTGAATGACTAGAGGTCTGGTGCACGAAATTCGTGCACGGGGTAGGGTTGTCCCTCAGCCCAGCCTGCACTTTCTCCAATCTGGGACCCCTCGGGGGATGTCTGACTGCTGGTTTAGGGATCGGGCCTAAACTGGGAGTCAGACATCCCTCTCACAATCCGGGACCGCTGGCTCCTAACCGTTCACCTTCCTGCCTGCCTGATCACCCCTAACCACTCTGCCTGCCAGCCTGCTCACCCCCAACTGTCTCCCCCCCCACCCCCACTGGCCTGATCACCCTCAACTGCCCTCCCCTGCCAGCCTGATCACCCCTAACCTCCTCTGCTTCGACCCCACCACCATGGCTTTGTCCGGAAGGACATCCAGAAGGTCTCCCAGTCTAATTTGCATATTACCCTTTTATTAGTATAGATTACTTTGTACCAACCACAGTACTTAATTCATCAGCATGTTAATTCATTCCACCCTCATGACAACCTTAAAAGGTGAATGCTATAGATGAGCCCTATTAGCAGGTGTAGGAGGTGGGGGGACTGAGTCTTAGAAGAGTAAAGTGACTTGTCCAGGGCTACACAGTTAGCAAGTGGCAGAGTTGGGCTGCAAACCTGGGCACTTGGGTTCCAAGGTTTTAAACTCATAATTATGGTGCTCCCTTCCTCTCAATAAATTCAGGCATTTGGTTAATGAATATTTTATGAAAACATGGAAGACAGTGCCGTGTGTGTGTGTGTGGGGGGGTGCATGTGTGTATGTGCGCACGTGTACACATGCGCACACAAGCGAGCGCACTATTGAAAAATCTCCCAGGTATCCTAAGGCATGGATTCTGGTTCCTCAGTGACCTTGAATGCTGAGCACAGGAAGGGTGTGGTTGTGGATATTGGAAGCAGGAGTTTTGGGTCAGAGCTGAATTGTTGTGACATAAGTGGGTACTCGGAGAAGATCCTGAGTTAGAGCTAAGAGCCAGGGAAACCGATCGCTACATGAGAGACAGTTTAAAAAAAATGAATGGAAAAAACTAGAGGAGAGGTTGTGTTGGCTGGAAGAGGAAACATGTCAAGGAAAAGTCCAAGTTGATGGTGTGGGGCAGTGTGCCACATAAACCTTCCTCACCTTTTTTGTACATTCCACTTAGCTCACTCAGGCTTCTGTGCAAACCCCATTTTGCGAAAGGAGGTATTTGAAGAGAATAAGAAGGCAGTTGATCTTCAGGTTACTAAAAACCAAAATATTTTTATTATTTAGATTGAGTCATGTAATCTTTATTGCCCTCTTTTGTTCTATGATATTAAAATATCCCTTAATATTTTCTTTGCTCCCGGGTACTTTCTGACTGATTCTAGAACTTTATGTGAATTTTGAGATCAAATTTGGTAGAAAAAAATAAGTTAATGGAAGGTGAATTGGTTCATCCTATTCATTTTCAACAAGTTTTTTGTTTGTTGGTTGGTTGGTTGGCTTGGTTTTTGCCACATCATCTGCTTTGAGCTTGCCATTGGGGCTCAGTGCTGGGGCCTAAGGACCTTCACATGCCCATGACACCAGCCAGCTCTTGAACTGAACAACCCCCAGAAGGAGCTGATACTTTACTGCTCAGGGATTGTTACAGCAAGCGAGACGGTTGTCTGCCTTCCTGCATGCCCGTGCCCTCTGCAATTGAGCTGATGGCTCTGGGCCTTTTTTAGCTTAATATTATTTATTTGCTGTCTGCTGTTATTTCAACAGGCTAATCCAATAAGGTTTTATCTCTTTCATTAGACCGAGGCCGTATAATTTTCTTGAGTTATAATCTATCTTCTTTTAAGATTCCCCAGGGACAGGGGAGAGCAGTTCTGTGTTTGGTTGATGGGAGGCTCCCAGGAAGCCCACATCAGCACGTCGAAGCAGGTGCCGCCAAATTAAATCCTGCATCTCAATCACAGCCACCGCTTCTAATGGGAGATTTGAGTTGATTATGGAGATGACAGCCCAGGTTTGCGTTGATTGCATTTAGCAGAAATTGTTTATCCCATTAAATATGGTCTTGAAGGAGATACAATTGGATTGCGGAGCACCGGCGAATACCCAGGTGACGCCCAGGCACTGCTAAACTGTGTAATGATTATATTCTTATTTGTGGGCTGAACTTCCCCTCGTGGCTCTTTCTGAAAACAAATGCATTTAGGAGGAGGCTCAAACATAATGTAAGAATTAAACAAAATAAATACAAACTGGGCTTTTGGAAAACCTTGGCAACGACTGTAGTTCACACCAGTATAACCGTGTCAGAGCTGCAAGTCCCCGTGGGGCACAGTGTAGGCGGTGGCTTGGCAGCAGGCCTGGGAGCAGAGCACAGCACAAGATACCTGGCATAGGAGAGCTTTGCATCCGAAAGCATGAATTTCTGCAATGCTGTGAGCTCTGCCGTGTGCTCGATGCGGGGGACGGGGAGGTGCTCTGAATCTATGCTTCCTTCCTGTGTGACCTTGGGCTAATCACATAACTGCTATGGGACTAATAATTATTATAATTATTACGATAATAATAGCTGCCAATTACAGAGTGCTTTTCAGTTTATGGAATCTTTTAGCCTACATTATCTCATTTAATCTTTCTCTGAATTTGATGTCAATGCAATTACCATCTGACAGGTAGAGAAAGTTTCAAAAGAATCCGAATCCTTACAATAAATGCACTGACTATGGCAGTAGTCAGCAAACTCGTTAGTCAACAGAGCCAAATATCAAGAGTACGATTGAAATTTCTTTTGAGAGACAAATTTTTTAAACTTAAACTTCTTCTAACACCACTTCTTCAAAATAGACTCGCCCAGGTTGTGGTATTTTGTGGAAGAGCCACACTCAACGGGCCAAAGAGCCGCATGTGGCTCGCGAGCTGCATGTGGCTCGCGAGCCACAATTTGCCGACCACGGGACTATGGAAATCAAGGTTGGGTAGTGGTGGAATGTGCGGGGAGGCTGGGAGAAAGAGCACCTGCCAGCAGAGAATCCAGAGGAAAATGCCATCTTTGTTGTGAAGAGGACTCTGGCCTCTCCCAAGCATTTACAAAAAAACACAGGGCGAGTGTGCACCTGGAGCAGAAAGCCCTTAGGGTCCCGGCCAGCTCTCCCTGGGACTTCCAGGATTAGCATCTTGAGGAAATATTTTGTTTTGCAGATTGAAGATGTCTGAATGACAGCATGTCTACTCGTCAGTGTTTCCAGGCTTTGCAGACATTGTACTATAATTTACTCATTTATCATCTCTCACTCCTTCTCAAATATAATGTCTATGGAGGCAGGCATAGTGTCTGCCTGCTGCACTCATGTGTCCCCAGCACCCAGTACAATGCCTGGGACACTCAGGCAACAATGAATAACTGCTGCATGAATGAATGAACTAATGGAAAAAGAGGTGAGTAGAGCCATGTGCCGAGCCGGCCCACATCCCCATACTCAGCCCCACGTTGGGCGCCATATGCGCCGAGCTGGCATGGCCATGGGTAAACCTGAGAGAGGGTGGTGAAGGATTTAGAAAAGACAGATAAGAGAAAAAAGCTGGGTGCTATGTAGGACGCTGCCCTCTCTGATGGAGAGACAGTGCCACAGCATGCAAGCCAAGTCTTTATTTTATAGCTAGACTCCACGAGACAAAGTAAGGGCATGGTCAAGATGTTTGCAATGTTCTCATGGGTTTCAAATCTACTCAGTTACATGCACCTGAACTCTGTCAAGCCCACATCACTCAGCGACGTGGAACCGAAGGTTCATATCATAGGTTCGAGCTTACAACTATAGCCTTTGGCTATAATTGTGCTGGGACTTGCACGTGGCTTTGCCATGAAAGGATCGTGCCCTCTCATTAGTCCCATTACAACCTGTCCAAACGCCATAGCCACTCTCCACAGAGCCAAGGGCAGAACCTTCCCAAGACAGTGAGAAACTTTAGTGCATTTGGTGGCACATGGTGGAGGCATCATGAAGTTTGGGGTACAGATGCCTGATACTGGGGCAACCCACACAGCAGTGGCCAGGGGAGGTGCCTTCAGCCAGCGTCACAGGCAGCATTGCACCCAGAGTCAAGTAGGAGAGGCCAAAAGCTTATGTCAGGTAGGGGCTGATCACACTTGTTCAGCGTGTTGGTGACCCCCACTGGGGACCACTAGGAAACATCCGGGAAACTTGACAGAGGAGAGCAGAAACGTCAGCAATCATGGCACTGGAGTGACCCGAGAAACTCATTTACAGGTTGGTGAAGAAACCAAGGCTTAACAGAGTTAAGGGGACTGCCCAGTATGTGGCAAAGGCAGGAAATGAATAAAGACTCACTTAAGAAGACTATTTTCCAACATTCTGCCTCCACTTTCATTTTCTCATCACAGTAAACCAGAACGCCCACCTAAAACCTAGCAGCGACACTCGGGAATGGAGCACTTGGATCTGTGAGATTCCTGTTTACTGAATGTGAAGTCAGAGTTCTGTTTCTCCCTGAGTTATCTTTCTTTTTTTAAAAAAAAAAATTATTTTTTTTATTGATTTCAGAGAGGAAAGGAAAGTGAAAGAGAGAGGAACATCAATGATGAGAGAGAATCACTGATCGGCTGCCTCCTGCATGCCCCAAACTGGGGATCGAGCCTGCAACCCGCGCATGTGCCCTGACCAGGAATTGAACCATGACATCCTGGTTCATAGGTGGACACTCAACCACTGACCCACGCCGGCCGGGTCCTGAGTTGTCTTTCTTAAATGTTGGCCAGATTCCAATACTGAGGCACTTAGGAACTCAGAAATGGGTTTACTGAGATGCCCAGGGTAGCATAACTTCTCAGGCAGAACTGGACACATGGGGGCCGAGTAGAGAGAGAAGCGCTTAGACTTATGTGCTCGGGTGCCAGACTCCTGCATTTGCAACATGCCTGGCGCTAGGACTCACTAGTGTTGTGCTCTTATGCAAATTAGGTAGCCATATGTGCCTCTGTTTCCTCCCCGTAAGACAGGGATGGTGATGGTAGCAACCTCTGGGGTTCTGTGAACTGCTACCCTCAGGAGGGCCCCTGAGAAAAGCCAGCCGCCACAGTTAGCTGTGTCATTGACATCACCGTTTCAAGGGATTCGTAACACATCAAGAACTCCGGTTTGTTTGTTTGTCTTTTGAAAGTCATTGAAAACTGCTTTAATGATAGGGTTTCAGTACAAAACCCACTACAATGCATGAGAACAAGAAAGACATAAAATAGCTTAGTACCTAGGAGAGGTATTTATAAAGGACATAGAGAGCTTTTCTATCCCAAGCTCTGGGTTAAGGGAAAGTGGAACAGCATAATCACTGATATTTGCAGAGGGCATTATCAGCTATAGAGAACGTTCACATACCGAATCCAGCTTAATCCTCTCCGTGCCTGCAAGAGGAAGGACGTGTTATCTGCCTCTGACAGGTGATGAGAAGGAACCTCAGAGACACTAAGCAACCTGATCAACACCACACAGCTTGAAAGAGGCAGGACTGCCCCAGTCTGAGGGCCGCCACCACACAGCTGCCTGTCTTCCCACCGCAGCAGAAGTGTACCCAGCTCCACTGTGCAGCAGGGGCCTGCCCGCCAGCCCACTTGCCTGGTATGGCACTTGGTGTTGGAGAAGCAGAGCCATTCGGGGGGCTTTGGGGCAGACAGACAAAGGCACAAGACCCAATGCCACTATTTCCTAGCTGAGCGACCTTGACAAGTCATTCATCTTCTCTGTGCCTCAGTGTCCTCATCAGAAAACGTGGCCAATACTCTCAATGGCACAAGTGTAAAGATTGAATGACATAACATATACTATCACCCCGTAGGGCCTGGCACATGGTGGGTGCTCAGCTGCTTTCCTATCCCAGGGTGCTAGACAACCAGCCCTGCCTGATATCTGCCTTTTATTCTTTACCACACCTAGCTTCACAAGATTGCATTTTACAGAAAGAAGAGAAGAAATGGGGACTGTGTTTGCAGTGGGAAATTCTTGGAGCGTTGTCAAAGGCAGTCAAGTGGCTGGTCTGACATTCACCTCTGTGCAGGAGGCTGCTCCGGTGGTTGGGTGCTCCCATTATCGGTGGCTGTGTCCACCGGTTATCTCGCGTCTACACCTTGCAACCCCAGGTGTTCCTTCATCCATCATTGACCATTGTCTGGTATCCAGGCCTCCGTCTCCCACCACCTCTGCCACACGGGCCTCCTTGTTAATAAGCCAGTTTGTTCATATCCTGAAAACTATCTGATTCTGGCGCCTTTTATCCCAAACACCATCCATCCATCAACTGCTTGCTCCACAGGCTTGGTTAGGAAAATGGGAATAGGGGAGGGAGACAAATAATAGATAAAACTTCTTAGCTGCTATCTCTAAAGAAATAGAATGGATAAATAGACCCGTCAGAAATGTATCATGCCACTGGACAGCAAAGTCCATTTGTTAAAAATAGGTTAGGATGGGAGGACTTATCTCACATTTTAAGCTGTTAATATAGAAGGGAAACATATTTTCCTTTATCTCTCCCAGGGGTTGGGGGAAAACCCCAAGGCCACGAATGCAGAATTTTTAACTCGATTTGATGGACTCTCCTTGACTATGGTGGAAAAGGCTCTCTCTTAAATGTGTATAGCCTCTAGAGATGGCGTGGGCTCTCCTCAATGCACCCCGAAGGTTGCAGGACCCAGGAGTCCTGGGGGAAAATCTTCCATGAGGTTCTCTCCCACAGATTTCTGTACACTACATGCAAAGCCTGTTTCAGAGCCTCTCCCCCTAGCACAGCGATTTTCAACCGGTGTGCCCCAAGATTTTTTAAAGCAGCACTACCTGACTATTTAGTCAAGGGCACTGATCTCTTTTCCCTTAGATTGCCAAAAAATGACAACAGCCAACAAAATAGCCATCCAGTGTGAATCAATCAAAATTATACTTTTTTAAATCAAATCAGTAAAAAGCATAATATGTTGTTTGGTGTGGCACAGAATTTTAGTAATTAGTTTATGTGTGCCATGAGATGAAAAAGGCTTGATAATCGCTGCTCTAGCACAGAGGGACCAGAGAGAGAACAAACTTTTACTGGGAAGCTCCAAATACTATGCATGCTAGGTGCTGGGGCTCGAGAAGTAAATATGGGTCCCCATCCACCCTGTAAGAAGGCAGGGGTGTTGGGGAGGGATGAGAGAAGACAAATAGGCTACAGGGATGGAGTATGTAAAATTCTGTGATATAGAGCCATATGAGGGGGAGCACCTGATGCAGTGTGGGAGAATGGCAGGGGTCAGGGTTGGCATTCTGGGTGCATGGACACCTAAACTACACCCTGAAGACCCTCAGTGAAGAGATAAAAGGTAAGAGCTGGCAGGTGATGTGCTGTCTGGGTAGCATGTGCAAAGCCCAACCTATTAGGGAACTAAATTGGAAGTAGTTCATTCATTCAACAATATTTACTGAGCCCCTATTAAAGTCAAATACTATTGTAGGTACTGGGAATCTAGCCATGAAAAAAATTTGCATCTTAATGGGGGAGATATACTAAGGTGGGGGATACCTTGGAATATTTCCTCAGGTAGTGATAAGTGCCATATAAGAAATAAATGCAGGTAAAGTCTTTGGAGGGGTAATATTTGAGCAGAGACTTGACTGAAACAAGGGAGTGAGTCTTGGGTGAGCTCATTTAGGGATGAGTTTATTTAGGGCCATGGTCGGCAAACTGTGGCTCAAGAGCCACATGCGGCTCTTTGGCCCCTTGAGTGTGGCCCTTCCACAAAACACTACGGCCTGGGCGAGTCTATTTTGAAGAAGTGGCGTTAGAAGAAGTTTAAGTTTAAAAAATTTGGCTCTCAAAAGAAATTTCAATTGTTGTACTGTTGATATTTGACTCTGTTGACTAATGAGTTTGCTGACCACTGATTTAGGGGATGAGATTTCAGGCAGAGGAGACAGTAAGTGCAAAGGTCCTGAGGCATGAGAGAGCTGGGCATGTGGGAGGAACAGCAGAAAGACTTGAGCCGTTGGAGCAGCATGACTGAGAGAAGAGTAAATGGAAGAAAACAAAGAGAGCCAAGGGCTGGTCATTACGGGGCTTTGTTGATCATGTTAGGGACAATAGATTTTTAGTGCAGTTGGTTCACAGAGTCTGAAATGGGAGCTACAGATGGAGCAGTACATGGCGCCAGATCAGAGACAACCTTATGAATCCAGTTCAGAATGCTCGGGCCTTATAACAATGGCTATGGGGTGTTGAACCTCCAGGACACCTGAGGTGAACAGGGGAATGCCTGACAAGTGTGTATCTATGGAAATCTCCCAGGACCAAGCACCAGCTGCCCTCAGGAAAGGCCCTGTGACCAAACTCAAGGTCCAAACACAGCCTGAGAATGTTGAGGGCCCATAACCAGTTGCTGAGCAGTAACTGTCCCCAACCCTCCTCATGGTTTCCCACCTCTGTGACTGCACATGCTACTTCCTCATCTTCCTTTGCTTGTCTCACTCCTGCTTATTTCCTCATCCTCTCTGGCCATCTACTCCTCCAGGCTGTCTTTCCTGTCTCCACAGTCCCTGGGTTTCCTGCCGGTACCCTTCCTGCCATTGTTCACAGGCCTCCCCCAGACCAAGCGTACTCCCGGGGCGGGACCATGTCTGATTCATTTATGTACCCCCAGCACCCAGCTCCCAGCACGGGGCCTGGCCAAGAGCTCACCCATTCCTCAATGAAGGGGTAGCAGCCTCCCTCGATCGTCCTCATGGAGAACAAGGGCCCATTGCTCATCTTCATTACAGCCCCTCCCTCGCGCTGCTCCTGATGGCTTCATGCTGCCATCTCTCATTACTGCAATGTGCTTTTGGAAGCCTACCCTTTCTCTCTGTCCATTTTCTTCACCCTAAAGGCATAGAGTTCAGAAGAGATTCATTGAGTGTGGATTGCTTTAGATCTTCCTCTGTCTCAAAGGGGGGAAAAGGAAAAAGCATCTCCTGATTGCTTTTCATTCTGCCATTAATTTACTTTTCAAAAGACGCCTTGTCAAGCTGAAGATTAGATCTTTAAACCATGTTTTTACATCCACTGCCTATAAAACCTAGACTATAGATTTCCTGAAAGGACCCAAGGGAGAATCCACTGCACAAGCTTCCTGCCTTTCTCTCAGAGAGAGCCAGGCATTCCTGAAGAGGGGAAGGCACAGATCTGGTGAGGGGCTGCAGCTGTTGAAAGTGCCACTGCTGCTGTGTTGTCACTTCTAAATCTGCTAGGGGGTGCAGCATCTTCAGAGGAGGGGCACAGACACTGACCTGGGTTCTCTGGCTCAGATGACAGATAGATGGCATTGCTCAGCTATGATGGTCTTGGCTCACAGTTGATCCAGGAAATTGCTTAATTCCAACATTCTCAGCTCTCCCACCTAGATGACCACACTTACCTCCTAAGAGCCTCTCTTGCCTCTGGTTTCTTCTCTCCCCTGTACCTCACACACCATCCTATACCCCTCCACTGGTAGACAGCACAGAGCAAAGGTAGAGGAGCATATGCTTGATGTGATCTTACAAGCTCCTTGATAAGACGGGATAAAATAGCACAGACAGACCTTACTGTGGCTGCCCTTTTGTTTGGTCACATACCCCATTTCCCATGTAATGACTCCTGGACTCTCCAAGGCCCTCAACCTTGGCTGCATTGGAACCACCTGGGAGCTTTTAAAGCTACTAATGTCTGGCTCCCACCTCCAAAGGCTTGGATTTAATTTATCTGGGGTGCAGCCTCTGAACAGCAGTGTTTTAACTCCCCAGGTGATTCTAATGCGCAACCAAGACTGAGTACCACAACTTTGGGATCAAGCTTGAATATCCTCTGTAAATTGCTCTCTTGGCCTGGCCAGTCTGACCTCCCATTCTAGTATGGAACCACCACTCCCTGGGAAATAACAAATGGAAATTAGTTATTAGTGTACATTAACTTAAAAAGTAAATTAACAGCAGGAATAGAAGCAATAAGGGAGTCTTCTTTTTTCTTCTTTCAGATAGATCTAAAGAGTTCAGGAATAAACTTTTAAACTATAAGTTTTAATTAATAATAGTAACAATAATAAGATTAAGAGTGATGCCAATAAATTGTATGTGACAGGCACTGTTTTAAGTATTTTATATAACTTACTAGAGGCCTGGTGCACGAAATTCATGCATGGGATGGGGGGGTCCCTCAGCACCCTCTCGCAATCCCAGACCCCTAGGGGGATGTCTGACTGCCGGTTTAGGAATCAGGCCTAAACCAGCAGTTGGACATCCCTCTCACAATCCGGGACTGCTGGCTCCTAACCACCCTTCTGCCTGCCTGCCTGATGTAACCACTCTGCCTGCCTGCCTCATCACCCCTAACCACTTGACTGCCTGACTGATTGCCCCTAACCATTCTGCCTGCCTACCTAATGCCCCTAACTGCTCGCCTGCCTGACTGATTGCCCCTAACCACCTCTGCCTGCCTGCCTAATCGCCCCTAACCACTCGCCTGCCTGACTGATCACCCTAACCCCTCTGCCTGCCTGCCTGATTGCCCCTAACTGCCTCTGCCTGCCTGCCTGATCTCCCCTAACTGCTCGCCTGCCTGCCTAATTGCCCCTAACTGCCTCTGCCTTGGCCCCCGCTGCCGCGGCTTTGTCTGAAAGGACGTCCAGAATGACGTCTGGAAGGTAGTTCAGCTGTCTGGTCTAATTAGCATATTATACTTTTATTATTATAGATTTCTTTACATTCACCATCATCCCCACTCTATAAAATTCACACAAAGAGACCAGTCTCTTCCCCCACCTGGCTTCCCTTGGCACTTATTTTATATGTCATATATTTGGGCATTAACTAGAAAATTAATTTCCTGTGTCCCAAAAACCCATTTAAATTGTATCATGTCTATATAAGTCTTATTATCATCCTAAAAAGATTGAATATTCTGGAAGGATAGAAGGATTCTGGAAACATGTTTCTTCTACCAATTGGGAATACAAATTCTACCTTTCAGGAGCTCACAATCTATAGGAGAAACTTATAGGTAAACAGAAAAGTCAGTGCAACACAACACATCCTGACTGGAGTGCTGTCGGATAATGAGGCTGCCAGGTATGATTGGCTGCCACGCAGGTGTGGCAGGGAAGGTGCACCGATCATTATTGGTTGGCCCCTCCAATCTATGCTCCACTCTGGGTACCTGACCAATATGGACCCCATCTTAGAACTGTTTCCTGAGCTCAGTCCCTCACTTCATCCACAGGTACTTGTTAGGTCTCTCCCAATGGAAGGCATAGTCCTGGCCTCTGGGGATACAGTGCGGAACCAAACAAAGCTAATCCCTGCCCTCAAGATGGACAGATAGGTCATAGTCACTGGATATTTGGGCACCAATATATAATTACTAATTTTGAAAAACCCATCGAAGGAAGAGAATAGTGTGACAAAATAATTGGGAGAAACGTGATGTTGTGGTAAGAACTTAAGCAAACAGGACATTAATTGAAGGAATACAAGAAAATGTTGAGTCAAAATGAAGGAAAATTGAAGGAACTCAAGTCAATCTTTATTTTTTCTCATTATTTCACTGTGTCTGTTTATCTTACCAACTAATCATTCTATGAATGAACAAATATTACCAAAGAGCCAAGATAATTCTCATCATACTTTATTTTATTGGCCTTGATTGGTTCAAGAGCCTGTGCCTGCTTTGTACCCCTAACCTTGGGTTGAGATTTCTCCTTTTCTTTGGATGATCAAAGTGCTGTGAGCAGGACCAAGACTAGCTAACACTTAACACCTAGTTGTTGGATGACTGAATTTTGCGGATTGTAGATAGCCCAGCCTGGTCCCAGGCCTGGGAGCCAGCAGGAAAAAGTCCATGTTGATTGGTATTTATTCTCAGCTGCAAGAAGTCACTATCCAGTGGTCAGTGCAGGTGGTAACATCTGTTGCATGTGTCCCACCCTGTGCCCAGAGGCCCTCAGCAAGCTTGGGTCTGCACGTTCCGCCCTGGACACGAGAGGCCTCCATTCTTGGGGGGAGGATTATTGCACTCTCTCCTCCTTTCCCGAGTCCCTGCCGAGCAAGCAGACCAGGTGCTCCAGCAGCTCCAGCGACCCTCCGCCTTGGCTCCTACACAGAACATTTCCCAGGGGAGAAGGAGGTTAGCATACAAGCAGCCGCTCAGACCATACGGAGGGAGGATCACCGCTGCCCTGGAGTGGTCTGTAATCTCACTTGGGGAAATGCCTTGGTGGAGCCAACCAAGACCTATGCTCGCTGGCTTGCACTTAATTTGAAACTCTGGATGGAGTGAGAGAAGGACCCTGGGAGCCCCTCTCATGAAATTGGAGTCTGTGGTTCCGTGGAAGATGGATAGCAGAGTAAGGCGAAGAGACATGCCCTTCTGGAAGAAAGACAGCCATGGAGGGTATGAGGAGCAGGATACAGAGCCCAGCTGGGAATTCACAGACACCCCTGTGGAGAGCATTGCTGAGCATTTGAATGAGGGCTTGCAAATCAAAACCCCTCAGGCTCTGACAATGGGCCAGGGTAGGTGACGGGCTCTCTGCACAGAGCATCAGAACACAGGCTCTGACCAGATGCCTCTGGAAATCCAGGAAAAAGTTCATGTTGCTTGGCATTTACTCTCAGCTGCAAGAAGTCACTATCCAGTGGTCAATGCAGGTGGTAACATCCTGTAAACCCTCCCCCCACCAGCCTGGGGCTGCTGTCACCACCTGGCTCTGTGCCTGTGGGCAAGCTCATCTCTCTGAGTTTTCACCTCTGTCAAATGAGAAGGGTGGGCTAATCCAGTGGAGTTTTTCCATCATTTTTCCCCCATTATTTATTTTTTCCTAAAATGAAATCTTTCATGGGCCCCAACGTGGAAGTCAGATGAGAATGGAGCTGTTCTATTTGAAGCTGGCCTGTCTATCAGGTTCGCCCTGCTCCCTGGGGCAGCCCCTAAAATCCCAGTTCCCTCAGATCCCAGTGTGGCTCTCATTGGATTAGATTATCTACAAGTTCCTTCCAGCTCTGTAATTATACTCCCTGGTGGGGCAGCCACAGCAGGGTTCTCCGTCTCTATTTCTCCACCTCTGGGACTGGGTCCCTACAGGCAAAGGTTTGCTGGGCAAGTCTCGAGGGACCTGTGTCAAGAGTCTTCATGGAGGCTGACTCCCCAGCCTTAGAATTTTTTATGCCAATTGATCTCTGTCGGGTTGAAAGTTCAGTCTGATAGCCCCAAGGCCACCTGATGTCCACACCCTGCTTGGGACAAGGTCAATGGAGCACCATGGGCTTCCTGCAGTTGAATGACTGTAATCGTGTGGGAGGAATGGTGCTATGAGGAGGACCCAGGCCTCCATGCCCTGCCATCACCCCGTCATTGGCATCATGACACCCTTCTCCAATGTACATTGTATGTACAGATGACTCAGCATGAACCAGTTCTGAGCCCAGAACTAGACCATGGAAAAGCACTTCTAGGTAGTTCCAACTCCCTATTCTCTATGTCTCTGTGCTGTGTGGACAGGGATCCAACTAAGCCACTGGTTCTGAGGGCCCTTAATGTGCTATAGTTATACTTACCCAAGCCGGGATCACATATGTCACTTTAAGCCAAGTCAGGCTGATAACTGGGACATACATACTTTCCACCACCCCACCTCCCCGGCCCCAAATGGTAGTCGGTGCAATCATCTCAAAGTCTCTGTCCTTATTACCCAGATTTCCTGATTCTTGGGATGTAAATCAGTAGAATGCAGCAGTTAAGAGCTTGGGTCCTAGCATCTGACTATTTGACTCCAAAGCCTGGCTCTGATACTACTCATGAGTAGTTATCTCATCTTCCTCCTGCCCCAGTTTCCTCATTTTTAAAATGGGGATATTAATAGTATTTCTCTCATAACATCCTTGGGGGAGAGTACCTGGCACAGAATAAGAGTGAGTTATTCTTCCTACTTGTTGACCTTGGTCCCTCTGGGAAAGCTGCCTGGCCAAATGGGGGCTTCCCATCCATACTCTGCTTGAAAAGTCAAGAAATCCTTGGGCTCTGTAGTTCTAAGCCACTGAGCTTATGGTAATTTGTTACAGCAGCCCTAGGAAAATTCCTCCAAAATTGAACTCTATTAACCATACATACTTTGGTGAAAAACAGTTCTAATCCAAGAGAGGGTCTTGATGGCAGAGAGCAAGGATAAGAACCATTAACTGTGGGGTCAGCCATATGGCTCAGCATGAGCATTCTTAGGGTAGGGGGCAAGAGGGCACAGGACAGAGAGGCTGGGGACGCCAAAGCCCTCCCGTGCTGGCCTCTCTGAGCTGGGCCAGGCTTGGACCTGAGTGAGAATACACGAGCCTTACCTTGTTGCTCCATTTGCTCACAGGCAGGGCCCTCGCGACCCAGGGGACACTGGCATTTGCAACTGGTGCCCTCGAGGATGGGCACCCCATTGTTGAAGCAGGGTCCGCAGCGGCAGGCGTTGAATTCCATCAGGTACTGATCCAGGGCCCGTTGCAGGTTCTGGCGTTTGGACTCCAGGGTTCCCAGGTTCGCATGCCGCAGCAGCTCATGAATAGGCTGCATCTGTGGGCACAGAGGAACAGAGGCCCTCCCTGGGATCATCCAAGTTCCCAGAGCCCAAGTACTGCCCATAAAACTCCTGGAAGGCCTGCTCCATGGCAGACACAGAGCCAGGCTCTACACCACCTCCTTGCACTGCATCCTTGCAGCCACTCTGTGGAGCTCATAGATGCAGAAGTGGAGGCTCAGAAGTGAGTGAGCAGCTCAGGATCACACAATTAAGTGCAAGAGTAACTCTGAACATAGACCTACATAACTCTGAAATATGTGGTCCCCTAATCTTCAAGGAAGAGGGGAACTCAAAAGCCATTTAGCCCTAGCCTATTTGGCTCAGTGGATAGAATGTTGGCCTGCAGACTGAAGGGTCCAAGGTTCACTTCTGGTCAAGGGCACATACCCAGGTTGTGGGCTTGATCCCCAGTGGTGGACGTGTAGGAGGAAGCTGATCCATGATTCTCTCTCATCATTAGTCTCTCTCTCTCTCTCTCTCTCTCTCTCTCTCTCTCTCTCTGAAATCAATAATATATATATATATATATTAAAGCCATTTGTGCCAACTTATCTGCACCCTCCAGCACTTTTAGGAGTCAAGGCTGTAAAGGATGTATGTGTGTGTGTGTGTGTGTGTGTGTGTGTGTGTGTGTGTGTGTGTGTGTTGATCGTTAACCTTCAATGTAGAAGTTAACCAAGTCCTTGATAGGTAGTTATGCTGTCATTGCTGATTATGTGCTTGGGGAAGGGTGGGCGTTATTTCCATTGAGGCAACCTGTTCCAGGCATGACTGGAATCCAGGGCTCCTCAGCCTCGGCCCGCACAACTGATTTTCCAACTGGCAATTCCTGTGCATTATAGGATGGTTAGCAGCATCTCTGGCTTTTACCTACTAGATGCCAACAGCATCTCCTAGTTGTGAAAACCAAAACTGTCTCCTGACATGGCCAAATTACCCAGGGATAAAGTTGCCCCTCCTGGCTGGGCAGTACTGTGGCAGATGTGGAGAGCTGGAAGCTGGAGGAGGAAACCTGGTCTCAAACCCAGCTGTGTGATCTCAGCCGCATCACACGTGGAGCCTCCCTTCCTCCTCTGTAAAGTTAGAACAAGAGTTCTTCCTCCCAGGTTAACTGTGAGGATGAAAGCCAATGGATGGGCATGGCCTGACTCATAGTAAAAGCTAAATAAAATGCAGCTTACCTAATAGCTTTATGGCTAGAACTCCTAATTGCTCCTTTCTCAGCCTGAGCCTCATTACCTACAAAATGGAAATAATAACCCATTTCCTAGAATCCTTATGAAAATCTAAAGAAGTAATGGACGTGAGATACCATTGCAAAAGGGAAGAACAATCTATATATATAAAAGCCTAAGTGACTGTTACAACCGGATGACTGGATGACCGGACGACCGGCTGGTAGCTATGATGTGCACTGACCACCAGAGGGCAGACGCTCAATGCAGGAGCTGTCCTCTGGTGGTCAGTGTGCTCCCATAGCCAACCTCCCGCAATCCCTCCCCCTGGCCAGCTGGCCTCAATCAGGACTAGGAGATACGGCCCCAATTGGCCCAAATCTGACCAGGCTGAGGGAACCCACCCATGCACTAATTCATGCACTGGGCCTCTAGTATAAAATAAAGAACTAATTTTATTAGTTAGTTGTGATGATAGTAAAAAAAAAAAACCTATATTTTTCAAATTTCATGTACATATGGTTACCTTCAGCATGCTTAATAATGCTCTATATTTTAACACATAATCATAAAAGGAAAGCTCTTTTCCAGATCTCTCATTTTACAGGACAGTCACCTGAGGTCCTGAGAGGGGAGTCGCTTGCCAAGGTCACCGGGAAATTTCGAAAGAGGACTGAGCCATGCTGGAACAATCTCCCCTCTCTGGAACCAGAGTTAGTAGAGGGCATGGCCATAGCCTAGCATGGGTTCCTGGAAATGTGTACAGAGAGACCTGTGGCAACAGACCTTGGCCTGTGCTTGGGGGCTGTGGCTGAGGTCATCAGGTTGGTCATGGCAGGACTGGCTGGGCCTCCAGCCAAGGGAAGGACACCACTTACTGGAAATCCAGGGACCATGGCCTATCATGAGGAAGTCAGTGCAGCCTGGGCCGCCCCGGGGCCTGGTTAAGGTGACTTAGTTCCAGGGAAAGCCCAGGACCACCGGGCAACTTCCCTTTGACTTTCCAGCGAATTTTAGCACTCAGTCCCAGGTCTCTCACCTCTCCCTCCCAGAACCCTCAGGGAGAGGAAAGGGAGCACTCCTTAGTGCCGGGGAAACTTACAGGAGGGAAGAGGAGTGGAGAAGAAGAATCTCAGAATGTTGTTTCCATTTTACAGATAAGAAAATACATTCAGAGAAGGCAAGAGGTGTGATATGGCAATACAAAATAGCCTAACACCTAACTCATAATAATACAGGGTGTCCCCAAAAATCTATACACACTTTAACAGCTGATACTAGTAACTCCATTTTGAAAATGTAATGTATTTTAATAAACACTGCCTTTCTAATTATTCAAAAGTGTGTGTATATATTTTGAGGGGACATCTATATATAACATTCAGCATCATCACTTCACACAGCATGATTCCTACATTCACTCTAAATATCTGCCATAAAGAAGTACTGCTAAGCTCTGGGATGTACAAGTGAGTATCTGTTTCCATTCTGATCATCAGGTTCCAAATAACCCCTTCACTGGTCCCCTTGCCCATAGTGTCTCTCTCCTTCCATTCATCCCTCACACTTCTGTGAGCATTCTCTATTTTTAAAGAACAGCTCAAGCTGTGTCACTTCCTTGCTCTGTAACCCACCAACAGGCTTAATGCATCAAATCCAAACTAGTTAGGTGGTAACATATGTTGTGGTTGTGGGTGTTTAGAGTCAGTCAGACATGGCTCCACTTTGGCTCTGCTGTTTACCAGATATGAGACTTGGCCAGCACACTTAACCTCTATGAATCTGTTTCCTCAACTGACATCTCCTAAGCGCCCACTTCTCTCTTCCTAACCTTGGGACAGAACATGTCATTATCCCCATGTTATAGAGTGGAAAAATGGGGCTCAGAAAACAGAGTTGTTTGTCAAAGGTTATACATCAAAAAGTTGCTGAGCCATGAGCCAAACTCTACTTTCTCACCCCAAACCCAGGCTCTCTTTCCCAGAAGATAGCATTTGGTCTTCTCCAAATCATTTGGTCCTCCCCTTGGAAGTTTTGCTCAAAGCAAATGCAAAATTCACCTCTTTCCCATGAAAATTTGTGTATTACTCCTGATATCAATTTTAGTTTTTCCCCAAATCACTAATAGCTTGATGATTGCAATTTTCAGACCCTATGTGAATTACAGTTGTGTGAAAATTGTCTCCTACTTATTGAAGCAGAAATAAAATCAGGGTTCATTCATTTGACCTCTTTCTTCATAGAGAGCAGGGTTGTAATAGATTTTCTAGATTTCACTGTTGGTATATATTTTAAGAAGAGGAATGTATCCATACCTGAAATTTTAATTATATGTAGAAAATTGGCCAGGGTCAGGAGAAAGTGGGCAAGAAAACAATCATATTTTATTAGAGGCCCAGTGCACGAAAATCGTGCACGGAGGGGGGTTGTCCCTCAGCCCAGCCTGTACCTTCTCCAATCTGGGACCCCTCGAGGGATGTCCGACTGCCCGTTTAGGCCCGGTGGGATAGGGCCTAAACGGGCAGTCAGACATCCCTCTCACAATCCAGGACTGCTGGCTCCAAACTGCTTGCCTGCCTGTCTTCCTGATTGCCCTTAACCGCTTCTGCCTGCCAGCATGGTCACCCCCTAACCACTCTGCTGCCAGCCTGTTTGCCCCCAACTTTCCTCCTCTGCTGGCCTGGTCACCCCTAACTGCCCTCTCCTGCAGGGTTGATCACCTCCAACTGCCATCCCTTGCAGGCCTGGTCCCTCTCAACTGGCCTCCCTTAGAGGCCTGGTCCTTCTCAACTGCCCTCCCTTGCAGGCCAGGTGCCTCCCAACTGCCCTCTCCTGCTGGCCATCTTGTGGTGGTCATCTGGTGTCCACATGGGGGCAGGATCTTTGACAGCTATATTGTGTGTTGCAGTGATGATCAATCTGCATATTACTCTTTTATTAGATAGGATAGAGGCCTGGTACAGGGGTGGGGGCCAGCTGGTTTGCCCTGAAGGGTGTCCCTGATCAAGGTGGGGTTCCTTGGGGCATGGTGCGGCCTGAGCAAGGGGCCTGTGGTGGTTTGCAGGCTGGCCACGCCCACTGGCAACCCAAGCAGAGGCCCTGGTATCTGGAATTTATTTTCCTTCTACAATTGAAACTTTGTAGCCTGGAGCTAAGCCAAGCCTGGGGCTCCCTCCACGGCCGGCAGCCATTTCTGTTGGGGTTATAATTGAAACTTTGTAGACTTAAGCAGAGGCCTGGGCCCAGCCAGGGTGTTCGGAAAGCTTTGCTTCCCCTGTAGCCGGTGGCAACCCTGGCCTGCTCTCTCAAGCTCCATTCTGCCACCAGTTCTGTTTGAATTTCTTTACCTTCTATAATTGAAACTTTGTAGCTTGAGTGGAGGCTTAGGCCTGGCAAAGGCAGGCGGAAAGCTTGGCTTCCTCTGTTACCTAGGAAACCTTGCTTTCTGTGGCTGTAGCCATCTTGGTTGGGTTAATTTGCATACTCACTCTGATTGGATGGTGGGCGTGGCTTGTGGGTGTGTCAGAGGTATGATCAATTTGCATATTTGTCTATTATTAGGTAGGGTTTTAAAACCTCCAATATAACTCTTTTTTAATGGATTACCCTTGCATATGAATAGAATTAGTTTGACAACTGGTAGAACCATGACCTATTTGCAGTTTGAGTACAATTTTACTACCTTTGCAAGGCTAGGGATTAGGGCAGAGTTTCTCCATATTGGAACTATTGCCATTGGGGGCTAGATATTTCTTTGTGATGGGGGCTGTCCTTTGCCTTTGTCCTAGCCTCTCTCTCTAGCTGCCAGTAGTACCCTCCTGGTTGTGATAGTCAAATATGTCTTCAGACATTACCAAATTTCCCCGTGGAAGCAAAATTGTCCCCAGTGATTTATAATCATGGCTATAATGAAGGAAGTAGGATAGAGGGAAAATGAAAACCAGGTATGAAATACAAAGGTCTGAGATCCAGGTACCACTACATATGAGCTCTGGGACTTTAACCAAATCACTTGAGTCCTTGGAGCTTCAGTTTCCTAATCTCTTCAATGGGGAGAATCATGGCCTTACCCAGGGTTCATTGTGGTGAAGGGATGAGATCATTTAGAGCAGGGGCAGCAAACTATAGTTACAGCTCAGAATGACAATCCACATATGACCTTTGAGCTATGAATGGGATTTATATTCTTAGAAGGTTGTAAAAAAAAAAAAAAAAGAAGAAATAAAACTTGTACAACAGAAACTGGATGTGGCCCATAAAGCTTAAAATATTTACTATCTGCTCCTTTATAGGAAAGTGTGCCTACCCCAATTTAGCAGATGTGTTTTTTAAGTCTTATATGTATAAATGCAAATTATTTTTTTTTTAATGTCACCTAATCCTGAAGAAATTCTGTGGTGACTGGTGTAAAACTAGGTACTGACCAGGTATAATGCATCTGGCCCTGCTCTCCTGTGCCCTGGGTCTAGTCACACACTCCCTAGAGTCAGGCGTGGGAAGGCCACTGGTTCAGTGTGCCGTTAACATTTAATCTTGCTCTTTGATGGGCTCATAATAAGAAATATGAAATGAT
The DNA here is from genome assembly GCF_027574615.1 of Eptesicus fuscus. NCBI lineage: Eukaryota > Metazoa > Chordata > Mammalia > Chiroptera > Vespertilionidae > Eptesicus > Eptesicus fuscus. Next base: position 38,954,954 of record NC_072481.1, on the reverse strand, counting down.
CTGGTCTGCTTCACTTTCATTCCTCACGGACATAGAGTTTCTTCAACTGCAAAAGGACTTACCTCAAAATCAATAACAGCAGGATTATACTTTAACGACCGCCCCCAGGAACGGTACGAAATGAAGCTGATGTTGTGTGCCAAGCCAGTACCCCAGCCAGAATTGCCACCTCGCACCTGAACAATGATGTCTTCCACAGCCTTGTTATCTTTTTCAGTATCTATCAAGAGGATAACTGGGTTAGCTCATTTCCCAAAAAACCAAAGGATGGGTTCGCAAGGGCCACTAATGAGATTTGGAACAAAATTTATGTGCTGTCCTTAGAGCTGTCGTCCATTCTTCTATTTTGCTCGGTTAACTAACAGGACAAAGCAGAAGAGAAGGACCAAGACTTAGCAATAGAGCCTTCCTCTGAGGAAGAGCTGGCAATGGGAGGACAGCCCAACCCAACATGGAGGAGGGAGAGGGTGGGAAATGGATGATCATTCATTCATTTATTCATGCACATGTCAAATGCTTACTCAGTGCCTGCTATATGCCAAGTAGATTCAATTAAACAGTGAAGGTCTCTGTGGGGCTCAGTAGGGATGCAGGGAAAAAATATGGTCAGATCTACAGGAGGGTGGGGAGACTGAACAAGAAGAAAATTGAGTTTTCTAGAAAAGTGAATGAACCTTCGCAGGGAAATGGAGAGGGGAGGGAAGGGCATCAGAGAGAAGAAGCAGTTTGACCTAAGGCCCTGAGGCATGAGTAGCCTAACACCATGGGAGTAACTTGAACCTGTCTCATGTCTACCTCCTCCACTGCACTGTAAATTGTTTCATCATCCCTGCATTCTCTGTTGTCTCCCACCTGAAAAAAAAGTTCAATGCATGTTTGATGGATAAATGAATGAATACATGAACTCTCATATTGACTTTTTCAGGAAATGCCACAGTATTCCTGTACAATCTTCCCTTAATAATTCCTATACAATCTGTACAATCTTCCCTTAATAATTATTCTTTGAGCTTAGACTTAGTAACCAAAGGCTCCTCTCTCAGGGACTTCTTTTTTCCCTTTGGACTGTATCCCTATGGGTCTTTATTTCAACAGTTGTTTTCCAGGTTCTGTCTACACATTTCTTTCATCCTGGGTCTCACTTAGATCTTTATCTAGTGCTTGAAATTTAGGAGCATGCGTCATAGAAAGTCAAGTATTTCTAAGGTGATCTCAATGTACCGTGGATTCACCACAGGCAGCAAAATCTCAGACATATGCCGAAAGAACTTCTTCACTGATACTGCTCCTAGGGCAATGGAAGCTAAAGAGAAAATAAACAAATGGGACTACATCAAAATAAAAAGCTTTTTCACAGCAAAAGAAACCATCAACAAAACAACAAGAAAGCCCACTGTATGGGAGAACATATTTGCAAATGTTATCACTGATAAAGGTTTAATCTCCAACATCTACAGGCAGCTTATACAACTTAATAAAAGGAAAATAAATGATCCAATAAAAAAATGGGCAACGGACCTAAATAGAATCTTTTCGAAAGAAGACAGAAGGAAGTCCAAGAGACACATGAAAACATGCTCAAAGTCACTAATTATCTGAGTGATGCAAATCAAAACAACAATGCGGTACCATCTCACACCTGTCACAATGGCGATTATCAACAAATCAACAAACGACAAATGTTGGCAAGGACGCCGAGAAAAAGGAACCCTCGTGCACTGCTGGTGGGAATGCAGACTGGTGCAGCCACTGTGGAGAACTCTATGGAGTTTTCTCAAAAAACTGAAAATGGAACTCCCATTTGACCCAGTAATCTCACTCCTAGGAATATATCCTAAGAAACTAGAAACAGCAATCAGAAAGGATATATGCACCCCTATGTTCATAGCAGCACAATTTACAATAGCTAAGATTTGGAAACAGCCTAGGTGCCCGTCAGCAGATGACTGGATCAGAAAACTCTGGTACATTTACACAATGGAATACTATGCTGTCATAAAAAAGAAGGAATTCTCATCATTTGCAGCAACCTGGATGGAATTGGAGAACATTATGCTAAGTAAAATAAGGCAGTCAATGAAAGAAAAATGCCACATGATCTCACTCATTTGTGGATAATAAAGAAAATTATAATCTGATGAACAAAAAGATAGATACAGAGGCAGTAAAGCATCAAACAGACTGTCAAATTACAGCGGGAAGGTTAGGGAGAGGTGGGGGAGATAAGAGATCAACCGAAGGACTTGAATGCATGCATATAAGCATAACCAACGGGTGCAAAACATTGGGGGTTGAGGACATGAATGAGAGTGGGGGGGGGGGGCAATGGTAAGATATGTACGCATATAATACCTTAATGAAAAAAAATGTACTATGGATTCAAAAATAGAGCCAGTCCAGTCATTGGCTTGGGGTATTTAGCAGTTATGCAGTTTGACCATTGACTGGAATGGAACCAATTGGGGATTGAGGGACACGTTCCCTGATTGTGTGTCCAAAGAAAAGTCTGGCTTTGCTTTTTAGGAGACTCTTTACTAAATACTTACCAGCATCGCCACCTCCAACTTTTTTACAATCTTCCCCTGATAAACCTCCTCCAATTGTTGTGCTATCCAAATAGGTATAAGATAAGCCCAAAGACCCTCCAAAGCACTTCTTGATATCTTCATAGGTAACATCTGCAGCAGGGAGACAGAAACGAAGAGCACTATGATGTTGAATAACTGCTACTATGGTACAACCTCTCACAGTAGTAAAAGCTTCCATTGGTTTTGGAATCTAAGAAATCTGGGTTGAAATCCAATTCCGTTGCCCAGTTTCCATGTTCTCTTCCAAGTGGTTCCAAGCCCAAATAATTCTTGAAATGAGAAATAATATGTATTGCACATACTAGTTCCCTTTCCTTCGCACATTCTCTCCTGCGCCTCTGTGGGGCAGTGATTCTCATCCATCTCCATATACCTCTGTGCCCAGCAGTGCCTTGCCCATTTTCAGTCTGTAATTTTGCACATGTTGCCCCTTTCTCTCTCCCTCTCACCGTCTTTCCAAAGTCTGCTCGAGCCCCAATTCAAACATAATTTACTCCAGGAAGCATTTTTGGATCAGAATGCTTGTACCTTTCTTCAGATCAACCAATGTGCTTTGTTTGCACCTGGATGATCATAGTTGTCATGATTCTTTTTGCCCAGGTTCTCTTTGCACCCCAGAGAGGCCAGAGTGCCGTTAGAAGATGGAGATGTCTCCAAGGAGAGTGTGCCTGCCTTCTAACCCCAGGAGAACTGTGAGTCCCACATTAGCAATCTCTGTGTTTGTCTACATCTCTGTATGTGTCCCCCTGAGGAACCTGCACTTTGCAGGTGAGGAGCATATCTCTCAATACAGTAAGGTCATGTTCCCTGATCTCACAGCCTGTAAATGGACAGAGCTGGGTTGCCATCCCTTGGTCAGTCTGGCAAGATGAGGCTAGAAAAGCAGATCAGAGCAAGACATGGACTGTTGCTGTAGAACTCAATTCTTTCTGAAGCAAAAGTCTTCTGATGGTTGTGAATTGGAGTTTGTAGTTTTGGAATGTCATTACTTTTAATTAATTGCAACTGTATAATAATTATTACCAGTTATTATGTTATCCTGACAACCACAAAGGAAAAATCATTTAGGGCTATAATTCAATTGATCTGAGGATTAGATTGAATATTTTTTCAAGGGAGTGTTCAGCAACCAATTTTACCTGCCAGCAACCACATTACACTGCAAACTCTATGAGTTCAAGGACTTTTATCTTATTCATCACTCTCTTGTCACCATAGCAGTGCAATGTCTTCCATGGAGGAGGAGTTCAGAAACTATTTTCAGAATAATGATTGAGGAATAAAAAAAAAAAATGAGTGAGTAAATGAATGCTATGTGTCAGTCCTTTGGTAAGGGCTTCTGATGGAAAGTATCTTGGAAGTCAGAAATCCTGAATTCAAATCTGTCACTCAGATGAATGGAATTTTTAAAAGGATATATATATAATATATTATATATAATAGTATATTCTAGGCTCTGTTACCCATAATATATTATATATATTAGTATATTCCAGGCTCTGCTTCTAACAAGGTGTCCCTAAAAAAATGTATACATACTTTAACTGCTGATAGCTCAATTTTGAAAATGAAATGTATTTTAATAAACACTATCTTTATAATTATTCAGAGTGTGCATATATATTTTAGGGGGACACCCTGTATATAGAAGCAGAGCGTAGGATAGGGGGGCACCAGGAACCAGGAGGTGAAGATGGGTGATGTTGGTCCAAGGGAACAAGGTTGTAGCTATGTGGACCAAGGAAGCACAGAGTCCCAATGCACAGCCTGAGGACCACAGTAATAATATTCTATTCAGTACTGGAAATTTGCAAAGGGAATAGTCTTCAGGTGCTTCCTCATACACACAATAAAGGTAACTGTGTGAGAAAATATGTAAATTAGCTTAACTGTAGTAATCATTTTCCTTTTATATCAAACCAGAGGCCCGGTGCATGAAATGCGTGTACGGGTACAGTCCCTAGGCCTGGCCAGCGATTGAAGTGCGAGTGTCTGGTGTGGAAGGGTAGGTCCCAGCTGACCCCTGGGCCCTAGGCAGCATCTGGGCCCCCAGACCCCCATGCGCCCCCCTCCTCCTGAGTCATTAAGCCCCCATCTGCTTCCTCAGTGCCTGGGAGCTGGGCAGCAAACCCAATCCCCACCACCGCTGCTGGTCACTGTCTGTGGGGTGATCGGTGGGGCGATTGGGCCCCGCTCACACCTGCCTTGGCCTGGCACTGCCTGCTCACCTGCTCCACCATCCCACTGCAGTCTTGCTCTCCTCGGGGTCTATCAGGGCCAGCAGCGCTTCCACTGCCACCCGCTGCCAGTGCTGCATTGCTGACACCCACCATGTTCCACACCGCCCCTGGTGGTCAGCGCACATCATAGCGAGTGGTCGAACTCCCAGTCAAGGGGACAATTTGCATATTAGGCTTTTATTATATAGGATATGTATATCAAATTATCATGTGTATACCTTAAATAGATACAATTTTTTTTTTAAAGCCAAAACAAAATCCCTGTCACTGACACCCTGTATGAGCTTAGAAAGGGCCTATGGTCTCACTGGGCCTCATTTTCCCGTTTATGGAGATCTGGCCCCTTTCACCACAGCCCTCTGTGACTGGACATGGCAGTTTCTGAATAACCCTGAGCCATGTGTGCCTGGGAGAAGCGATGCTCTAAGCACCAGCACTCAGAACCAGGCAAAGGGCTTCTTCTACCATCTCTGTTCAAGCACTTTTCGTGTTTAATGCATTACTAATTGGAGAAGATTTAGCATATTTAATTGTTTTGATTAAAAAATGCTTCAACAGTAGTAAACAAAAGTGGATGAAAGGAATTCACGGGCAGAAGCCAGATTAATTACTTAGGTGAGTGGTGGAGTGCTGCCGAGTTAAAGTGTCGGGACTGGCTGATTAGTGGGGGCTGGAGGAAGCATTTGGAGTGATTATGCTCAGGAGGGTCTGCCACAGCCTACCACGTGCTTCTGGGAGAAGAGAATTCCAGCAGCTTGATTTGAAAAGCATGCCTTGACTGCTAAGAATTACTTTCTGAGGACCCCGAAGTCGGGTACCACTGAGGAAGGGCAGGTCTGTGAGTTCATCATATAATGTGAGAACTGGTGCCCTCGGGCTCCCAGCCCACACTTCTCATTTTTGGTTGTGATGCCCTACATTCATGAGGGTTAATCATCTTGTGTAAGGTTGTACAGCTGAAAAATGCTGGGGCTGAGATTCAAACTCAAGTCTGTCTTGTTCAGAAGCCTGTGGTATTTTCACTAATTCCAGTGATTGCATCAGACTAAAGAACTCTGCTGTCAGACAGAACAATTCAGTAAGCACCTACTATGTACCAACCCCAGCACATTGTGTATTAAGAAATGTAGACATGGTGAGAACAAAACTAATAGGAATGTGATGCGAATCTGAATAAATAAGGGCTTTGAGCAGCCAGCAGGTGAGGACAATCTATTAAATGAAGACTCATTTCTACCTGAGAGTCACTTGTGTCAGTTTAGTACCAGGGCTAGAAGGGGAATCTTCCAGGAGCCCTGGGGAGGCCAACCCAGAGCTGACTACAGCATGCCCATGGTAAGCTGGGGTGCGGGCAGAAGAGCTCAAATGTGGTTCCAAAATCCAAGACACAGAACCAGAGGGCGGGAAGCTGAGAGCAGGGAAGGCAGCGGGGGAAGGAGCAGAGAAAGGCCTGGAGGAACTGTGCACACTTACCCAGATGGGTGTGTGGCATGGGTGGATTATGTTTATAGAACCAGGCAGTGCTGTCATGGCTCTGCCCCCGTCTCATTAGGCTGGACACCTGAGATGTCAGCTTTGGACCAGATCACACTGCTGTTGCTTTTGGCTTTCGAAGGCAGTGAACTCTGGCGTTGATGGTTCCCAAGCCTGGCTACACAGGGAGATCATCTGAGTGCTAATTAAAAATACAGGTTCCTGGGCCCCACCTCGATCAATGGTGATTCTGTGTTTCTGAGTCATCGGTGATCTGTATTTTAAAGATGACTTGGCATCTTTAAAGGTGATTCCTATGCAGTGTATCTTGGACCAGATTTTGAGCCCCACAGTCCTTCAGAGAACCTTTGATGGCCTACTGGCCTCTGCCCTGCCTCAGCCAAAGCCTTCGTCAATGCCTTGGATATGGGCTCAGCAGCCAGGCTTAGTATATCTCACCCGGAAGAAGAAAACAGGAAAAGCCAATGATAACTCAGATAAAGAATCAGGATCCCAAAAGCCCTCAGAAGGATGGATTGATAGGCAGAGCAAACATAGCAAAATGAGATCCGGGTGGGAAAGCTATAACATCCTACCCTGGGGACAAAATACCAGTATAGAAGCTCAGTGAGGAATGGGCACAACTTAGCAGGAGAATAAGAGAAAAGGCCATAGCTTTAGATGACTTTCAGTTCAGTAGGGTAATGAAGCCAGGTGAAAATTATAATCAGTGAAGTAAAGAAGGGGATAATCTCACTCGTTATGCAGGTTAGAGAAGCTCAAAGCCTGGTGACCAGTTCTGGGAGCCACACTTTTAAAAGAAAATAAGAAAAAGGACACTCGTTGGACATTATTCAGGCTTAAAAAAAAAAAAAAGAAGGAAATGCTGCCATGTGCAACAACATGGCTGAACCTTGAAGACATTACATTAAGCAAAATAAGCCAGTCACAGAAGGACAAATACTGAATGATTCCACTTAGAAGAGCTATGTAAAATATTCAAACTCATGGAATCAGAGAGTAGAATGGTCATTGCCACAGAGGTTTCGGGGAGGTAGAATGAGGGGTTGCTAATCAATAGGCATAAAGTTTAAATTATGCAAGATTAGTAAATGCTAGAGATGTGTGCAATATTGTCCCTGTAATTAACAATAATGTAGTAGGAGTTCAATTTTTTGTTAATAAATAGAAGTGGAGAATGATTGGAGAAGAATGAGCCTAAGGATGATGAGAGTGAAGAAATTCAAAGCCATTTTTTTTTTGGTAATGTTTGAGGGGATGGGAGGTGTTGACCTGAACAAGGGAGGAAAGACCTCCCTTTAAGAGAGTTCCAAAGACCTGATCCAACTCTCCAGAGAGCTGTCTTGAAGATGAGGAATTAGGCTTGTTTGTGTGGTCACAAGGGGAAGAAGAAGGACCAAAAGTGCAGAAGCTACGGGGAGATGGGTTTAGCCTCAACACAAGATAAACTGTCATGATGGGCAGAGGCCAAGGAGACATGGTTTGAGGAATTGACCAGTGGTCTTTAAAGACCACAGTAGAATAATGGTCTCTAGTGCCATTATTCTACAACTTAAAGAACACCTGAAGAACATTTGAGACCACTTTGCTAAGTGACTTCTTTCTGTGTGCCGGGCATCTGGAAAATAGAGAACTAAGGTGCGTTCTCAGTGAGCTCACAGCTAGGTATGGAGCAGGAGACAAGTAAACAGGCAATTACTGCTCTGTGTGATGAGGACTTTGAAAGGAGGCAGCAGGGTCAGGAGGCCTTCCTTGGGGAAGGATACCAGAGGCAAATCTGAAAGGATGGGTAGGGATTGGCCAGACAAATCGAGGAGGACATTGAGAATGTAGGGAAACCATAAGAAGGCCTTGTGTCCCCAGCAGCAAGGTTCTCCTCAGAGAGGCCAGTATGACCTAAATTCAAGAGTTAAAAGGAGATGCATATCAGTCAAGGGAGTACTAGGAGACCCTGGGTCACTTCCCACTCCCATTGGGTCCCAAGAGGAGCTGTTGTGCTGGCCTGGCAGGCCGGGAGCCCAGAGGACTGTTGCTGGCCACCGTGTCTACTGCTTATTTCCCACCTGGTCTGGGCTGGGGTGCAAGAGTGTGGGTTGTCCTCCTGCCTGTGTGGAGATGCTGCATTAGTGGGGCTCAGAGGCAGAACCAGGCAGCCTGGCTTCTGAGGTGGCAGCACGCAGCAAGTTTCTGTGGTTCCTCAGATTGAAAGCATCAGGTTGGAAAACAGCAGGTGTAATGCATTATTTATTGCTTTGCAACAAACAAATGCCACTCAGGATGCTGTGATTTATCTATGTTACTTTGCTACATTGGTTGAGCCCAAAGACAACCTCAGAATGGAAAAGAAGAATCATATTGTCTATTTTATGTCATAACATTGGGAAAGATGACTGTTTGGATGGGCTGGGAAGTGTGAGCCAATTTACCTGCTCGCTCTGTGTTTCTGTTTATACATGAAAAGTCACATTTCTTCCCAACCAACTGAAAATAATAGGACAAGCACCTCTGTACCTTTGCATGTGCTGTTCCCTCTGACTACAAAGTTCCCATACCTCTCTCATTGAGTTGCTTCACTTAGTTCTAGAAAACCTTCCCTCACTCTTGAGGGCCCTATCTGTGCCCCCACAATATTCCTGTGTGTTCCCCACGGTATCTGAAGCTTCCCTCCAACATAGTAGTCAGCATATCCTAGTAATTGTCAGTTTCTTGATCTATTCCTCCAATTATACTTCAAACTTATAAAGTCATCTCTTGGGCTTACAAGACTCAGCACAGAGCCTGGCATGTGACAAGCCTGAAGATGTGCTCAGGGATGGGCTGAGTCCCACCTGTCCCAACAACGCCTCTCAGATGTTTGGGAGCCACGGGTCTTCTTTTGGCTGACAATACAAATCACATCTTTGTAACATCTCATGTTTGATTAAGAGTTGGTATTTTATAAGAGTTGGTATTTCCTTTGCATTGTCTCATTGGAGGCTCACAATAATCTTATAGGGCTGGGAGGATTTATCCATTTTACAGGCTTATGGGTTGCAAAAGGCAGTGGTTATGGGAGTTAAGAGTGAGAACTCTGGAGTCAGAGTTGGACTTGGGGTAAGTGACTAAAAGTTTTTGGGTCTCATTTTCTCCATTTGTAAGATAAGGGTGATAACAGTTTCTACACATGAGTCCCTAAGAACAGTGTCTGGCACAGTGAAGTGTCAACAAATGTTAGCTATGTTATTAGATAACCTACCCAAGGTGCCATGACTAAAATTCTGAGAATAGAGGTTTGATGTCAGGTAGGTTACACCCCAACTCTGTGCATGTTCCATTTCATCACATTAGTGTACTCTGCAGAGGAATGCTCACCACATGGCATGAATAAGCCATAGCCTTACCAAGCCCCTCATCGATGACCACCTCATTTTACAAAGCAGCTCAGAGATAGGGATCATGCTACCAATGGGCAGTGTTTAGACTGCAATCTCAGGTCTCCCTCCTGCCTGACCAGGGGCCATCTTCATGGACTGTGGACCTCCTACATGCTTTTGGTCATGACAAGAGGCAGTATAGCTGAGGGCCAGGCTCTGAGCTGGAATTCACCATGCTCACTTACAATCTGGGCAAAATGTTTAACCTCTCTGTGCCACAGTTTTCTCATCTGTAAGATGGGCATTTTAATAGTGTCTACCTCATAGGGTTCTTGTAGGAGTTAAAGGAGTTAAGCTTCCCTGGCCAGTATTGCTACATGGTTAGAGTAACAGCCTGTGGACCAAAGAGTCATGGCTTCAATTCCCAGTCAAGGGCACATACCTGGGTTGCATGTTCGATCCCCAGCCCTGATTGGGGAGTGTGCAGGAGGCAACCAATCATGTGTCTCTCTCACATCAATGTTTCTCTCTCTCTCTCTCTCTCTCTCTCTCTCTCTCTCTCTCTCTCTCTCTCTTTCTTCCTTCTCCCTTCCCCCACTCTCCCTCCTACTCTTTCTAAAAATCAATGGAAAAAGTTATCCTCAGGTGAGGATTCACAAGAAATTATTAAATAAATAAAAGATTTAAGCCATGCTGGGGATAGTTCCTGGCACAGAACTAGCAATATTGTCAATTCTTGCTATTATTACTGTTGCTAGAAATGCTACAGTGTGCATAGATTGGGCTCTTTATTCCTGTTCCTGAATCTGGAAAATTAGGGAACAAGGGAGGCTGAGGAGTTTGTAAAAACTAATTTTCTTAACGTTTCTGCAGTATAAATTCTTAAGCCATGAGTGAGTGAAGATGGTCCAGGGAACACGCACATTTGATAAGTCTCATGTGCTAGGTCAGTGGCTGGCAAACTCATTAGTCAACAGAGCCAAATATCAACAGTACGATTGAAATTTCTTTTGAGAGCCAAACTTTTTAAACTTAAACTTCTTCTAATGCCACTTCTTCAAAACAGACTCGCACAGGCTGTGGTATTTTGTGGAAGAGCCACACTCAAGGGGCCCAAGAGCCGCATGTGGCTCGTGAGCCACAGTTTGCCAACCACGGTGCTAGGTAAAGCTTTTCCATGTGTTATCTGATTTAATAGTTACATGTCACTCCACAAACAGGGACACATATTCCAGTTTTAGAGATGAGTAAATAGAGGCTTAGATAGTTTAAGTCACTTGCCCAAATAATTATACAAGGAAATAGTAGAACTTGGATTGAACCAAAGTCTGTGTCCAAAGCCCATTTTCTCCATAACACATTGTGTCACCCATGGGAGAGAGAGCTAAGGGTAGTGCTGGGAGTAATTCTGATATCATCTCACCTTCTCTCCTTTAAGGCTGAGGCTGTTTTCAGTGATCAAGATGGGAATTCAAAATCAAGACAAAAGCAGAGGTATGGTACTGAGCATCTCTCCATTCCATGTGTATGCAAATGACTTAAGGGGAGTGGGGACAGAGCCAAGACACCAGGAGCCTGTCAGTCAATCAATACCATCCATCACTGTGAAGCCTGGTTGTCATGGTAACTGGGGATAAAGCCTGGAGCCTGTTAGAATCTAGTGCCTGTCTGTTCAGGGTGGTTGGTTGGTTAGCACAGCAAAAGCCCTTCTGGGCCAGCTCAGACTGCGTAGTCATAAATATAAGACCCTTCACCATCAGGGTTCTGCTCACCCCACTCTCCAGTCTAGATCAGACTCTTTAAGAATCCAGCACTGACTCTGCAGGAAAGCTTCAGAGGATGCCCAGCATATATGGGCTTGGTTCTGAACCATCCCTGCTAGAAAGACACTGAGCCTTTCCTGTGGGCAGCCTCCGCCTCTGGGCAGAAACACTGGAGACATACCATTAACAAGATGCGTGATGGAAACAGGCAGTGCAATGGTGTGATACAAAGAGCTGAATCCCAGTTCACTGTCTCCCAACTGGGGAGGCAGAAAGACTGCCTGGAAGAGTCCTATCTATGTAGAAACCAAGGATAAGTAAGCATTAGCCAGGTGAAGAAGAGAGAGGCAGGGGAGGGGAACACAGTTCAGGAGGAAAGAACAACACATTCCTCTTTGTAAAACCCCAAGGAGAAAGTGAGTATGATTAAGTCAAAGACCCAGCAAGTAGCTCCGTATAGGAAGCCCAGTGGTGAGCGATGGTGCTGGAGGGCTGGGCAGGGCCAGAGCATGCTCACTTGAGTGCTGGCCATCCCCTCCAGGGGCAGGGACCCTCCTCTTCTTAATGTTCACCTTTGCACGGCTCCAGCAGCTGGCCATTTTGCAACTTGTCATCCTCTCTGTGCTCCCTGGAGGTCAACACTGACTCCATTTCCAGGCTACTGATACCATCCCTCTTCCTGCCATAACCTGGCCACAGGACTGCTCTCACTTATGCACTGGCCTCAGGGACCAGCCCTTCACAAGAGAGTCTGACCCTGGGCTGAGCCTGGATACTTGTCTCCTGCTCCTTACCCTCACCCACTTGCTGCCTCAGCCACTTTATCAAGAAACTCTGCTTAGAAAGCTCCAGCCCCCTTCTCTACCAGACAAGCTCGTGCTCCTACTGATTTTGGAAGATCAGGTTTGGATGTCTTTGGAGTCTATAAAAATGGGAAAGGAAGCACGGTGGTTAATCCCTCCTTTGTGCCTCTACTGTATTTATTTCTATTCAAGCATTTATTCCATTGTATTATTTTTAGCTCCTGATTCACTGCACATTTCTCTAGGGCAAGGATCTGTATGATTTATCCCTGGGTCCCCAGAAATCATGGGTTCTCAATGGATATTTACTGGGTGAGTGGATGGGTGCATGGGCCAAGAGGTGGGTAGATGGAAATTAGATTCTGAGAAGGGTTTTCCTCAGAGATTGAGTGTTTCCTGCCTCCTACTTTGGGTAACAAGGAAATCTTCCTGAAAGGGAATTGCAAGCAAGCAACAGCAATTATATGTATACAAATGTGATGGAAAGTATGAGGAATTTGAAGGATTTAAATCATACATCTGCCCCACCCCAATTACTCTCTACACACAGCTTAATCATCTGGGCTGCTTTTGTCTCATTCTCATAAAGGAACAGGAAATACACAGCCCAGAGGCCCACATTCCCCCATCCCCTGCCTCTAACAGACATCACTAATTGATCACAGCACTTTCTGGCTGAGCCCCTATCTGGTGTCATAATCCTCAACTCAGCAGTCCCAGTAGCATTTGCTGTTAAACCACCTGCTGTCCCTGGTTTTGACACTTTTTCTGGCCTGCAAGTCTCTGAGGTTCGCCTCCTTCAATGCCATGGGCACTGGCACACCATGCTTTTTCCTGACTCTGTGACTATACCTAAGCTTCAGAACTGACTATCACAAGCTGGTCACCTTTAACTTTCACAGTTCTCCCATTACAATTCCCAGCCAATGGGTCAAACTGACCCCAAACTGTATTTAGGGATGCGTCTTGAGTATAACAACACCTTAATTATTTTTAAAACCTGATTTAACCATTTTCAAAGCCATCACAAGCAGCTTAATGGTTTTTCTTAAAGAGAAAATAAGTGAAATAAAACATCCAGATGTAGCACAAGAGGCACTGAACTGGAAATTAGAAATCCTCATTCCAAACTTCACTCTGCTTCTAACCAGTGGTATCACCTTGGACACGTTATTTCCCTCCTCAATGCCTAGTTTGCCTCATTGTGAAATGGGGACCACCATAAACACAGCTCCAAGCACTGCCAAGAGGCTCAAATGAGAGGATAGCCCTGTAGAGACTCAGTATCTACCTGCCAGAGTCAGAACTCAGGGAATGCTTGCTCTTTCATTCCATGTGCATAAACTGTTTCATTGCATGAGACTTGAGACTTTCTATTCCTGTCTTAGCAGTTATTACTTATATCTGCCTCTAGCTTTCCCCCTTGCCTACCTTCCTGTGGTGGTGAACTTTATTTCTTTTATATTTTTAATTCCTCACCCAAGAACATACTTAGAGAAAGGAAGAGAGAGACAGAGAGAAACATTGATGTGAGAAACACCGATCGGTTGCTTTCCATACATGACCTGTCCAGGAATAAAACCTGCAACCCATGTATGTGCCCTGACCAGGAATCGAACTGACAACCTTTTGGTGCACAGGATAGCACTCAACCAACTGAAACACTCGGGCCAGGCAGTGGTGGTTAATTTAACACATCAATTTGACTAGATCATGAGTGTGTCCAGCTATTTGGTCAGACATTATCCTGAGTGTCTCTGTGAGGTTGTTTTTGGATGAGATCAACATTTAAGTCAGACATTATCCTGAGTGTCTCTGTGAGGTTGTTTTTGGATGAGATCAACGTTTAAGTCAGTAGACTGAGTAAAGTAGATTGTTCTCCCTAATATAGGTGGGCCTTGTCCAATCAGGTGAAGTCCCAAATAGGGGAAAAAAAAATAAAACAGCTGACCCTTCCCTGAGTAAGAGAGCTCTTCCTGCCTGACTGCCTTCAAACTGGGACTATGACTTTCTCCTGCCTTGAAACAGGACCTGAAATGTGAGCTCTTCCTGCATCTCAAGCCTGCTGACTGCAGATCTTGAGACTTGTCAGACTTCATAATTGTGTGAGCTGATTTCTTTCTTTTTTTTTTTTCAATGTTGTTGTTTTTTAAATCTTTATTGTTAAAAGTATCGAATCTCAGAGGGAAGGCAGAAGTGCGTGGGTGGGTGGGAAAAGACCAACTAAAGATCTTCAATGTTTTTAACATGTTTTCTGTGCCAGGAACTGTGTCAGATGTTAGGGACATAATTATAGATTAAAAAAAAAAGACATAGTCCCTGACCCCATGATGTTCACTACCTGGAAGTACTGACCTCTCACAATCCTTTAAGCTAGCCAGTTTGGCCATTCATCACCATGACTGATAGCTAAAAGAAAGATGCAGAAAGTGACATCTGTTGAATGTGAGCCAATTTCTTGTTATAAATCTCTTTACATATATATGTAATAAAATCTATATACATCTCCTATTGGTTCTCTGAAACCAATTAGTTAGAACCCCAACTAATAATACATTTCCTAATGCCTTCCTTATGGCTATCAATGATTTTTCTTTATTTATTTACTTATTTATAAACATACATTTTTATTGATTTCAGAGAGGAAGGGAGAGGGAGAGAAAGATAGAAACACCAATGATGAGGGAGAATCATTGATCATCTGCCTCCTGCACCTCCTCTATTGGGGATTGATCCCGCAACCTGGGCATGTACCCTTGACCAGAATTGAACCTGGGACTCTTCAGTCCACAGGCTGACGGTCTATCCACTGAGACAAACCATTTAGGGCTGATTTTCCTTTTTTTAAAGTGATTGCATACGAATATATGTCTGTAATCAGCACAGTGGGTTGAGACAGTGTTTTTAGTACTTTTTTGACTAATCCCAAAAGTAAGTAACATATTTTACATCATGACCCAGCCGACACACATCCAACTAAAATAAGTTTCAATACTTGACCATATCAGTATGACACACTCATATTTTTCCATACTATTATATCCTATTTCATTTTGGTATATGCTGGCCATAACCCACTAAATTTCTTTTACAATCTACTAATGGACTGTGGCCTGCAGTTTGAAAAATCCTAGGCATATATCTCTGAGACATTATAGCATGTTGGTTAAGATCACAGGTTCTTGAGTTTGAACCCTAGCTCCACCAATTAATAGCAATGTGACCTTGGCAAGTTACTTAACATTGCTGAACTTAAGTCCTTCATTTTAAACTGGGGATCCTAGTATCCTCTTCACAGGTGTTTCCTGAGGATTAAATGAGATAGTATATTTAAAGTGCTTGATCCAGTATCTGCCACATAGTAGAATGCTCAGTAAATGCTGGCTTTCTTGCCACCATTCCTAGAGACTAAGCCTCTGGTATATCATATCAGAATGAATGATGCACCATGTGGGAAAGTGTGTAAGCTGATAAATACTTGGACAATACATAAACTCTACATTGCAAGACCTGGACTCAGTACTAACTGAATCATGTTGAGCCATTTACGTAGGCTCTTTGGACCTCAGCTATCCTATCTAATAAAAGAGTGATATGCAAATTAACCATCACTCCACTACACCCACAAGCCCCACCCACCAGCCAATCAGGAGCAATTATGCAAATTAACCCAACCAAGATGGCTGTGGCCATAGAGAGAGCAGGAGGGAGGCTTGGGTTTCCCCAGCGATGGAGGAAGCCAAGCTTCTGCAGTCCTGGCCTGCTTTGGCCTCCTCTTAAGGCTACAAAGTTTCAATTATAGAAGATAAATAAATCCCAACAGAAATGGCTGCTGCCACAGAGCCAGCAGAAGGCTTGGCTCCACTCCAGGCTACAAAGTTTCAATTGTAGAAGATAAATAAATCCCAGATACCAGGGCCTCTGCTTGGGTTGCTGGGGGGTGTGGCTGGCCTGCAAACCACCACAGGCCCCTCGCCCAGGCCACCCCATGCCCCAAGGGAACCCCTACCCTGATCCAGGACACCCTTCAGGGCAAACCAGCTGGCCCCCACCCGTGCACCAGGCCTCTATCCTATCTAATAAAAGAGTAATATGCAGATTGACCATCATTCCAACACACAAGATGACTGCCCCCATGTGGTCAAAGATCCTGCCCCCATGTGGACACAAGATGGCCACCACAAGATGGCCAGCAGGGAAGGGCAGTTGGGAGGCACCAGGCCTGCAAAGGAGGGCAGTTGGGGGCAATCAAGCCTGCAGGAGAGGGCAGTTAGGGATGACCAGGCCAGCAGAGGAGGGAAGTTGGGGGCAAACAGGCTGGCAGGGGAGCAGTTAGACATCAATCAGGCTGGCAGGGGTGTGGTTAGGGGGTGATCAGGCTGGCAGGCAGAAGCGGTTAGGGGCAATCAGGAAGACAGAAAGGTGAGCAGTTGGGAGCCAGCAGTCCTGGATTGTGAGAGGGATGTCTGAGATTGGAGAGGGTGCAGGCTGGGCTGAGGGACACCCCCCTGGGCACAAATTTCATGCACTGGGCCTCTAGTCTATATAATAAAGGCCTGAGTGACTGCTACGGCTGAATGACCAGTTGCTACAATGCACACTGACCACCAGGGGGCAGATGATAATGTAGGAGCTGCCCCCTAGTGGTCAGTGCACTCCCACAGGGGGAGCGCCACTAGGCCAGAAGCCGGGCTCACAGCTGGCGAGTGCAGCAGTGGTGGCGGGGGCCTCTCCCACCTCTGTGGCAGTGCTAAGGATCAGCAAGCCGAGCAGTAGGAGCAGTGAGCAGGTGGGTGTTAAGGAGCAAGAGGTCCAGACTGCAAGAGGGTGCAGGCTGGGCTGAAGGACCCACACACACACACACCCCATGCACGAATTTTGTGCACTGGTCGTCTAGTTTCTCTATAAAAGTGGTAAAAATAATATAATTCCTCATAAACTATTATGAAGATCATCTTGAATACCAGATGTGAATGCAATGTACTTTACCAATATTAGGAGTTACTATATCTAATTATATTTTATTAAAACCAAATATTTCTGTTAACTCTAAGTACAATCAATAAAAATAAACTTTTAATTCATTTTGGGTGGTAACCAATTTTGCTGTCCATGTAATAAGTCATCCCTGACTCTAATCCAAGTGTTTATGACAAAGAGAAACCCCCTTACTTTCTATAAACTCTCAATGAAAAGAAACATGTTGGTGTCTAGACAGTGCTTAATTGCCATGTTGTGTGTGCTTAATAAGTGTTTCTTGCATAAAAAGCTAAATGAATGAATGAATGAATGAAGAATGAAGGAAGGAAGGGAAGGAAGAGAAAGAGAACGTAGAGCTGTAATTAACATAAACTTTAGAGCAGTTTTGTGTCCCTATGGCCTTTTCTGCTCTGTGTGTGAGGTGGTAGACCAGCTGACTCAAGGACCTTAGCTGGAAGGTAACAGCTAATGACAGGCTGGATGCACTGTGACCTCACTGGAAGGGTCGTTCCCAGGGTCACTGTTATCTGGCATCTATCAAGGGGAGGAATGATGGAATGCAGGCACAGATTTGGACAGAGTTGTTAACACTTTGAAAGATAGTGATGAGAATTCAAAGTGACCTTGATAAATGGGAAGAGCAGTCCCTCCAAAACTGGATGAAGCTCTAGAGACAGAAATGAATGACCTGGATCACAAAAATGGGCAGGTGGGAAAGGAGGCATGATTGCTGAGGCTCCGAGTCCATAGCCAAAGCATTGACCACAGCAGGCTGGACATAACGATAATGATTTCCCTTCCACTTGAACAATGTCTCCGAGCTGACCAATTGCAGAGCCCTCTGAGATAGATCATCTTGTTATCCCACTCTACAGATGAGAGGACGGTTAATATTATAGAGTTAACTGGGAAGCTGGGAATAATAAACATGGGGTAGTAATAACACCAACATAGCACAGCAATAATAGGTAACATTTTTTAACTCTTGCTATATGTCAGGCATTGGGCCATATGCTCACATAGACTGATTCATTTCATATTCACAACAATCATATGAAGTATGTATTGTCATGTTTCACTTAGAGGAACAGGAAACTGAGGCATGGAGAGGTTAACTAGCATGCCTAAGGATCACATGGCTGATAAATGGTAGAGATGAGATTTGATCCAGGTAATTCTTCTCCAACAATTGTATTTATTGAATGCTTATTAGAGTGTGAGCACTGCCCTAAATATATTCTCTGGATACGTTCACTTATTCCCCACTACCACTCTTCCAGGCAAATGTCATTAATATCTCCAGCTTAACAGGTGAGGAAATTGAGACTTAAAATGATTAAATAGCATGTCCCTAATCACAGTTATTGACAGAACCAATGTTTTTAACTGCTTTTGCTATACTGATATCCTGCACTAAAGGAAAAATATCTGTTTAAACATTTATCATGCAAAATTACTTGGAATTATTCTCAAACAAACCCTTGTTATCATTTCATTTAGCTCTTAAAGAAACTGAGATTCAGAGAAATTAAGTACCCAGATCAAGGTCATGCAAAATGGTAGACTCAAGATCTCACCCAGATGTATCTGACTCCAAAGTCTGGATGCCCTGCTATGTCATCACCAGCACTTCTCTTTACTCCACAGACCCTGAGCAGATGACATTAGTACCTACTGACCACACCTAAAACTGCAATCTACAAATAGTCACTGCTGTTTAAACAGGGTTTTACTTATCGTGGGGCTTTGTAAAAATATCATCTTGGTTAATTCTCACCACAGCTGTTTGAAGTAGCATATTATCCATACATTAGTTATAGGGGAAATGAGAACCAGAGATGTGAAGTATTAACATTTAAATGGCAGAGCCTACATGAAAAGTAAAGGTATCTCAGTCAAAGGAGTTCTCACTCCACACTGCCTGCTGGCTTTTATGGGGCCGCCGAATGCTACTGGTTTCCTTCACAAGAGAGGCATCAATAGAAGTCATTTTCTGTAAGGTCTTGGCAGAGCTCCTTTCAATTGCCAAAAACTATAGAATCATGAATCGTTGTATTCTTGAGGACTATTATTTACTTTCTATTCCATGTGTGGTTTCCATTATAGCGTTCCTGATAGGGGCATCTTATCAGACTTACTTCAATTCTTTAACTGATAGGAAAACACTACATGTTGCATTTTGAGAGAGTAAGGGCACAGAAGCTGAAACAAATGTCAGGACTTATCTACATTAGCAAAAAGAGGAGGAGCTAAAAGCAGACCACCACCATCTTTGTCCCAAAGGTATTTAGATAAATTTCATGTAATCTCTGATACTTTTCTCACTGCACATGTCTGCTTAGCTGGAAAGGACCTGCAGAGAGAACATGGCGAGCAGTAGTCATGGGAATGAATGGGCAGGGACAGGTTGTAGATACTGAGGAGTTGACTAAGAAGATATGTGAGAAGAGAGATGGAAGATGTCAAAATTACTCCCAGGTTTGAGTCCTGACCAAAGCAGCTGGGATAAAAAGGAAAGAATCCGAGACCATAATTCAGACTATCTCATGTATTTTTTAGTTACCAGTGATAGGACTTTTCAGCCTTGGTTCCTTCGTCTTTAGAAGTAAAGAAACCTATTGACTCGCACAAAATCATAGGAAGATTAAGTAAGAAGATGTACCAGTAGCCAACAGGTACATTAAAAGGTGTTCAACATCACAAATCATCAGAAAAAGAGACATCAAAACCACAATGATATATCACTTCATACCTGTGAGGATGTCTGTTATCAAAAAGATAAGTGATCACAAATGTTGGCAGGATATAGAGAAAAGGGGACTCTTGTGCCCCCTGTTGGTGGGAATATAAACTGGTATAGACATGGGAAAACAGTATGGAGGATCCTCAAGAAATTAAAAATAGAACTACCATATGATCCAGCAATCCCACTTCTGGCTCTACTAGTATATCTGAAGGAAACAAAATCATTATCTCAAAAATATATCTACATTCTCATGTTCATAGCAGCAATATTCACAATAGCCAAGGTACAGAAACAACCCAAGTTAGCAGATGAATGGGTAATAAAAATGCAGCATAGATATACAATGGGATATTATCAGCCTTACAAAATAAGGAAATCCTGCCATTTGTGACAGCATGAAGGAAGAATTAAGATGACTTCTGGGGCCGTTTATTTAGTTTTCTGTACTAGATCATGAGCTTTGCAAGGACAGGGACCATACTGATTTTGTTCACCTGGCACATAATACAAACTCAATAAACATGGTTGAAAGAGTGAATGTATAAGGAAACAAAATAATGGGCGAAGGGGCGGAGGGATGCCAGGGCAGGTTTCACAGAGGCGGAGATGCCCGTACGTGTTCAGAAGGATGATAAATCTGTCAGGTTGGCCAGACAGGGAAGAGCATTGGATGCTGACAGCACAGTGTGTGCAAAGGGAGGCAGGAAACACATGACCTGAGCAATGTCACTGCAGTACTTGACCTGCCCAAGATGAATGATCAGATCTGTGACTAGCCCAGATTCCAAGGAAGCCATGTCAATACATTATTTTCTTTGTCATCCAAAAACAAAGAGTAAGATCTCCAAAGAGGGGATGAAGAAGGAGAAAAAAATTGGAATCCAAACATTCAAGCCCAGAGCCATCTTGATTCCTGCAAAAGGTAGAATGCTGTCAGCCACAGCCCTTGAGGAAAGTCTAGGGTCCCACTGAAGTCCAGCATCACCTCCCCAGTGTCCAGGCTTCACCTGGTTTTTGATGGATGGTTTCATGCTGTCTTTGGGGGAGAAGCATTTTATCTAAAGAACACATTGGAGCAAACAGCTTTGTGCATCCTCAGAATGAACCCAGGGAGGATCTGAGGCAAACCCCAGGACAAAAGATCCCCCCAGAGCAAACCAGCCAATGTTCACTTAAGTGCTCCCATGTCTCACCCAGCTCTCTGGGGGCATGAATGTGTGTACCACACAGGGAGTTTCTTAGAAATAAGCACTTAATAAAACATAAATATTATTAAAGCCACATAGATTAAAGATACACAGTGACAAAGAGGAAAGACAGAGACATGGGGGGGGAGAAAGAGAGAGAGAGAGAGAGAGAGAGAGAGAGAGAGAGAGAGACCAAGAAAGAAAGGGAGTGAGAGAGAGGGAGGATGAGAAAGAGACAAAGAGAAATGTGGAACATGGAGAGAGGCTGTGCATGATTCCATTTGTCAAAGGGAAAGAAGGTAGATGTTTTGTTCTTTGTAGGTTAACATGTAAATGACATTCTGATTTATTAGCGGGCTCCAGCAGATGAGGTGATGATTAGCACATTTCCATATTTATAGAAAAGCAACACTAACTTTCCAGATTTATAGAAAATCAGCCCTTCACAAATAGCCAATTGTGCTATTATCGACATATGGTTTTCTATAAACAGAGCTGAGGTAATTATCCCTGGGACAATTTGTTGGTGGGCTCCTTTTGAATATTAACCACATAGGAAGCCTATTTCTGCCTCACAGATTTTAAAGAGGAGGGGCCATGCGATAACCCAGGCAATTAATTAGTAATCCAACACCCAAGACGGAGCCCAAATGAAAGGGTTTCCCGTGACCACATGGTGGAAAGACCATGGATCCAGGGCTCTGGGGCCAGCTTCCTGCAGCCCTGGGCAGAGTAATTAACGTCCCCGTCCCCGAGGAGCCTCAGCATTTCTGGGGCTGAAACTGTCATAACACCAGCCTCCACTTGTCCTCAAGAAAATTAAGTGAGAATATACACCATAGGACCTAGATCCTAGTAGGAACTCAACAAATGTTAGCTCTTTTCCTTCCTCATGTTTTAGATTGACTCTAAAAAGACCCACTTGAATTGAGTTTTTCAAACTCCTTTTTTACATTGATCCATACTACATTATTTATTTTGTATCATGACTCTGTATGTGTCTGTATTTAACTGGAAAAAACTTACCTGCACTGCCTACAATCCACTATGACATTTTCTATTCTACCCTTTGTTGTTCAAAATGCCATTTGTGATCCATACATTTATTTCAAGACCTTCTATGGGGTTGCACCCTGCAGTTGGAAGACTACTGTGCTACAGAGGGTATCAACCATATTTAGATTTGCTCACCATTGTATCCCTAGCACCAGAACATCATAGATACTCAATAAACATGTAAATTATGAAAGAATAATGAATATGTGGATGCATGGCTGAACTAATGAGTGGCCCTAACCACGAATCTGAATGCATGCCCATTTCAAACTCCACGTCTTGCTTTGCACACTCACTACATACTAAGCCTACCATGTTGAGTGCTAAAGAGAAAGAAAAGCATCAGACATGATACTTGCTTTTAAAGATCTTGCAATCTACATGAGGAGAAAAATATTAACATTTGGAAAATTGTTTTTTTTTTAAGACTAACCAGTGTGGAATTTATATGAATGTGTTGAAGAAAAGAAGTGGCCAGCCTGGGCTGGTGCAGTCAGGGAAACTTCCTAAAACTGGGAATTTGACCTTAGCTTTGAAATATGGACAGATCTCTCACCCTTCTACTCATTTATGGATCAGGTCGGTGGTTCTCAAACTAGTGAGCACCAGAATCACCTGAAGGGCTTGTCATACATAACACAGGCCACTGGGTCCACTCCCAGAGTTTCTAATTTAGTGGGTTTGGGATGGGAGCCTGAGAATTTGCACTCCTAACAGCTTCCCTGGTAACGCTGATGCTGCCAGATGGAGTCCACACTTTGAGGACCACTAGTATAGCAGTTTGGAGTGAGACCATGTTGATGTCATGCTAAAAAGTTTAGATTTTGTTCTTGGCCATTCAGGATATTAGGCAAGAAAGTGACATCCTTAGATCTGTGAAGCAGAAAGATCCTTCTGGTGGCAATAGTTGGGAATGGCTTGGAAGGGGTAAACCTTCCCCTAGAAACCATCTGGAGCTCATGCAGTAATGAGTGAAAGATGGGAGCCTGCCTACCACTGTCAGAGTGGGTGTGGAGAAGGCAGATGGATGAGAGCTGTTCAGGGGAGAGAACTGAAGGGTCTTAGAGATCCCCAGGGGAAAGGAGGAGGAGGAGTCTGGGATGACTCCAGTTTTCTGGTATCGCTGACTGACTGGTATGGTGGTTCCATGAACCTAGAATCTCCATTGAAATAAGTTTTAATGTTTTGAATAGCAAAATCCTAAATTATTACTAAAGAGGTAACCGTGGTGAAATAGAAAACACATAGTTTTAAGGAGCCAGACAAGTATGAGCTAAAATCACATTTTTAGTGCTTAATTAGCAAGTCTGTTTCACCCTCTGGACCTTAGTCCCCTATAAATAACACCAAAGATACTATATAGGGTTGTCATGAGGACCAAATGATATCATGCATGGCTCATAGTCAGTGCTCAGCAAACTACAAACCATGTTCTGGTGTAGGCACTGGCCATTGTGTGCATAAAGCTTCTACTTACGCGTTTTTTCCATATTTTCTTTGTTAAGCACCAGGAAATACTCATAACTGCCACCCATTGATCCAGATGTTATGTAATGGGTGCCGTAGTCATTGATGAACTTGGCGTATGGGCCATAATTGTACTTCTCTGGAAGCTCCATCAGCGACTGCAGCATCCCTTCATCCAGCATAATGTTGTCCCTCCTCATCTTAAAATAGGCAGTCTGCACCTTTGTGAAAATTCTCATGAAGCTGTATTTCTACCAACAACAACCACCGCCATGGGGAGAGGGAAAAGGACAAAGAGAGAATACATTTTACCATCTGAGATCATGCAAAAGGTCAGCACTTACTAGCTGAGTAGATATATGTCTATGTACATATACTTATATGCTCATCTATAATAATAAAAGGGTAATATGCTAATTAGACCAGATGTCATTCTGGATGTTCTTCCAGGTGAAGCTGGGCCAGAGGGGAGCCCGTGTCCTGGGTGCCAGAGGGAAGCTGGTGCCGGCAGCCAGGGGAAGGAAGGCCTACTCTTGCATGAATTTTTGTGCATTGGGCCTCTAGTATATATATAATTATATGAGCATAAAGATATGTCATGGAGGATTAGAATATTTTACAAGCACACATTAAACATCAGGGTGTTCCCAACTTCTTTTCCATGGCTGCATCTCTGTTCCCACTGTCCAGGTCAAGTTCTCATCAACACTCCCCTGGGTTACTTCCTGCATTGTGCTTCCCTGTGCTCCTCACCTCTATTCTTCCCCCAGTCCATTCTCATCTCCACATTTGTCCCTGCTCCAGTTAAAGCATTGCATTTTGCAACTGCTTACACAAGTATTAGGTATCTAGTAAGAATGATGCTTAGAAATGTTTTCAATGACATGGCAAAATGCTAGGATTACTTATCTATTTAACTTACTGCACAAATATCTAAAAGTGCCCGTACTCACATGCTCTCTGCTAGGTGCAGTGGACATGATCTTGACTGAGAGAGACCTTTGCCCTCATGCAGCTCACATTCAAGTTAGTGATAATCATGTACCGCTTAGTAATAAAGAAAACCAGGATGCTGATGTAATAATAATAATGAAAAAGCAAAGACCAGGTAATGCTGAATTGGTTTAAGTGGAAGAGGGTCATGTGTGGGCATTACTTCCAGGTAATGAAAACCTTAATCCAAAGTGATAGTGAAAGTTTGACGAGGTAACCTGCTTTTAGAAAAAATATGTGATAGCCAGATTAGAGAACAATGCTTCCCCTTCAGATCTGTAGCTCATTGTTGGCAAAGCTCCAGAATGTAATTGATATTTGATGCATAAGTTAATTTTTGTAACTATATTTTTAAGATTTGAAATAATTTTTGTGCCCTAGCTGGTTTTGCTCAGTGGATAGAGCACTGGCCTGCAGACTGAAGGATCCTGGGTTGGATTCCGGTCAAGGCCACATGCCCGGGTTTCAGGCTCAATCCCCAGTAGAAAACATGCAGGGGCAGCTGATCAATGATTCTCTCTCATCATTGATGTTTCTATCTTTCTCTCCCTCTCCCTTCCTCTCTGAGATCAATAAAAATATATTTTTAAAAAAGAAATAATTTTTGAGCCCCAACTAAGTCCACAGTACTGGAATCGATATTATTGAGGCATTGTGGTAAATTTCTAACCTACTCAATAAATGTTCCTCTGGCTCCTCATTGCCTCTCCATCCTCATCACTCCCTAGTTTTCCTTCCTGCCCTGGGCTTCAGCCAGCTGAAGCACTTTCCATCCCAAATCTGTGAGATATTCTCTCATCTCCAGGTCTCTGTGCCTGCTGCTGCCCACGCCTAGAACACCCTTCAGTTAACTTCTGCCTCCCATCAACTGGAGAACTTGAACTGGTCTTTATATTTCAGTTTAAGGAGATTTTCTTTCCACAAGTAAGGACTGCCTGACCCCTCAGGACAATAGGCAGTAGTGACTGTTTGATGAATAAATGAAAAACTGATGCAGCCCTAGCTCGTTTGGCTCAGTGAATAGAGCATCGACCTGTGGACTGAAGGGTTCTAGGTTTGATTCCAGTCAAGGGCACATGCCCCTGTTGCAGGCTCGATCCCCAGTAGGGGGCATGCAGGAGGCAGCAGATCAATGATTCTCTCTCATCATTGATGTTTCTATCCCTCGCCCTTCCTCTCTAAAATCAATAAAAATATATTTTTTTAATTTTTTTTAAAAGAAAGAAAACTGATGCAGCATGTCAGCCCTCTAATCTATTTGGAAAAGTAAGGCTTGCTTTAGCATTCTTCCAAGTCTAGTTTAGAGGGCCTGGCTGTTTCTCTTTGAGACATTACCGTTCTAAGTATTTCCCTACATGCTCCAGGTAACCATGAAAAAGGATGGGGCAAAGTGATAAAGGCTCTCGTCTCATCATTTGATTTTATTCCCTCTGTGATGATCCTGTGTGCAAAAGTGTAATAAGAAAAACAAACTTGATTAACACTGATCAGACATTTCCAATTACACAAGCAAATGAAAGTTCAATTACTACTGTACTTTTTAATGCAATTAAGGCACTATGTGTTCAGTATGGATTATGGATTACTGTGCGACATGGGCATTATATTTTAATACCTTCTCATTATACTTGCTTAACTCATTCACGATTGAAGAGCCGCGTGATCCAGATACACCTACATCCACTGTTACAGGGGTGGCTGCTGGGCCTACACCAACGGTCAACCCACCTGACACAAACAGGTCATTTTTTAGTTTGGAAAAAACTTCATTTGTATCATCATAGAACTCTGAGGAGAAACTAGTGTCTGCCAGGGCCTGAAAAGAAAGAAATGGATGTTAGCTTTGTGCACATAGCGTTATATTCCAGTTCATACTTAACATTTAAATCTTTGTTTTGTAAAATATCCACCAAGTTTCAGGTTATTATAAATAAGTCTTTTAAAAGGCTAATTGGGGCCCAGCCAGCATGGCTCAGTGGTTGTGTGTCAACCTATGAACCAGGAGGTCACGGTTCAATTCCCAGTCAGGGCACATGCCCAGGTTGCAGGCTCCATCCCCAGTGTGGGGCATGCGGGAGGCAGCTAATCAATAATTCTCTCTCATCATTGATGTTTCTATCTCTCTCTCCCTTCCACTCTGAAAACAATATATATATACTAGAGGACGGTGCACGAAATTCGTGCACAGAGGGGGGTTGTCCCTCAGCCCAGCCTGTACCTTCTCCAATCTGGGACCCCTCGAGGGATGTCCGACTGCCCGTTTAGGCCCGATCCCGGTGGGATCGGGCCTAAACGGGCAGTCGGACATCCCTCTCACAATCCAGGACTGCTGGCTCCAAACTGCTTGCCTGCCTGCCTTCCTGATTGCCCCTAACCGCTTCTGCCTGCCAGCCTGATCACCCCCTAACCACTCCGCTTCCAGCCTGTTTGCCCCCAATTTCCCTCCTCTGCCGGCCTGGTCACCCCTAACTGCCCTCTCCTGCAGGATTGATCACCTCCAACTGCCCTCCCTTGCAGGCCTGGTCCCTCTCAACTGCCCTCCCTTGCAGGCCTGGTCCTTCTCAACTGCCCTCCCTTGCAGGCCGGGTGCCTCCAACTGTCCTCTCCTGCTGGCCATCTTGTGGTGGCTATCTTGTGTCCACATGGGGGCAGGATCTTTGACCACATGAGGGCAGCTATATTGTGTGTTGAAGAGATGATCAATCTGCATATTACTCTTTTATTAGATAGGATAGAGGCCTGGTACAGGGGTGGGGGCCAGCTGGTTTGCCCTGAAGGGTGTCCCTGATCAGGGTGGGGTTCCCTTGGGGCATGGGGCGGCCTCAGCGAGGGGCCTGTGGTGGTTTGCAGGCCGGCCACGCCCACTGGCAACCCAAGCGGAGGCCCTGGTATCTGGAATTTATTTTCCTTCTACAATTGAAACTTTGTAGCCTGGAGCTAAGCCAAGCCTGGGCTCCCTCAGCAGCTGGCAGCCATTTCTGTTGGGGTTATAATTGAAACTTTGTAGCTTAAGCGGGTGGGCCCGGCCAGGGTGTGCAGAAAGCTTTGCTTCCCCTGTTGCCGCTGGCAACCCTGGCCTGCTCTCTCAAGCTCCATTCTGCCGCCATTTCTGTTTGAATTTGTTTACCTTCTATAATTGAAACTTTGTAGCTTGAGTGGAGGCTTAGGCCTGGCAAGGGCAGGCAGAAAGCTTGGCTTCCTCTGTTACCTAGGAAACCTTGCTCTTTGTGGCTGTAGCCATCTTGGTTGGGTTAATTTGCATACGCGCTCTGATTGGGTGGTGGGCGTGGCTTGTGGGCGTGGCTTGTGGGTGTGTCATAGGTATGGTCAATTTGCATATTTGTCTATTATTAGGTAGGATATATATATGTATATGTGTATATACATATACACATATATATGCATATATGTACAGATATATAATAAATAATAGACAAAGACTAATTGAGCATCAGATTTATACAAAGATATAGAAAATACAGCAATATTTTTAGTTACTATTTAATATTATTGCTAAAATATTTATTTACAGATACACACACAGAGATGGTCCTGATAAAATGCTATACTGTTCTGAGCACATATTTCATTTTCACTGAGTTAAAAAGAGAAGGTCACTTGACTGTGCAATGGACAGCTACAGAAAGCTACGCCTGGACATGGACCAGGAAGGAAAGGGCCAAAGGAAGGCAGGCAGGTGATAACAGTTCTAGGCAGAGTAAGCTTGAGTGCTGCCCTCAAATGTTTGGTTATTTCATTCCAGGCTCACAGTGGGGTTGCATTTTTCTGCCACCCTGAGCTGAGGCATGGTCTTATGCTTTGTGGGAGCCAAGAAAGCAAGGGTTAAAAGCACATGAGTGGTTCACTGTGCAATCACAAGAGCATGTGGCAAGATAGAACCTCCATTAGTCAGGCTCCCATGTGTCTGTGATGATGTGAGTTTCCTCTCCACCTTTGGATGGACAAGTAGCATCAGTGGGGCACTACTGCTTCAAAGCACTGAGATTTCAGAATCCTTTGTTGCCACAGTATAGCCTAGTCCAGTGGTCACCAACCTTTCGGACCTCACAAACCACCAGTGGTCCGCAGACCACTGGTTGGCGACCACTAGTACCTGACACATATGCCTGGGCCTAGACAATCCTCAAGGATAGGAAAATAGCATCTTCCTGTCGACCAGCATGGCTTATCTTAGACCTGACGGCAGAGGTGGAAGTGTGTGGGGGAAGCCAACTCCTTAAACACAGACTTTATCCTGTGCCGATATTTTTCTCTTGAGAAACTTGGAGTGATGAATATGACTTGATAATTGTTTAGAGTCCTAAGATTTACCATCTCTCTCTATAGACAGAATTCTATATAATAAAGAGGTAATATGCAAACTGACTCATCATGCCCTCACAAGATGGCTGCCTATGAACAGGCTGGCAGGGGGGTTAGTGAGGGACAAAACAAACGACTGAACAAGCAGGCTGTGTGGGGCAACCAGGCCGGCAGGAAGGGCCATGAGGGGCAACCAGGCCGGCAGGAAGGGCCATGAGGGGCAACCAGGCCGGCAGAGGGGAGCAGTTGGGGGTGACCAGGCCAGCAGTGGGGAGCAGTGGGGGCGATCAGGCCGGCAGGGGAGCAGTTGCAGGCTCCATCCCCTGTGGAGCATGAGGGAGGCAACTAAACAATGGCTCTCTCTCATCAATGATGTTTCTATCTCTTTCTTCCTCTCTGAAATCAATAAAAATATTTTTAACAATAAAATAAATAAATTACATCTATCCAGGCATAGTTCAGATAGATCTGGGTTTCAATCTTATCTCTGCCCCCTACTTTAGTACAGCTTTTGACCTGACACTTTAGCCTTCTAAGTCTCTGGGGTTTTATCATCTAAAATGGGACAGTGATAGCACCTACCCTATCATGCTATTATGGGAGAATTCGTGTGGAAGTACAACTGATACACATTTGGTTGAATCCACAGAGGCAGAACCTGCTAATACAGAGGGCTGACTGTTCTTATATTCTAACAGGTCCACAACTTGGAAACAGGTCTTCTGACTAGCAGCCCAGAGAATAGGGCCTGAGTCTCTTTTATTGATTTTAGAATGGAGCCACGATCTAGCAGGTGGGTGGTCACACTTTCCTCATTCCTCTCTCTTTAGCACTGAGCATGTAGGGGGCAGGTGTAAAGGGGCCTTCAGCCACCTGCAAGCTCTACAATACATAAAATCTTCCGTGCAAGGCATTCATCTCCCCCAGCAAGCCTCTCCTTTGAGTGCCCCATTGAGACTTACTTCAAAGCGGTACATCAGGAAGTTGTAGGGTTTCCGGAAGTATTTCTCATCATCCCCGTAGTACAGACGCTCGCAGGCAGAGTCGTATCGAAGTTCCCTCCATTCCCCGTTGTATACCGTCTCACACTGGCCCCCATAATACCTGGCATCGTACACATTCTGAGCTTCTGTCTGGGTCAGGATGTTATACCTGAATTGAAAAGGCAGGCAGATAGCATGAAGTAGCCTCTGGACGATGTTGCAGCTGGTGGCCTGAGCAGTGGTTTCTCAAACTGTGTTCTGTGAGCCCTCAAAGTACCATGAAGGTCACTTTGGGTGATGATGGGAGACTGAGTGAGCTGGGCCTGGGCCTTTAGGCTCTCTTTAACCAGAGCACCAGACAGCTCCATTCAGCATCTAGAAAAGTGCTCCCACATAGGAGGCACCCCTAAGTACTCACTGAATAAGTTGAAGAAGAATGTGCACAATTATCAAGAGTTTAAGCACAGGAACCAGGCAGTCTGGACCCATTTCCCATCCCTGCCCCATCTAGCTGTGTGACCTTGGGCAAATTATTTAACTCTCTGTGCCTCGGTTTAATAATTTGGAAAAAGCAGTTAATACTACTGCACTCATAGAGTTAAACATAAGCCAAAACATGTAAAGGAATCTTAATAGTTATTAGCATAGGTTAAGTACTAAATAAATGTTGCTGCTAGTATTAATTCAGAAAATAATACTGCTGATAAAAAAAAATGTAGGTTTGAAATTTTCGGGGTAAGTCAGTGCTAAACTGAGAATCTAATCCTCAGAGAGGCCATTGTCTTCAAGGCGATGTGGAATGTCAGAGGGTGCACAGTTTGAAAGTCAGAGAGACTCCCTGTTTAATTTCCAGTTCTGCCATTTACTAGCTGTGAGACTTTGGACACCTTCTAGAATTTTCCTGAAGGTCATTTTCCTCACTTGAAGAACAGACATAAATAAAACCACCTCTCAGGGTTTCTGTGAAGTCTAAATGAAAGTGTTAAAGTCAAACAGAAGTCAAGTTGATAGTACATATTAGGCACTCAACAATTATGCTTCCTTTCCCCCAGCCCGCTACTGTTCCAGAAATATTTTCCCATGCTTCCCTCTCTGGGGTATTTCAAATCTATCTGCTTAAGTTCTGTATTTTAGGCCATGGATGGTTTAACCCTATTTAGGTAACAATAATGTTAAACAGTTGAAATACAGCTTTAATTTTCTAAACAGATAAAGTTAATTGAACAAGAGCATTTAGAGTTGGTATGAGTTCCAAAATCTGACAATCAAAGTCTTTGATGTTATAGACAATAAAATGATTGCCCGTTTCTGCCTCTCAAATTCCTATTCAGCCTTCAGGACCCAACTCAAACATTGCCTCCTCTGTACTGCCTTCTTTGATGATCTTGGACAGACAGTTGCCCCTCCTCTGGGGTCCAATGGCATTCAGTGCTTATCTTGTCATATTTGCCTGTGGCCTCTGCAGAAAGGCGCAAAGGCAGTAAGATGTGTAAAAACTAAATAAAACCTGCGTCAAAGAAGTAAATGGACAACTATAGAGCACCTAGCATGTAGTAGAAATTAAATGTAAATGAACTTCCTTCTTTTCTTCCTTTCTCAACCTCTTTCCTCATATTAGTGGAAGTGAGTAATAATAGCTCTGATGGATTGAATGCACACTCTACCAGACATTTAGCATACATTAGCTTTCAACCTCATGACAGTTTTGCAAATACAGAAATTGAAGCTCAGGAAAATTAAGTAACTTGCTTGTAATCGCAGCTAGATTTTTTTCCCCTAGAGTTTTTAGGACACAAATCTGGGTTCTTTTCCTTTACTTCATCCTGCACTTTCTATCTTTCCCCCTAGTGAATGGTTTCTGCCTGTAGTTTATAAATACAAGCTCTCTAACAGGCCAAACAAAAACTCACAGAAATAATATGTCCTAAGCTTATACTGTAACCTCTAAGCCTACATCTATTTGGGAAAATCTGGTTGCAGTTGCCCTAGTGAAAAGAAAGACAGTTGAGAAATTCTGCTTTTTGAAATTCTGCTACATAGAAATATCCACACGTGTGTAAAACAGTGTGTATGGAAAACAATCTATCTTTCGATTGGGAGTAGCTAAGTAAGTTATCATATATTTATACTATAGAAGAGTTGACAAACTTTTTCTTTTTTTACAAAGGGCCAGATAGTATTTTGGACCTTGCAGGCTACCGGTCTCTGCTGCAACTACTCAGCGCTGCCATTGTAGGGTAAAAAGCGTGTTCCAATAGGACTGTATTTACAAACGCAGACAGCAGCTGAGCTTGGGCTGCAGGCCATAGTGTGCTGTTATCTTCTCTAATAATAGACAAATATGCAAATTGACCATACCTCCGACACACCCACAAGCCACGCCCACCATCCAATCAGAGCGAGTATGCAAATTAACCCAAACCAAGATGGCTACAGCCACAGAGAGCAAGGTTTCCTAGGTAACAGAGGAAGCCAAGCTTTCCGCCTGCCCTAGCCAGGCCTAAGCCTCCACTCAAGCTACAAAGTTTCAATTATAGAAGGTAAATAAATTCAAACAAATGGCAGCAGAATGGAGCTTGAGAGAGCAGGCCAGGGTTGCCGCAGGCAACAGGGGAAGCAAAACTTTTCGCACACCCTGGCCAGGCCCACCCGCTTAAGGCAACAAAGTTTCAATTATAATCCCAACACAAATGGCTGCCGGCCTCGGAGGGAGCCCCAGGCTTGGCTCTGCTCCAGGCTACAAAGTTTCAATTGTAGAAGGAAAATAAATTCCAGATACCAGGGCCTCCGCTTGGGTCGCCAGGGGGCGTGGCCGGCCTGCAAACCACCACAGGCCCCTCCCTCAGGCCGCCCCACACCCTAAGGGAAACCCCACCTGATCCGGGACGCCCTTCAGGGCAAACCAGCTGGCCCCCACCCCTGTACCAGGCCTCTATCATATCTAATAAAAAAGTAATATGCAGATTGATCATCATTGCAACACACAATATAGCTGCCCCCATGTGGTCAAAGATCCTGCCCCCATGTGGACACAAGATGGCCACCACAAGATGGCCAGCAGGAGAGGGCAGTTGGGAGGCACCTGGCCTGCAAGGGAGGGCAGTTGAGAGGGACCAAGCCTGCAAGGGAGGGCAGTTGGAAGTGATCAACCCTGCAGGAGAGGGCAGTTAGGGGTGACCAGGCCGGCAGAGGAGGGAAGTTGGGGGCAAACAGGCTGGCAGCAGAGTGGTTTAGGGGGTAATCAGGCTGGCAGGCAGAAGCGGTTAGGGGTAATCAGGAAGGCAGGCAGGCAAGCAGTTGGGAGCCAGCAGTCCTGGATTGTGAGAGGGATGTCCGACTGCCCGTTTAGGCCCGATCCTGGGTGGGATCGGGCCTAAACGGGCAGTCGGACATCCCTCAAGGGGTCCCATATTGGAGAGGGTGCAGGCTGGGCTGAGGGACAACCCCCCTTCGTGCACGAATTTCGTGCACCGGGCCTCTAGTAGAACATAATATGGTACTGAAAAGAGACGATAAAAAATATTGGGGAAATCTTCAAAATGTATTAAGTGAAAAAAGCAAATTGTGGACTATATATAATAGGATCACATTTATGGAAACTAATGTCTATATGCACAATACATATTATAGGCACATTTTCCAAACAGTGTATATTGCCCATGCATTTTTCCATGATCTGGAAGTCCCTACATCACACTGTTACAGGGTCAGCTCTAGGAAGGACATAGAGAGAGGGTGATGGGTGGGTGCAGGGCAGGGAGGATGAGGGAAGACTCAGTTTTACAGAAGTCAAACATAGGTGACATCTGTAATAATAAATACAAGTTAAAAAACTAGGAAAGGCTTCTAAGATCTTGAATAGAAAAAACATCAAAATGTCAGCTGCTGGGAGTGGAGGAGGAGGAGCCATTCTAGTGGTTTCAGTGTCTGGTGTGGGCAAAGCATGACACTCCTGAGCAAATCTGTGATCTTTGTGCCAATAAGAAGGTAATTATGTTTCAAGTCAAGCCTCAACATTTTATGCTTCTGCTCTGTTCACCCAACAGTCACTTTCAAAATCTACAACAATCCCCCTTTATTGGTGTAAGGGGCTAAACTGCGTTCCCCCCTAACATTCATATGTTGAAATCCTGACCCCCAAAACCTCAGAATTTGACTGCATTTTTTGTGGTAGAGTCATTACAGAGGTAATTAAGTGAAAAGGGAGTCAGTCATTAAGGTGGGCTGTAATCTGATTAAAAGAGGACATTTGGACCCAGACCCATATGGAGGGAAGACCATGTGAACTCGCAGAGAGAAGATGGCCATCCACAAGCCCAGGAGAGAGGCCTCAGAGGAAAACACCCTGCTGACACCTGGCCACGGACCTTCAGCCTCCAGAACTGTGAGAAAATACTTTTCTGTTGCTTCAGCCACCTAGTAGGTGATACTTTGTTATGGCAACCTGAGCAAACTAATACTATTATCGGAAAGAAAATGGAATTTTAGAGCCTTGTCATAAGTGTGCATCACGTGCGCTTACAGGACTCCATCCTATCTGGTAGGTGGGCTGTGACATAGGGCAGTTAAGCCATAATGAAGGCGAGCTGCACCTCCCAGCACCCTCCCCTGACCCTGCCTGGGCTGCACCGTGGCCAGGTCACTCTGTGATGATTACTCCATCTTCCCGCTCCCTTGTCTACCAAGTTCCAGTTCATCATATTGATTTCTTCATTCAGCCAATACTCAGTGAGAGGCTCTGGTGGGGAAAGCTCTGACATCAGGCTCAGGTGATTAAAAAGGAGGAGTCAGCAGCCTCTCTGCCTTCAAAGACTTTACATTCAAGTTAAGGGACAGGATCCAGGACCAAGAGGAAGTGCCAGGGAGCTGACCACTGGGTATCACCAGGGCCGTGGCCTGTGCTGGGTACTGCAGAAGCAGAAGTGAGAAGGAGTTCTTATCAGGGGCCAAAGGACATTGAATCAGATGTCCCAGCCTTGCTGGATATGCACTGGGAGGCTAGGACACACAAAGGACTCTGGGAGCAACAAGAAGGGTAAGCCAGCCTAGACCCTGTCAAAAAGGAGGAGTGTCGAGAAGAGTGGAGGAGGTGATGCATAGGTATGTTAGCTCGGGCTGTCATAAAATACCACAGAATGAGTGACTCAGGGAATAAACACTTATTTTCTCACAGTTCAGGAGGTTGGAAGTCCAAGATCAAAGTGCTGTCAGGATTGGTTTCTGGTCAGGCCTCTTCCTGGTTGCAGATGGCCCCCTTCTCACTGTGCCCTCCCATGGCATCTCCTCTGCCCATTGTGAGAGCGGCCTCTGGGGTCTCTCCCTCTTCTTATAAGGTCGTGAGTCCTATTGGATTACGGCCCCTCCCTAGGACCTCAGTCAGCCTTAATAATTTCCAAATATAGCCACACGGAGGTTAGGGCTTCATCTGATACATTTTAGGGGGACAGAATTTAGTTTATAACTCTAGGTAAGATGTTAGGCAGGTGAGAAACATGGGGAAGGACATTTCAGAAAGGAGGAATTAAACGTATTAAGTCTCAAAACAGAAGAGTGGTGCATTCAAGGAACTGACCCTGAGCAGAATGTATAGGATAAAGTTAGAATCAAAGCTGACTGAATCTCAACAGATAAAGACACTGTGCCATGCTGAAACCGGTTTGGCTCAGTGGATAGAGCGTCGGCCTGTGGACTCAAGGGTCCCAGGTTTGATTCCGGTCAAGGGCATGTACCTTGGTTGCGGGCACATCCCCAGTAGGGGGTGTGCAGGAGGCAGCTGATCGATGTTTCTCTCTCATCGATGTTTCTAACTCTCTATCCCTCTCTTTTCCTCTCTGTAAAAAATCAATAAAATATATATATATATTTTTAAAAAAGACACAGTGCCTGGGAGGTGAGAGTGAGCACTGGTAGAGAGTCAGGCATCTCTCCATATCACCCCAAATCCATCTTCTTTGCCCTGTCAGCCCTGTTAGCCCTGCTTATACCAACAAGTGCAGTCCAAAGCCGGATGTGAACAGGACTACTGGGGAGGGGACTCCGGTCAGAGAATCGCCATCATCTGAGACATCAGGGAAACATTCATGGGAGACGTGGCTTCTCAGAGGGGCCTTGGTAATAGAATTGGGGTGAGAGGAGTGAGCAGTGAGTGGGCAGGGGAAAAAGGAGAGGGGAACTCTCAAGTAGAGACATGGAGGGGGAAACAAGTATGGCATGCAGGCAGGACTGGGCAAGCCCCCTGTTATGGACTGAGTATTGTGTGTCCCCAGATTTCATATGTTAAAGTCCTGTTCCCTGCTGTGATAGGGTTTGGAGGGGGCCTTTAGGAGGTGCTTAGATCCTAAGGGTGGAGCTCTCATGAAGGGTATTGGTGCCCTTGTAAAGGAGACCCCACAAAGCTCCCTAACCCCTGCCACCTTGTGCAAGAGGGCCCTCACCTGACACCCTGATCTCAGACTTCCATCCTCCAGAACCGTGAGAAAGACATTTCTGTTGTTTATGAGCCACCTAGTGTGCAGCACTTTGTTATAGACCAAAAGGACTAAGACACCACCTTTAATGGACAGTGACAGCTGCCTCATGGGAAGCACTTCAGAGGAATCCTCCAAAAAGACCCTCTTCTGTCTCTAAAACTAATATTTATGATTGAAGAGAAATCATTCCCTGCCCCCGAATGGCCAGAAGGCAGGGACTTACCCAGAAGCTGCCCTCTCGGATCCTGGAATTGGTTCATACAGGCTGCATTCGTCTTCAACGATCCTGACATCATCACAGTTCTCCTCGTCAGAGCTGTCAGAGCAGTCCTGGTCTCCATTACACACAAGGTGGCGTTTCAGGCAGCGACCTGAGAGAGAGACTGTGGATGCTCTAGAGCCTCCCAGACTCCCCCCTCTCCCTCATCCATTGTCACCAAGTCCATTCCACCTCTGAATCCCCCTCAGCCCTCTCCATCCTATTGCATCCTTTTTTTTTTTTTTTGTCCTCTCTTATTTCCAGCCTCACTGTCTCCCTCCTGCAGCCCCAGTTAAGGCCCTGCCCCAGGCTCCCTTCTATCATCTAGCCTCCACATTACTGCCCTGAGAGTCTTTCTAAAATGCCAATCTGACCCTGTCATCCCCCTGACCTGTATCCTCCAGTGTCTCCCCATTTCTCTTCCAAAAGCTACAGTCTAGCCCCAGTTCCTACCTGGCCCATCCCCTGCCTCTCTTCCCAAAGACCTGACCTGTAATTATTCTGAATTGATGCGGAACCCTTAAATCCTCATGCTTTTGCACATTCTTTTTCCTAGAAATTCTTTATTTTCCAAGTTTCAGTTCAAGTATCATTTTGAAGCCTTCTCTGACTGTCCAAAGCAGATTTATGCCCCCATGGACCATGTGCTAATGCCCATTCCCCTGGCTATCCCACAATATTGTCATTGACTCCTTGTAGGTCTCTCTCCCAAGGAGTACCTTGAGGTCAGGCACATTGGTGGGGTTTTTTGTTGTTGTGTGTTTTTTTTTTAAATCTCTATATCACCAGCAGGTAGCCTACTGCCTGGCCTGTAATATGTGCACAATCAATATTTATTCAATGCAAGGATGAGTGAGTGGATTATATCTTTTTGAAAAGAATCAACAGATTTTCCTACAAACTTGCATCAAAATTACTTGGGCTATTGACTTGGCTTAAAATGCAGGTCCCTGGGCCCCATCTTAACCCATTGCTAGGGAAAAAGCTCAGGAGTCCCCCTTTTAACAAGCTTCCAAGGAAGTGTTTTGCATGTTAAGGTGATGAGCACATGTGTTATCCCGCTGGAATGTTACTCACCTGTCTCTTTACACTGGAAATCCTGTCCACACTGCGCTTGCCTTACACAAGCTGTGGGTCTACGACAACTCATTTCATCCCAGACGTCACCACTGCAGGTGTTCCCCCCAAACTTGCTTGGCTGCAGCAGGCTCCGGTGTCGGTACTAAATCAAATTTTGAACCAGACACATTCATTGTCTCTCAATCAACCAAGAGTTGTGCAGGCAGGTCTCAGCTCAACATAAGGAATAACTGTCTAATGATTGAGAGCTGCCTAAAAGGCTGTCTTTTGAAGAAGAGATCAGTGTTCATAAAAAGTGATATTCAACCAGAGGTGGCACAGTCACCAACTGCAATATTGAATAAGGCCTCCAAGCATAAATGAAAGGCTTGAACACCATATTTCTAGGATCTTCCTAATTCCTGGGAAGAACCTGCTCCTCCCTTCTTCAATCAATCAGTTCCTATTCACCTTTTGAAATTCACGGTATTGCTCCTCTAAAAGCCTTTCCTAACTAATGGATTCTACAGTTCCCTATGCATTCCTCTCTTCCTAGATCTTGTCATAGGGTTATGATTGATTGTCCGCTTCTTTGTTTACCTTTCTCACTAGTTTAGGAACAATTTGCATATGGGGGTAGAAGTGGAAAAGGAAGGACCATGTCTTCATTGGTTCAGTGCCTTGATCTATAGTCAGGTACACAGGAGGCACTGTTAGAAGAAGTTTGTTGTCTGGCCAGCTTGGCTCAGTGGTTGAGCATTGACCAATGAACCAGGAGGTCACGGTTCGATTCCTAGTCAGGGAACATGTTCAGGTTGTGGGCTCGATCTCCAGTGTGGGGTGTGTGCAGGAGGCAGCCAATCAATGATTCTCTCTCATCATTGGTGTTTCTATCTCTCTCTCCCTCTCCCTTCCTCTCTGAAATCAATTTTTTTAAAAATTAAAAAGACGTTTGTTGCTTCTCCTCTGCAACATTTCTTCTAGTCATGGCATCCTCTCTTTCCTTGAGATATATCTTATATAGTTCAGTGGGGATGAGCTCGTCCCCTTGGTCACAGGGATGTCTGAGTATGAACCAGACTGGACAACCAGAGCTTCATATCTCCAAGTTGCAATGAATGGCTCAGGGAGTGGCTCATGGCTCAACCTTAGGGCAGACGTCCTCTCTGAGGGTTTTCTTTCAGAGCTACTGGGACAGCCATTTCTTTTTACTGAAGTTACTGGGAACTGTAGGCATTAAGTGGTCATCTTGCCTACTATGTAGAAAGAGCCCATCCAAGAGTTAGACGAGGAGAGCTCTAAGACATCATCCAAGGCCCTTCATCCAGCTTTGACTGCAGAGGAATGAATACTTGTTGAGAGGAGGACAGAAAGAATAAAAATGCACACCAGTCTTGGAGCTCTATGGTTTCATGATACTGTAGAAGGAGAAAGCTGAACATTAGGCTATCCAGAGACATTTTGTTCCCAACCCTGCCTTCAAGAAGCTTAGAGTCTAGTTGAGGAAATAAAACATATAATAATACAAAAAAATGCTGTATGGAGAGATCCCTACAAAATGTTTAATAAGGCAACGTGCTGCCCCATATTTTCTGCTGCCTCTGACCTTGTATCAGATCTTCAGCCCTCTCCTTCAAGAATGTTAGTAAGGAAGTAGGAAGAGTGATTTGAGCAGTAAGAGATATGGGCTCCTGACCTGAATTTATTTCTTACTTGCTATGTAAAGTGTCAGTGTGCCTCGGTGTCCAAATCTATAAAATTATGCAGTTGATCTAGTTGACCTCACTACTAACAATTACTAAAGATTCTTTCACTGTATCCTACATTTGAAAGAGCCAGGGCATGAGAATTAGACTGACTTGGGTTCAGATCCCAGATTCACTACCAACTGACCCTAAACAAGTCATTTACCTTCTCTGAGCTTCTGGTCTCTAATACATATGTAAAATGGATGTAATGACACCTTACCTTGAAAGGTTTTGTGAGAACTAAGTGAGAATGTCTGAGGAAGCACCTAGCCCTGGGCCTGGCATATCACTGGTGCTCAGAAGTGAAGTGGTTTCCACATCATCATCTTTATCAACACAGTCTTTTCCCAATGATTTGGCAGGTGAGTCTGAAGCAGAGCAGCTACCCCCGTCTCTCCCCGCTTGCCCACTCTTGCCTACTTAATGCTCATTAGCAGAGAGGCAGAGGTAGCAAACAGAGGCCAAGCTCACACCCATACCTTTGCCTTCCATGCCTTTGAGTTAACAACAGCAGTAAAAGAGTAGTAAACTCTGTGGAAGAGATTACAGTTAGTGATTGATTTGGAAATATGAAGATGTTTTCGTTTTCTAGCCACATCTTGCTGCACAGTGTGGTAAAGAAAGTAGCATCCATCCTAGCAACATAGAGCCAGTTCTCTTTTCTGCTCCTTAAAATGTTCATCAGAGTTTTGAGGCCTGAAGTTACCAACATGGTGATAGTGGTACTAGTACCTATCCTGTATTGAATGCGTATTATTGTCCAAACTTTTAACATTTTTTGCCTGATTTAATCTCACAAGTTTGAGAGGTTATGTACTACTATGGACCCCATTTTAGACTTGGTTGGAATTCCAGTTCTACCATTTACCATACAAGGTAAATTGCTTAACATCTCTGACCCTCAGTTTTCTCATCTATAAAGTGACAGCTACTTCAGAGGGTTGTGAAGATCCGTGATGATACATGTAAAAAATTAGCACTTTGTCTTATTGCTGGCATGCAATCAATAATCATAGTTATCAACACCATCATTATTCTTGTAGCCAACTGTTGGGCTACTCCAGAAGGATTTATGACTGAGTGGGAATTGGATTAGGTGACCCCCCTAATGTCATTGTTATTCTCCATAGTACTCTGGGAGAGGCCATAGAGTGAAGTGATCAGGCACAATGGGCACTTGAGAATCACACTGATCAAGTTTTAAACGCGGGCTCTGCCACTTTCTTAATGGGATGCCCAAGCAAAGGGGATGATGAGATCTAGCATGTACAGTTGGCTGTGAAAGTCAGTAAGACGATTTATTTAAAGCATCAGCACAGTGCTGGTATGTAGACATTACTTCACAAATAGTGACTGTCCTCACCATTATCATCCTTCCTGCGGTGCCCATACTGAGAATAATGGTGCAAACATGAGGTTTGTTCCCACTGGCTCCCTGTTTTCTAGGTTGTTACCAAATAATGAAGACATTGTGTTGCAGGAAGGTTGGTGCAGACATTCCCTGAGGGACTTCTTCGTGCTGTAGCCTGTGGTTGGTGTCATTAAGACATAATTTCCCCTTTTAGCTCCTAGATAATGTTTCTTTCCAGAAATGCACATCTTTGTGTGATTTCGAGGGGAAGAAACATATTAATACTAGTAAAAAGAAACTAGAGTGTCTTTAACTCCACTGACAGAATTTAATTATTTTAAGGAAATCATTCAATTCTGATTTAACCTATAAGTCATTCACCTGTGCTATATGCTATCTAAACTGCAATGTATGAGAAAATGCAGTTTGGGATATATAGTAGGTTGAATAATGGCCATGCGAAGAAGAAGAAGAAGAAGAAGAAGAAGAAGAAGAAGAAGAAGAAGAAGAAAGAAGAAGGAAGGAGGAGGAGGAGGAGGAGGAGGAGGAGGAGGAGGAGGAGGAGGAGGAGGGGAAATCTTAACCCTTGAATATTGTGAATGTTACTTTATTTGGAAAAAGGGTATTTGCAAACATTATTAAGGTTTTTTAGATGAGTTTACTCTGGATTATCCAGGTAAACCCTAAATGCCATCACAGTGTCCTTATAAGAGGAAGGCAAAGGGAGATGTCACACAGACACACAAAGGAGACACACAGAGGAGAAGGCAAGCAAAGGGGATGATGAGATCTAACATGTACAGTTGCAGCGATTGGAGTGATGGAGCCACTGATTGTCAATAGCCATGAGAAGCTGGAAGAGACAAGGAATAGATTATCCCTGGAGCCTTCAGAGGGAGGGTGGCTCTGCTGATACCTTAGTTCAAACATCTGGTCTCCAGAATTGGGAGAGAATAAATTTCTGTTGTTTGTGGCAATTTGTTACAGATGACCCAGAGAACTACTACAGGATCTCAGAGCAAAATGAGCATTTGTGGGCCAGTCTCGAATGAAAACTGTGGCAGCATAGGATTCTTTGGCATATGTCGGAGATGGGAGTGGCAGAACAATGAAGTTCAGGGCTTGAAGTTGAATAAACTAGGCCCAAATGATGTTTCTACCACACTGTGGTTTTGAACAGCTCATCAAACATTCATGGGCACTTTCACATCTAATTAAAGAGTGGGTCTGGAGTAAGGAGGGCCATCAGCCAACTCTGCAAAAACTCATGTAAGAAAAGGGCAAGGTGCCTGGCCAGTGTGGTTCAGTGGTTGAGCATTGACTTATGAACCAGGGATTCTGAACAAAGTCAGAAATTTAATATTCCTCCCTGCTGGAACAGTGTGGAAGAGTGCTCCCAGCATCCCCCTTCCTTTGATATACCACTGAGTTTACCCACCATCGTGGACCATTCAAAAACATTTAGACGTGCATGATAGATACACATCAGTTCATTGGGCGTGTCCTCCTTTTCAACCTATGGAAGTGGAATCCTCAGGAGCACTCTCTGTGGCACGCTCTGGTTTGTCTCAGCTCATCAGGGTCATGGATAGTGAGGCATTTGTTCCTAAGCCACTCGTCCCTTCAGATGGCCCTCATTAGAAGGCAGTAGATTGGCCAGGAGCCAGAGAGGCCATAATGGGTCATTGTTCCCCTGTCCAAATAACCACTTTTCTGAGTATAAGCCATAGCATACACATATTTTGCAGGTTCACCCAATAATGCTTACAAACAAAATCAGGAGAGTCAAAAATAAAGTTCTACCATCCACATATCCATGGCTTCCAAGTACCTATTTCTAGACCCAATTTCTCCCCAAACCTCCAGATTTATAGGCCTGGGTGCTTATCTCATTTGAATGTCCGTACACAACTCAAATAGTAAATGCCCCAAACTAGTCACAATGTCTTACCTTCCTGTCCTGGCATTGAATGCACTCTGTCCACTCTGACCAGTCACTCAGCTGGCAGTTCACTGGTGTGAAGCTCCCAGCCCCCCGACTCACTCTCCTAAAAGAGGAAAGATCCCAGCTTCAATTTAAAATATTTTATTATGATAATTCCAAAAGGCCTTTTAATATGAAGGCATGTTAATAATAAGAAAACAGATGCTGAATTTTTCCCTGTTTTATTGAGGTGTAATTGACAAAAATTATATATATTTAGGTATGCTATAATATATATAATAGAGGCCCAATGCACAAAATTCATGCATAGGTAGGGTCCCTAGGCCTGGCCAGCCATCAGGTCCAACCTGTGGGGTGACCAGTGGGGTGATCGGTGGACTCCCACTGGCACCTGCCTTGGCTGGCCTGGGACCTACGGGCTGGGGGCAGCTCCTGCATTGAGCATCTGCCCCCTGGTGATCAGTGCGCATCATTGTAACTGGTTGTTCCACCGGTCTTTCCACTGTTCAGTCAATTTGCATATTAGGCTTTTATTATATAGGATATATAAATAATTACCACAGTGAAGCTAGTTAACAAATCCATCACCTCATAATTACTTTTTTTGGAGGGGTGAGAGCACTTAGTGCCTACTCTTTTAGCAAATTTCAAGTAAGTATACAATACAGTATTATTAACTACTAGAGGCCCGGTGCATGAAATTCATGCATGGGGGGAGGGGGTGTATCCCTCAGCTCAGCCTGCACCCTCTCCAATCCAGGACTGCTGGCTCCAACTGCTCACCTGCCTGCCTTCCTGATTGCCCCTAACCACTTCTGCCTGCCAGCCTGATCACCTCCTAACCACTCCCTGCCAGCTTGATTGATGCCTAACTGCTCCCCTGTCAGCCTGATTTCCCCTAACTGCCCTCCACTGCAGGCCTGGTCCCTCCCAACTGCCCTCCCCTGCTGGCCATCTTGTGGTGGCCATCTTGTGTCCACATGGGGGCAGCCATCTTTGACCACATAGGGGCAGCCATCTTGTGTGTTGGAGTGATGGTCAATTTGCATATTGATAGAGGCCTAGTGCATGGGTAGGGGCCAGCTGGTTTGCCCTGAAGGGTATCCCAGATCAGGGTGGGGGTTCCC
The DNA here is from genome assembly GCF_027574615.1 of Eptesicus fuscus. Classification (NCBI taxonomy): domain Eukaryota; kingdom Metazoa; phylum Chordata; class Mammalia; order Chiroptera; family Vespertilionidae; genus Eptesicus; species Eptesicus fuscus. The sequence goes on along the minus strand of NC_072481.1, from coordinate 38,911,019 downwards.
TTGGGGCATGGGGTGGCCTGGGCGAGGGGCCTGTGGTGGTTTGCAGGCTGGCCATGCCCCCCAGTGACCCAAGCGGAGGCCCTGGTATCTGGGATTTATTTATCTTCTATAATTGAAACTTTGTAGCCTTGAGCAGAGGCCAGGGCCGGCCAGAGCAGGTGGGAAGCTTGGCTTCCTCCATTGCCAGGGAAACCCAAGCCTCCTGCTTGCTCCAGGCCGCAGCCATCTTGGTTGGGTTAATTTTCATACTAGCTCCTAATTAGCTGGTGGCATGGCTGGTGGGTGGAGCAGGGGTATGGTCAATTTGCATGTTTCTCTTTTATTAGTGTAGATTGTCACCGCACTGTATATTGCATCACCAGAACTTACTCATCCTACAACCAAAAGTTTTTCCTCTTTGACCAATCTCTCCCCATGTCCCCCCCTCTTCTATCCCTATAACCACTTACTATCATCTACTCTCTGATTCTATGAACTCAGCTTTTTTAGATGCAGTATTCTCTTCCTTTGTCTGGCTTTTCTCACTTAGCATAATGCCCTCCAGGTTCATTCTATGCTCATCCACAAATGGCAAGATTTCTTTTTTTATGACTGAACATAGGCTGACTTTTCTAAGTTGTAAAGTTTGCCCATTGATTTGGGCATCTGGGTACCCATGGCAGCAATGTCACAAAATAGTCCCTTACCCTTCCAGTTATCTGGAGATGGGAGTGGGCAGAGAGCAGGGGGAAGGGTGAAAGGGGGGATGTCCAGGGATGCTCAGTTATTCTTATCTAGAAGGCTAGGCTCTAAGGGCACTTCCACACTGGAATGATTTTATCTTCCTTCTTAAAAATTACATGTGGTGTTTTTATTTATTTACTTTTAATATATTTTTATTGATTTTAGAGAGGGGGAGAGAGAGAGAAACATCAATGATGAGAGAGAATCATTGATTGACTGCCTCCTGCATGTCCTCTACTAGGGATCAAGTCTGCAACCCAGGCATGTGCCCTTGACTGGAATCGAACCTGGGACCCTTCAGTCTACAAGCTGACACTCTATCCACTGAGCCAAACTAGCTAGAGCTACAGGTGGTGCTTTTAAAACAAAAGTTGTATGGCCTATTGCCCTTTCTCTTTCCCCCAATTTATTTTATTGAAATAAAATGCACAATACAAAAGTTACTATACTTTTAAGTGTGTGCAGTTCAGCGCCATTAAGTACATTCATGTTGTTCTGCCACCATCACCACCATCCATCTCCAGCACTCTTCCGCTCCCTGCATCAGTTTTAAGTTGCCAAGCTTAAATAAAGGAAAAGCTGTGCATATTTCCCTTCCAGTCAGTCACACTTTTAAGAAATGAAAAATGAAAATTTTATCATGCCCCTGTTCTTGCAAGTATGATGCTAGAGGGTTTATATAAAATCTCTCTTTTCATTCTATATGAATCTTATTTTTACAGAGATGAGTACTGAAGAGAATTAACATTTTTGAAGAGTCAGAGTAGCAAAAAGCCCAGTGGGTAAGAACATGGGCTCTTGGGTGAAGAGACTGAGTTTTAATCTTAGCCCCCCCACTGACTTTGAAAACTTTAGCAAGTTATTGTGCTATATAACTCTCCCATCTGTAGAACTATGTTAAAAATAACATTACTTAATAGGGTTATTGAAAGCACATTAAAATGCTTATAACGTGTTTATTAAAGGTTGGCTTTTATTATTACACACTAAAACATTACATGGATTATCTCATGTAATATCTATAATGATCCTAGGAGGTAAATATAATCAGCCCTATTTTGCATATAAGAGAGTTGAGATACCTAAAAATTAAGTAATCCTAAAGTCATAGCCCAAGGGTGACAGAGGCAGAATTTGAACTAGTTGGCTTGATGGCAAAGCCTATCTCTTGCTCCTCATGATGTTTGCCTGGCTCCCAGCCTGAGCCTCTTTCTATAGCATCACCACCGCTGCTCCTGTACCTTCGAAGCCTGGTCAGCACACTGGGCAAAGTAGTCAGGTTGTCTATTACCACCCACATTGCCACAACCTCTGAGAATCAGGCAGCCTCTGCTACGATGAATGGAACAACTATCTCCCTAGTGTAGAATTAAAAAGTACTTCAAATCTCATGCTAATTATGCCAGAGCTGCTACCCATGAGGAAGGATGGCACCTAGGCTGCAACCCTAGACAAGGTAGTCAGGAAAGTGACGGTCTTTAACACTAGTTCTCAAAGTTGGGTCCCAGGACCCTTTTATACTATAACGTGCTACAGAGAACTCCAAAGAGCTTTTGTGTAAGTAGACTAGAGCTATTGATATTCACAAAATTCAGAATCAAAACTGAGAAAAACTTTAAAAATATATATTTATCTATTTAAAAAATAATAAACCCATTGCATGTTTCAATATATATAAAGTAAGTGTATTAAAAATACATTTCCAAGAATAATAATTAGTGAAAAGTTGTCATTGTTTTATATTTTTGCAAATATCTTTAATGTCTGGTTAGTAGAAAGCAGCTAGATTCTCATTTCTGCTGCTTCATTCCATCTGTTGCTTTATGTGGCTTTGGTTGAATTCTATTAAAAAATCCCTCGTTGTACATTTATATAGTTGAAAAGTTATGCAGTTGAAGAGTGTTTTAATAGTCTCTTCAGATAACTGTGGCTGTTCTTTGATACTACACCAAAACTTGACACGGGCGACTCCTTAAATGTTAGTTGCAATGTGGAATCTAAAAGCATATCAATGAATTTTTTATACCCTGTTACATTAAAATCCACTAGTCTAATGTAAACTTCGAATGGATCTGATATCCATAGATGATTTTTGTAACATTAGGCATTGGAAATTTGAAAAATAATGGTTCACTGATTATGCATATATTAAAAATATTAACACATTCTTATGCAACATAAAAAGTCAAATTTATTAAGATTGCCAGTGATGTCTTCAAGCTCATCATAGTGGATATGTTTTTCCAAAATTTTAATTTTTGCTTGAAAGCTCAAATTTTGTCATTGGTAACAATAATGTGTTGTTGTTTTTTTAAGTGATAAGCTCTCTGTTCGTTTTTGAGACAAAATCTGCCAAATATGTAAGCCTGAATAACTGCAGTTTGACAGTTATCCTGTTGAGTAAGAACAATGTTCCAGGGGAAAAGGTGGCTACTTTTACTTAAAACTCAAATGATTGCTTTTACAAAAGACAACCATCATACTTCAGTGCACAAAAAGTTCTTGGTGCATTCTTCCCATTTTGACACACAGAATACTTAAATAACATGCATTCAAAGATTGAGGCTTAATAAAATTAATAATTTTTACTGTTTCAAAAAGGACTTTCTTGTCCTAGCTGGTTTTGCTCAATGGACAGAGTGGCGGCCCACAGATTGAAGGGTCCTGGGTTCAATTCCAGTCAAGGGCATGTACCTGGGTTGCAGGATCAATCCGAAGCCCTGGTCAGGGCACCTGCAGGAGGCAACCAATCAAGTTGTCTCTTTCACATTGATGTTTCTCTCTGTGTGTCCATCCCCTCCCTTACACTCTCTAAAAATCAATGGAAAAGTATCCTCAGGTGAAGATTAACAAAAAAATAAAACTTTGTTAAATAAAATTTAATTTCTTTCCTCTGAGTTTGGTGCCACTTCCTTGATTTGTATCAAGGCCACAGTAGTTTTACCTGCAATTACTTTTGTACCATCCGTGCAAATATAAACACAGTGAAAAGGGCAAATGTCTTAATATTGTGAAATTGTTTTGAACCCACAGGACCTCCCACCTCAACCCACCTTTGAAAAGATCTTAGGGATGCCCTGTGCTCTATAAACCATACTTTGAGAGACACTGTGATCTTTAAAATGATGCTGGTATGCATAGAACCCCACCCCTACTATCCCTTCAAAGAAAACTTCAGTGCTCAGCTCACCATATGCATCTCTATTCTCCCGACCTCGTCATCCCAAAAAGTGAGCCATCCAACATTCTGCCCCCTTGGTTGCATCTTTTTCTCGTCTATGATGACTTTTTTTTTCCACTCCAATGTCTTCCATGGTCACATCCTGGATCTTCTCACTTTCTGAAACAGCTTCTCCTCCAAATCACTAATTCACAAGTCATCTACAAATCTTTACTTGGGGGCTCCACAGCCTCTTCTCATCTATTTTATATGCTCAAGGGTTCCCATTGCACTTTTATTTAGATCTCATTGGGCCTCCATTCTCTTCACTCCTAAGCTTTCTTTCTATCAATAGGACCCCCTTCTATTTTTATTTCCCTTTATAACTAGGTTTGTATCCATGGTCTATAATTTTAAAATCTTAATTAGATCCTAAATTCCTAGACCCCACAGTTCTTTTGACTACATCTACCTGTGGAAGCCAATCCTGAATGAATCCAATTATCTGCTCCTTTACCTGGTGAGCTCCTAGATTTCTTTCTATCTCATCATAAACATTAGTTCCTTAGTGAGGCACTGTCACTAACCAGACTGTTTAGATACCTCCTTTCATATGATTTGGGTTTTTTTATTTCTTTTTTTTATTTATTGATTAAGATGTTACATATGTGTCCTTTTTCCCCCATTACCCCTTATCCTCCCCCACTCATGCCCTCACCCCCGTTGTCTTATATGCACCCTCCCCTACCTTCCCTCTGAGGTTTGATGGTCTGATCGATGTTTCTCTCTCTCTGGATCTGTTTTTGTTCATCAGTTTATGTTGTTCATTATATTCCATAAATGAGTGGGATCATGTGATATTTATCTTTCTCTGACTGGCTTATTTCACTTAGCATAATGCTCTCCAGTTCCATCCATGCTGTTGCAAATGGTAAGAACTCCTTTTTTTACTGCAGCATAGTATTCCATTGTGTAGATGTACCACAGTTTTTTAATCCACTCATCTGCTGATGGGCACTTAGGCTGTTTCCAAATCTTAGCTATGGTGAATTGTGCTGCTAGAACATAGGGGTGCATCAAGCTCTGCACATCTTCTCCACACTTAATTATCAAACTTGTAATATTTGTATAATTTCTATCTTCTCCATCAGATTGTAAGCTGTATGAAGGCAAGTATTGTCTGTATGCTTGCTGCTGAAGTCCCATCATCTATCATGATGCAGACCCAAGCAAAGTGCTCGGTAAATATTTAGGAAAGGAAAAAAGAAGGAAGGGAGGCAAGGAGGAATAAAAAGGGAGGGAGAGAGGAAGGAAGGAGGAAAGGAAAGAATTGAAAAATTTATGGGAAATAGAGTGGCATTGTTTCAGGATTATATTTGAATCTAATTTTCAATTATAATATAATTAAGTGATTCTGGCATCTAGACATTCAAATGGATAAAGGTTTGTTCCAGCTGTCATTTTGCCGATAGATTGTCCTAATAATAAAAGTTTGAAGCATGGGGACAGAGAGAAAGACAAGGGTTCTAATTATCGAAAAGGTGGGAGAGAATGTTTGGGAGCAGAAATGTCTCCAGCATTAGTTCTGCATCTCACTATAGAATTGTCAAGATAATGTCATTGTAAGCCTACAGAGACTGCATTATGATGTCAGAATGGAAGGAAACAGTATTAATGGATGGAAGCAAAAGCCTAGTCAGAGCCGTGCTGTGTTGCTGTAGTTTTAAAAGCTTTGTGACATGATGTCTAGACAGAGGCACACACAGTAATGCTATCACTGAAGCAAGAGTACAAAAGGTACACAGGACCATTCATTAAATCATAACGGGGCTCCAACCTTCTAGCCATTAATAATGTGACCAGCATTTTCTCTTATCGTTCCAATGAATTTTTAAATGTAGTTTATTTTTGCTGATTATAAAAGTAATGCATTCTCATTAAAGAGAACATAGAAAAGATAATGAAAGGGAAAATTGCCCCAGTTCCTGCCAATATTAGTATTTTTTCATATTTCCTTTCACTCTTTATTTTCATAACATAGTTGAGGTCATACAGAGTATTGCATTTTATACCCTGCATTTCCACTTGATATTGCAGCAGAAATGTAAACTATTTATGATGGTTCCACTCCTCTAACATCAAACAGATTATCGAGCACCCAGTTTTTCGGTGTCCTAAGTTATTTATTGAAGATATATCCTGCAGAATAGGATGGCTGAGTGGAAGGATAGAAGTGATTTTAAAGCTTATGAAACATATGGCCGAATAGCTTTCCAAAAGAATTGTACCAATGTTTCAATTACTTAAGGAACCATTAATAAATCTGTGGCCTAGTAAATCTTGGCAAATAGTTTAAAAGCATCTCACAGCTACTAAAAATCAACTCAAACAATAAGACATTTACTATAGAGCACTGGGATTTGGGAGTCTTTGTGCATGTACCTTACTGTGCTACACTATTCAAGTTGATTTAACTATCTGGCTTTTAGTTGTTTCCTCTGTAGAATCACACAAGCCAATATAGTGCTACTGCAGGGTTTCTCAGAGAATGCTCTGTAGAGTACTAGTTCCTGAGAGATGTGACTGAGGCAGAAGAGGAAAAGACAAGGTACATGGTCAAATACATTTGGATACATTGCATACAACATATTACTTTCGGAGATTCAAAATGTCCAACAACATATTAAAGGCACTGAGAAGTTCTGCATTTTAATTTACTTAACCTAGCATTTACCTAATTTTTTTAACATGTGTCATTTTTTTTCAGGTGACCTCTATAAGACTATGTAACAGAGTTGAAGAAACACTGATATAACAGAAAGGGATTTGGTGTCCAACAAACATGAATTTAAATCCAGTTTATTTACTTAATGAACTTCAATTTTCTTATTGCTAAAAAAACAGGATAAGCCTAACACACATGTTAGTTTCTTATCTCTAACCTCTTTAACCCCACATGTGTCAGCAAACCTCTCCATCTTTGTCAAAACGTATTGAAGACCACTCTTCATGGGGGACTGGTGAGATGCTTGCCATCTGCCTTTTTAAATAGGGTGGCATATTGGGCAAAGGGCATAAAACCTGAAGATGAACCTACAACTTGCAGGTCTAATGCTTGACCCCATATTGTGGCCACCTCAGCAATTTAAATCACAAAGTAATAATTAGCTGCCAGTCCTAAACTAGAAGGGCAAAAGCCCTAACCCTGATTATTGTCAGGGAGCTACCTAATAAGTTGGCTCAGCTTATATTCAAAGCTGATTGTCACTAATTATATAACCTTGAGCCAGTCCCATTCAGTTACATGGAATTACATCATGAAACGGAAGTATTTTACATTTGATTGTGAAAGTGCTGAGTCTCCAGGCACCTCCCTTTTGCTAAGTCCAGTGGGAAGTCTTCCGGGTTGGTCTGACTTGCTCTCTGTTAACCATTGTGCCCTTCTTGAAGGCTTTCCTCTATTGGACTCCTCGTACCACGCTGTCTTGCTCCCTTCCTGCGTCAGTGGCCAGTTCTCTTTGACTTCTCCAAAAACTGGAATTCCTCAGGGTGCAGTCTTGCCTCTCTTCTTTTCTCTTTCTGTTTTTCTCACTCCTGAGAAAGTGAGAGCCATTTTCTGACCTTCGCAAACCATCTCTATTAATGCCCCCTAAAGTAGATCTTCACCTTGGACCACTTCTCTAAAATCCTCTTTTGTTTATCCAACTGCCCATTTCATATCTCCATTACATGTCTCTCAGGCATGTGAAACGTAAAGGCTCCAATATAAACTCTTAATTTTCTCCTTTTAACCAGCTTCTGTCTCGGTTTTACTTACATCAGTAAGTGGAGCCACCGTAACACAACATTGCTCAAGCCAGTTACCTGCCTTCATCTTTCATGCCTTCCTCCCTCTAGCCCCCACACCCAGTCCTTGGGAAATGTCTGTCAATATTACCTTCAGAATGTTATCACAAGTATCTTCTCTCCCACCTACCTGGACGCCCCCCCCCCCCCGACCCCCTCGCCCCGCCATCCTAATTTAAGGCACCAGTATCTCTCACCCATATTGCTGCTGCGGCCTCCAATGACACTTTCCATTTCACCTTTCTCCTATCCCTTCTTTGCACAGTCACAAGGATGGTTTTTAATTAGAAATCAGATAATAGCCCTCTTTTGTAAGACCATTTAGTATTGTGTTTTTGTTTGTTTGTTTGTTTTTTACTACACATAGACTATAACCCAAATTCCTCATCATGGAGCCCTAGGTCCTCTGTGATGCTTTTAGACATCCTCTCATGTCACAATCCTCTCACGGCACAATCCCCTGCCCTGTGCTCCTCCCATCCTTCAGGTCCACCAACATGGTTAGCCGCTTCCCACAGTTGGGCCTTAACACATGTGGACCTCTCCATTCTCCCCTGCTCCTTACGTGGTTTCTCCTTGCCCTCCTTCATGTCCCAGCTTAAATGCCGCCCCTACAGAGAACCACCCCCCAACCAGCCTATCTTCAGATATCCTCTAACAAAGGGCCTATTCTTTCCTTCATGGTATTTATCATGCATTTTACTGAAATGTTTTGCTTACGTGTTTATTGCCTCTATCACTGCACTGTGAATTCCTTGAAGGTAGGGACATTATCTGTTTTGTTCACCACATGGTACCTAGCATACCTGGAATCCTATATAATAAGAGAGGAATATGCTAATTATCCATTACGCCCTGAGGTGTAACTACCAACCGAATAATGACGGGATCACAGATCTGCAGAAGGGTGGGGCAGCGAACTACAAGCTACAATCGGGCAGCAGAGAGCTACAGGAGGGGGCAGGGCAGCAAGCTGTGAGTGGGGAGAGGAAGGGGGCAAGGGGGGAGGAGCTACAGGAGGGTGGCAGCAACCTACTGGCGCACAGGTTCATGCACAGGGCTACTAGTATTTAATAAAATCTTATATGAACCCTAACATTGAAAAATCATGATCTACCTCTGCATTTTAATAATACTTTATTTTCATTAGCTCATGTTTATCATTTTGCTTATTATGAAGTCTTAATAGAAAAATTGGGTGGTTTTTTTCTTTTTTGAGAAAGACATTTCAAAACAGCAGTGATGATGTAAGATTTTATTTGGGGGTGGGGGGAGAAGGAGTGCCATTGTTAAATTCTTGAAATCACTGACCGAGCTCAAAGATCCATGCCAACTGGCACATTATACATTGGTTCTACTTTTTGTCAACCATCAGAGAGAATGTAAAGTCCCCAAAATGACCATACCATTCACACAACACCACTGGCCACAGCTCTCACTGGACGCTCACTAAGAACCAGGCATCATACCAAATACTTTTCATGCGTTTAATTCTTCCTCTTACTTTCCTCCCACGTTTTGCTCAGAAAAGTTAAGTAGCTTGCCTGAAGTCACACATATGCAAAATGCCGGTGCCGGACTCTGAACCCAGAGTTGTTCACTGCGTAGTTTTCTGTTTCCGGAGCCAGGGTCAGACCCACTGGCGTTAGACACAGAGACCTCGTGCTTTCCCACCTCAGCACTTTGTAAAGTATTTAATTGGCTCTCTTTTGCCTTGACTTCAAATTTGCCTCTTCACTGGTCTGTCTTATTTGATAAGTTCATCAAACATCAGGGTTCTTTGTTCATTTTCAAAAAGGATTACAATGATAAGCTTTTATAATTAAGAGTATCTCAGCAGAGATTTCCTTTTCCACAGTTCCCTCACCTTTATCTTCTAATTATTAGAGATGAATTTTCTGATTTTGTTCAAAATGGTATTTGCTTTAAATACAAGTTGCAAATTAACTGCTTATAAAAATATCTTCCTCCCTTCTGAACTGTTACTTAAAAAAAAATCTCTGTTGCTCTAGCATTTAAAAGGAGTAATGATTTAAAATTGAATCATCCAACAAGAATTTGAATAAAATAACTCTAATTACAATCTTTAATATTTGGGAGATAGGGACAGCTTCAAAACTGTCCCAAAGGTGACATAAGGAGCTGTTTAAGCTCCACAAAATACTTAATGTGAAGATATTAAAAAAAATGAGACCAGGTTAAAAAATGTAAGGAAATGGACTGAGCAAAAGGCAATGTGCATATAAAAATATCACTTCCATTCATTATCCCGCAGCAAAAGGTAAGCTTGTTTCTATTAAATGACCCAGCATCTCTACAGTGTCTCTCCTTTCCTAAATGATGTTATATACATTCTCTAATTTTATTCTCCCCAAACACTATGAGACAGATATTCTTATGATTCACAAACAGATGAGTAGATGTTAACTGTCCAACATTACTCAAGAGAACTATTGTTTATTGAGTGAAGTCTATTGTATTTCTAGGATCTGACTGCATGTTCATTAACTCTTACAGAAGAGGCATTATTATTCTCATCTGACAGGTAGGACAACTGAAGCTCAAAGAAATGAAGTGATGTATTTCCGATTAGCCAGCTCCTCAGTATTGCAACTGTGATTTGCACACACACTCTTTTCATTGTCCTCTAGTCCTTCACTGCACTAGGAAGAGCAGGAAAAGAGGTCACATTCCAACCCAAAACAGCCTGCTACAAGCATGAAAGTGTCTCTGTTCCCCACTAGGTGAACCCACTATGCAAATTCTGCAGAGACATATGGCTGACTCACCGGTTTGCCTTCTCCTGTATGGTTACCCCAGGCAGACAAGTCATCAAAGACAAGATGAAGAAAGCAACAGCAAACATCTCATCCAGAATCCACCAGCCTATATCACCTAGAAGGAATTAAGGGATCTATTCAGGGAGTTGGAGTAAAAAGATGTCTACAGGCCAGGACCCATAAGATCTAATGTTTGAAACTAACAGAACTCCCTTGATTCTCATTCAGATGTGGTTAATTAGTTACTAGGGTATTGATTAGCCAAATACCCTAAAAACCCAGATACCAAAGGCCACTGTCCTTCAGACCTTTATTTTGAAAAATAATACCTATAAGATATTTATTTAACCAATACCAGCTTAGCAAAAGGATCTTACTTTCAGAAAGAGGCATAAGTCAAATCAAGATACAGTTCTAGAATGCATGATCATTTTTATTGGCTCTTGGAACTTGTTAAGGTCAGATCAATTTGTTTTGTAAGACAGAAATGAGGCTAATACTGGTATATCAGCTCAACCATAAACAGCCAGCAAAACAGACAATGCTAACAGTCGCATGGAGGTTCTACAATGTATCACCAGACATCTGGAGCCTGAGAAATGTAGGTAACTCAATGAACTTTCCACTTTTTTTTTTAATATATTTTATTAATTTTTCACAGAGAGGATGAGAGAGGGATAGAGAGTTAGAAACATCGATGAGAGAGAAACATCGATCAGCTGCCTCTTGCACACCCCCTACTGGGGATGTGCCCGCAACCAAGGTACATGCCCTTGACCGGAATCGAACCTGGGACCCTTGAGTCCGCAGGCCGACTCTATCCACTGAGCCAAACCGGTTTCGGCGAACTTTCCACTTTTTATCCAGACATCGGATGCTATTGAGATCCAGCATATTGGTATCTTGAGGGGACCAGATGCCTTCAATAGATATCTCCAGAAGCATTCTCTAGAATTATAGGAATAGCTACAAATATCGACGGATAAGACCATACCTACATACACTCTCTGACTCTTCCAGGCATGATGGGCATTTCATAATGATTTTACTGCAGATGTGGTATCATAAGGGGTGTTATATCTGGATACCCTTAGGGCAGCTCAGGATGGTAGTGGGGATGGAACCCACTTTTCCCACCAACTCCCCAGCTGCCTCCCTTCTCCCTCCCTCCCTATCTAATCCACAATCCAAGTTTCTGAGATAGGTCCTCAGACACCCCCACCTCAGGTTTTCCTCCACCAGTTCTATTGCTTTTCTCATGTGGAACAGACTGCTCCCTAGAACAGAGGTCTCAACTGGGGTGATTCTGCCCCTCAGGGGACATTTGGCAGTGACCAGAGACATTTATGCTTGTCACGACTTTGAAAGTTGTGCTACTGGCATCTAGTGGATAGAGGCAGGGATGCTGCTAAACTTTCCATGATTCACAGGAGAGCACCCACCACAAAGAATTATCTGCCTGAAAATGTCAGTAGTGCTGAGGTTGGGAAACACTACCTCACAACAAGTCTAGTCTTCTTTCCCTTGGCCTTGGAATTCTGGTGAATTAATTTTCTTGTTTTTACACGTAGGCTCTATTGCCTTCCTTTTCCACACAGCTCCTTTTCGAGAGTTCCCTGATGCCTTTCTCTTCACCCAAGACCTCAGCAGCCTCCAGGACTCCCCTTAACCTCTACTCACCAATCTCATCCTTCACTCCTCAACATGGTCACTTAAATCCTATTACATTTCCTGTGTAATATCTTCCTTCCAAGCTTCTCTCCTTCATTCTTACTGCCTTGGATCCCTTTCAGAGCCTCAGCTTTCTCTGAAACTATCATAAGAGACTCCTAGTGGGTTCTGTTTCTCCTTATTCCAAATCTACCTGAATTGTTGCTGAATTCATACTCAAGAACTGCCTCTGACAACATCCCGCTCCTGTCCAGAAACCTTCAGTGGCTCCCCATTGTCTATAAAATTAGAAGTCCCAATTCCTCCATAAATGGGTCCAACTCATCTGTGTAACCTTATGGATCAGAGCCCTCTGATTATCTCTCACTTACAGTTCAGGTTCCCTTACCTTCCTCACACTTTCTCACTGCTGTGACTACTCTTGCTGGACCCCCCACCAGAAATTCCTTTACCCATCATCTCTTACCTTTCCATCAAGTGTCTTCTCAAATAGTAGGTCCGTCATGGATCCTTGACTGATGGCTCCTTCTGGGAGGTATCTCTTTGTTACCTTGAACCTTATAAACACATGAGGAGCACTTCTCATTTTTGCCTCATATTGGGCTTTTCTAAGGAAGCGGGGTATATCTTGAGAATGAAAGTTTATTTAAGGTAAATTCTGTGTCTGGATCTTCTTTGTAAACACCCATCTCACTTAGTACTGAATCTTTAATAAGAAATATGTATTGATTGAGTGAATAGCAAATGAATCAATTAAAAATAGTTTACTATTACATGGTACTTTCAGGTTTCGTTTCTTATTTAATCCTCAAAATAACCTTGTGAGATAAATATCATTATTATGAAGAGAATCCTGAGTCAGAGAGACAGTGACTAACGTGGAAAATGGAAGCAAGATGTATAGAGTACCAGCCATGTACCTGCCCCATTACATGATTTTTTTAAAAATTAAGTCTCATCTTCACAGTAATCATGCAAGGCTTTCTGAGTAGTTAAGTAATTTGTCTGAGATCATATAGCTGGTGAGTCTCAGACTCATGGATTTATAATATGTCCAACTTCAAAACATGAGATCTTTTTGGTCTGATCACACAACTACTTCACTATTAAGTGGTGTATTAGGACTAAAGCTTTGGTCTTCTCCAAGTCCAGTTTCTGCCTGCTATGCCTTAACTCAGAGAACAATATCATTTCTAGGGAACCAAGAAAGCAAAATAAAGTGAATAGAGAGAGAATCACAGGATAGAATCAAAAGAGATGAAGCTAAGTCAGATGAGATTAATCCATGCCTCTATGACTAAGTGTACTTGCCATGTGTGGTGTGTGTGTGTGTGTGTGTGTGTTCGGATGGGGGTGGGGCAGTCATCTGCTTTGGGCTAGAATGTCCTAAGATGAATGGGAAATGCCAAAACATTTTTAGGTTTACATATGTGGATTTCACCTTAATTGTAGCATTCTGTTATCAAAGATAGATAGTTATAAAATGCCATACAGAATAGACAACAAGATGCCAATTCATTTTGAAAATGCATTGCTTGTCTCAGGGAAACACTTTCCACTGCCTAAATCAGACCATGAGTTATGGCCTCCAAGTGGAGCGTGTCCTGCATTGTCCCAGACTGCCACCGCCGGGACATCCAGGTCTGTGCTCTCTGAAAAGCTTTCAGTATTCTACACCGCATTCCCCCTGTGCTAGACCTGTCTCTTGCCCATTGCAGTTGGGAGATCAAAACTCTGCAAATCTAATGCAAAGGGAGGCAATTGGCTAGAACACAACTATAGATCAGAAAGTGCCACTAACCAATTCTTGTCTCCTTGCCTCAGTTTCTTTATCTGCAAAATGGATAAAATAATACCCATTAGGATAGAATCAAAGAGCTGATGACTAAATGAGGAAATCTATCCTTAACTGGGAATTTTGGACAGTTGTTATTTATTTCAATTTCCCCTTCTGCTCCTCCTTCCTAGTATCTATTCATTTTCTCTCATAAGCATGGGAGCTTTCATTTAATATAATGGAGCGGGGGAGAGAAGGAAGAAGAGGCGTGGCAAAGAGAATGATGGAGGGTGTGGGATGTGAGAGGTCCATGTCCAGGTGACCTGGGCTGATGTCAAGGCCTTCTGGAGGGAGGATAGTACCTGCAGAAGCTGAGAGAACAGTTTCAACGGTAGGGCCCAGGTGACAAAGTGGTCCAAGGGCCCACTTCCCCCTGTCTTCCCAGGTTACAGTACATTCCAGCACCTCAAGGGTTGAAAAATTTGAGAGCAACTCAATGTAGCAACTTCAGCTTGGCCATGGCCAATCTTGTAATGGTCAGAAGTGAACAGGGCTTCTCCCTGCAGCTTAATGGTTGATAGTCCACGTGGATGGCAGAGAAGTTTTGTAAGTGTGTGTGTGTGTATGTATTAGCACTGCTCCCTCTCTGGAAAATCCTGCAAACCATTCACCCGGCACCAAATCTGCAGACAGAAGATGAGCATCCTTTACCTCCTCTCTCCACGCTTTGCAAGACTTCATGTCTATGACACCTGTTTTCTCCCGAGTGCTTTCCTCAGTCCCAAGCCATGGCCAACAGACATTCATGGTGGGTATTCCATTGAAAATGCAGTGGGGCTGGTTTAAGGAATTGGTCTTAACCCAGGCTTTACACAGATGGGCTAATGCATGCCTACTGCATGTCGAAGCTCTGTGTTTGCATTGAAGAGGTGAGGTGAAGGGGGTCAGTGTCTGGCTCATTTCTACATTAGTGTAGAAATTAAAGACCTTCTCTCAAAGAAGGCATTGAGCACTGAGAGCAGCTCTGGCCAAATCTGGTGGTCCTTTGGGAAATTCCTCTTGGAATTTGGCTGCAATAATTACCAGGATTCATTTTCCACCTGAGAAAGTTCTCCAGGCATCATCAATTGATCAATAGTCTTCTCTGTGATGCCTTTACATGTAGCACGGTGCAGGCACTGCTTCCTCTATTCCCACAGTACCTCAGAAAGGCCACCGACTTGGCGGTGGTTCATGCTCTATCCCACCTGTGGTGGCTGTGAACTCACGGGAGGCAGGGCTGTGCTGGCCCAGAGTCTCCATGCCTCAGGTGTGTGAGAGTCAGCCCACGGAACCACAGCCCACCGACTTCATGGGCCCTGCTGAGCATGCACACAGATGCTAAACACAGTACACCCCCCACTAGAAGAAGGTAGGCTGGTATGATCACATGTGCAGGCAGCTTTAACCAGTGTCCATGGGAACCTCCTTCCCACACAGCATTCTCTCCTCCATTCCCCACCAGTGTCCCACTGAGAGCCCTGGACCCTGCTGTTCCCCCACTCCACTGGGAATTTCATGTGTCCCAAGTGCTGGCACATAGCAGGTGTTCCATACTTGTGTTTTATGCAACGCAGTAGGAAGATGGTACCTTTTACTCTAACAAATCTGGACTGAGATCCCAGCACCACCATTAACCAACTGTGCAACTTTGGACAAGTGATTACACCACTCTGCCTTAATTGTTCCTCCTGCATAATGGGTTTGATGGTAATTTCATACATATATTTCACATATACATAGACACATACATACCTAATGATTCATACATGTTTATTGAATGTACATGAATTAACAGGCATTTGCAGGCCTGAACATGATAGACACTGTCTCTCTTTGTAATCCTCTCATTCCTGCCCTCTCTGTTCCAGAACACCCTCTGGGGCTGAGCAGGTGGAGGCTCGTTCACAACTGGGGCTCAGGTGCCATTTGAGGAGTCAGTAGGGGGGTCAGGGTCACTGAGAGACTGACACAGTAGACCTACGTGTGTGCCATTTCTCTGTGTGTTTGGGGCATCTTTATGCTATCAGGTCCTAGGCACTTACTGCGTCGGTGAGGCTTCTGAAAGATATTGTGGCCTTCAGTCCTCAAACCCACAGTGATCCCTCAGACTGATCAATCCAAATATAAGCTCTTGGAGGCTGACCAAAACCATTTTGTTCACTATTATGTCACAAAGTTGCTGCACGCTGTAACCAATTAGTTAGCATAGTCATTCTATCAGGGGTTGGGTTAGGGACTGTGGTGGGCACTAAACACTCAGAGATGAGAACACAGTCCCTGCCATCACGGTTCCATGCCCGGATGGAGTGCCATAGGGATCTGCAGGGGCCCACACTGTGAGCATCTGGGATTTGAGCTTTGAAGGAGGCAGGTGGGCAGATAGAAGTTTCTTTAGTCAGAGAGAGGAAGAAAAGGCATTCCAGGTAGAGGAAACAGCATGAACAAAACCACGAAGAACCAAAGAGACATGGCCAGTTTGGAATCAACCAGCTCTCTGGTGGGAAAGACAGCAGGACAGGCAAAGGCCACAGCAAAGGGCTTTTTGTTGCCAAGACTAAGATTTCTATTCCATCTCTAAGGATGTGGAGGGGCTACTGAAGGTGAAGCAGCAGAGCCCCTGGTCAGACCTTTATGTTGCAGTCTGGGGGACCATGGAGAATGGACCAGAGAAGGCTGAGGCTGGAGGCAGAGAAACTAGCTTTGAGACTGACTCCCAGGGACTGGAACTCCATGCACCTGACACACCCGGGGAAATGCTTGGGGACAAGAGGACATGGTGGGAACTCAGAAGCTCCAGAGTCAGACCTCTAGATTCGTATGCCAAACTCTACAGGATTGCATTGCACGACCTTGGGATAGTCCCTGGACTTCTCTGGACCTCAGTATCCATGCCTGACAGCTGGTTCATCCTCCACTGCCTCCTCCAGTCTGAAACCTTGTCCTTCTGTAATACAGATCTAAGGCAACCCTTTAGCACGACAGGACTAGGAAACAAATATGGATATATATTTCCAACTGTTCAAGTCTCTCTCAATACTTTTATTCAGGACTTGTACTCCCACGAGATACTCTGGGCTGTCAGTCTGTAATTAGACTGTCTCTGCTCTCACAAAGCCAGGCTGTGTGGAGGGGGAGAGAGAGCCCGATTAGCCTACTGTAAACAAATTTGGTCAGGCCCCTCTCGCCAGTCTCAGTTCCAGCTGAGTGGATTTCAGCGGCTTCTGGGTGAATGCTAATGCCTCCTACGCACACAGTTGCAAGAAAATAATCCTGCGTGCCTCCCTTTCTTGAGAATGCTGTGGGTTTCACGTCTCAAGCGTCTCTGGGACAGAGCATGGCTCATGGGGATGGGGGGGGGGGGTAGAGTGTGGGGGTGCAGCAGGGAGGCCTCACAAAGAAACTAGAAAGAGCCTAAGGCAGGACATAGGGCTCCCAGTTGTCAAGGCAAGTTCAGCCACTCATTTTCTTTGTAACCTTGCAAAAGTCCCTTCAGCTCTCTGAGCCTCAGGTAGCTCAACTGTAAAATGAGGCTGAGAACACCTACCTCGCAGGCCTGCTGGAAAGAGTAATTGAGATAATGTACCTAAGAGCCTTTGGCAAAGCTCTGTGGGCGAGGGGACAGCGTCAAGGATCACAGCCTCAGCTTCCCTGTGCAAAGGGGTCAGGGAGTCGGGCAGGTGTAGAACATGCAGGAGAGCTAGGCTCAAAACTCCCATCAGCATCAGCATCCTAGAAAATGAGAGGGGAGCAGCCCTGATGCCCTGACCAGCCCTCCCATTAAAATTGCCCTGAAATTGGATGGAGGCTTTCCATGTGTGGGGTAGAAGGAGGAACTCTAACACTTAGGAGCACTTGTGCTCTGCTTGTCATCTTTACAGTTGCTATAGATGAGAATTCTTCTTTTATCTTTTTTTAACCATTATTTTTAATTATAGATGAGAATTCTAATACCCAGTCCAGAGATGAGGAAACTGAGACCAAAAGAAGGAGGGAGAGAGGATTTCAGGCCAAGTTATTCTGACTTTAAAGTCTGCCTAGGCTCCCTGTCTTTGGAATCACAAGCACATTGAAGTCATATTCAGATGGGAGGCAGATATATAGTAGGTTATGAAGAAATGGTATAGTTGGGGTATAGTAGGTTATGAAGAAATGGTAAGATGAGCTCTACTCATCTTTTTATCGGGCATCAAGGAGGGTGAGTCCCTGTCATAAACTGTATGCATCATAAAGGCAGGGCTGTGCAAGCTGCAATGTCCCTGGTGCCCAAAACACTACCTCTAAATATTTATCGAATGAATGAATGAACCCTATGAGGCTCACAGTCATATCCTTAGCTTTTCTGGCTGATCCCAAATAATAAGAAAGGAAAAGAAAGTTCTCCATGTAAAGTGTCCAAGAAATTTACACACATTTGTTGTACCAAATATTTCCATTTCTATTGCTGTGTAACAAACGGTCCCAAAGTTCAGTGTCTGAAGACAACTTTGATTTCTTATTTCTCAGGATTTTGTAGAAGATCACGCATGGTCTGCATTCAGCCGAGGGCTCAACTGGGGCTGGAAAGTGCATGATGGCCTCTCCCCCTTCAGGGTTCCTCTCCACACGGCCTCTTGTCATGCAGGAATCTAACCTAGGCCATGTTCCAGCCCAGCCACTGACTTCCAAGTGAGAATGCTTCTGCTTAGGTCACGCTTGCTACTGACCCGTTGGCAAAGCAAGTTTCATGGCCAATCCCAGACCAGTGTGGGAGGGGAACACACAAGGGTGGGTGTCAGTATCAGGATGGGTGGTTTGTTGCAGGCAGTTGGCCACATCAGTCATCAGAAACAGCACATTAATGAATTTATCTATATAAAGCAGTTAGAAATGTGCCTGACACTTAGTTTGTACTACTTAACTATTAATAGTAGCTAATTATTATTATTAGCTATTTATTTATAACATATTATTATCATTATTATTAAGTTCTTCACTGCAATTGTCTTTATTTTGTTGCATATGAAATGAGAACCCCCATATTAGGAAAGCGCTGGTGTATCCTTCAAGCTTTGCATATATTCACCCTCTCTATTACTAAAATCACACAATTGAGTTTGAGTAGCTGAGTCATCGACAAAATACGACATTGAATTTTTCTTTCTTCTCTTCTACTCATTTTTTGGTCATTTTCCTAAACCTGGGTATGCTTTTTTGTTCATTCCTAAAAGTGATGTTGGAACCTAAAGAAGGATTACTCATTTGTATAAGAATCTACCCACTGAACAAGCATTTTCTAAGTCCATTATAACTCATATCTTGCCCTTTTCCAGGGATTCTCTGAAAGATGCATATGGGACCCTGTTTCTTTTTTCTTTTTTTTAATATATTTTATTGATTTTTTTACAGAGAGGAAGTGGGGGGGATAAAGAGTCAGAAACATCGATGAGAGAGAAACATCGATTCAGCTGCTTCCTGCACACTCCCTACTGGTGATGTGCCCACAACCAAGGTACATGCCCTTGACTGGAATTGAACCTGGGACCATTCAGTCCTCAGGCCGACGCTCTATCCACTGAGCCAAACCGGTCAGGGCTGGGACCCCGTTTCTGGCAGAGGATCTGCCGAGGGAATCTGTTGGTAACTTCTGAGGAAGTCTTTCTACCCTGATGACATGAACAAGGTATGCAAGGAGAATCCTCATTTCCCTTCCTGCCTTTTGACTTAGTTGAATGAGGGCATAATTCTTAGAGAGGCCTTTTATATCTCTGTTATTGCCATGAGAAGGATATGCCCTGGGTGGCCCTCCAGTCCTGGAGGAGAGGAGGCACATGGGACAGAACAGCTCAGCTGGCCTGCACACCCTCAGGTATATTCAAGCTTGTATCCTTCAAGGTCTGTATATATTCACCTTCTGTATTACTGAAATCACACAATTGCGTTTGAGTAGCTGAGTCAGCAACAAAATATGACATTGAATTTTTCTTTCTCCTCTTCTACTACTCATTTTATTTTATTTTTGGTCATTTCCCTAAACTCTCTTGAATGAGAGTTGCTCAACCAGATCCAGACTCAGGCTAGCTGCCACGCTTGAAGCAGAGCTGCTTCGCTGATCACAGGTCTGTGAGGGGAAAAATGTGGTTTAAACCAGAGTTTTGTCATAGTTGCTATGCACCATATGTAAAAACAGCTAAACACTACAGCATTTTATTCTCCCGTCTGCTATTGCATTATGGAATCTGTGGTCTCAGCCTAGGGCCGTGCTGATATGACAGGAACATGGTAAGAAAGTTCTTACAAGAGGTGCCTTTGACATTCAGGAACATAGATGCCTGCTTCTCTCCTAGTTTTGGAAGGCAGGAGACTCGCTGGAATAGCCCATGCAAGCAGGTTAAGTAGGGACCCAAGAGGAGTATGGTTGGGACAAGGAAGTTAAAACACTGGATTGATCTTTCCTAATTGCTGAATGCAAACAGAAAGCTGTGCATTTACGAGTAAGATGTGAGGAAGGGGATTTGAACAGAGCTTAGCTAAAGACAGTGACTGGAAAATAAGTACAACCAACTATGCTTTATACCCCTAGTTCCAATGGTTTAGTAATTCTGCTCAACTTAGTATTTCTCTCTGCCTAAAATAATTGTTATCATTTGCAAAGTGGAAAATTCACTGTGTACTCCTTCACCTGGACCATTGATCAAGTGTGGGCATTGGTCTCAATATGGCTCCCTTTCCCTTTCTCATTGTTTTTCTTTCTTTGCTCTGTGCCAATCTATTGCTTATATGCCTGGCTTTTGCAGGAGAAATCTTTCAAATGGTATTTGAATGTGTGTGTGTTTATGTGTATAATTTAAACCTTGTCTTCTAGCATGTAAAAATTTTCAAGGAATATTAGTTTAGTCATGTGATCAACACTTTTATTGCTAAAATTAAAATTACTGATGGCAGCAACAAGAGCAACTAACATTTCCTGAGAACTTTGTACAAGCCTAGCTCTGTGGAAGAGTTCTGTATGCAATTCATCCAATCCTCATGCCAGTTGAGTAGGTGGATATTATTATGCCATGTTCTTCCAATAATACTAAAGCAACATCTGTCTGGCACTGCCTCTGCATCAGGCATTGAATGAGCTCTTTGCATGCATTGCCTTGGTGCCTTCTCACAGCAACTCTGTCAGCCAGACTGATCATGTCCCCATTTATCAGATGAAGTATCAGAGGATTCAGTGGATGACGGACCTTTCTTGTCATCACTCAGTCAAGAAGAGACAGTGCCGGGATTTGAACCCTGGTCTGCCTGATTCTAAACCCATACTCATTTTGCTTCATCATTGTCTCCCAGAAGCAGAAGCCAAGCTACCACGCCTGGTAGCTGACCTGTTGGCCCCAGGCCAGATTAGTCTGCTCATCCATTCCAGAAATCTTCTCTGAACCAAAAAGCTGGATTACTGCATGTGCCTGTGATCCCATGTAGATGAAATCTGGTGACTTCAGGACAAAGGCAAGCTTAAAAGGAAAGGAAAAGTCTAATGACTTTTGACTGATGTCTAACCAGCAGCTCTGCCTCAGAGACCAAAGGGTCACCACCCTGCTGATGGTGGGCCTTGACTGAGCATTAAGAAAAGAAACAAACACACATATTATCCTATATAATAAAAGCCTAATATGCTAAGTGTCTGGTCATCCAGTGACCGGTCGACTGTTCAACCAATCAAAGCATAATATGCTAATGATATGCTAAGGCCACTCAACCACTTGCTATGATGTGCACTGACCACTAGGGGGCAGACAGTTGACTGGTCAACCAGTCGCTATGACATGCATTAAAACCACCGGGAGCAGACACTCCAACCAGTAGGTTAGCTTGCTGCTGGGGTCCAGCTGATCGGGACTGAGTGAGATGGGTGGGACATGCCCTGGAGCCCTCCCACAGTCCCTCCCCGGCCCCCGATTGTGCACCGATGGGGTCCCTCAGCCTGGCCTACGCCCTCTCACAATGTGGGACCCCTCAGGGGATGTCGGAGAGCCAGTTTCGGCCCAATCCCACAGTCCACTCCCCTCGGGAGGGTGCCAGATACAGGGCTCATGGCTGGCGAGTGCTGCTGCAGTGGCACGAGCCTCTCCCGATTGGGACTGATTAGGCATGAACCCATGGCAGGCGCAGTGGGGCCAGGATGAGCGGGAGCAGCAGGTAGGAGCTGCAGGCAGCGTTGGACTGTGGGTTTTGGCCTGCTCCCCGCAGGCCACCCAGAGGGACCCCACCTGTGCGAAAATTCGTGCACTGGGCCTCTAGTTCTTTCATAAAACCTCACAGTTTACAAATCCCTTTCATATACTTTGAGTCTTTCATCCACTTGGTGAAATAAATATCATGTCCAGTTTATTTGCAGATCTCAGATGTCAAATTCAACTCTCCTTTATTAAAGACCTGGTATATGCCTGTTTCCAGCACACACAATACCTCTTTTAAATCTCACATCAGCTTTCTGGAGTAGAGATTGTGATTCCCAGTTTGAAGAAAAGGGAATTGAGATTCTGAATATTAAAGTGATCTATTGCCTGACCAGTGTTGCTCAGTGGTTGACCATTGACCTATGAACCAGGAGGTACAGTTTGATTCCCAGTCAGGGCACATGCCCAGATTGCAGGCTTGATCCCCAGTAGGGGGAGTGCAGAAGGCAACAGTGCAATGATTCTCTCTCATCATTGATGTTTCTATATTAAAAAAACAAAATAAAATAAGAAATAAAGTGACTTATTCATTACCACCCATAAAACCAGTGATAGAGCCTGGAGTTGCAGCCAGATCATCTATCATCACACCTATGCTCAGTCCATGGCACTAGGCTTCTATAAGACATCTCCCACCAGACTGACACCACAGCCTGCCCTCTGCTGGACGTTGCTGCTCTGATGATTGGGGTGGTCTCATCATCATATGTGAAAGTAGATGATTTGTCTTGTTAGTTGACAGGACTTCTGATCAAGGAGCGGTATCTGAGGCGCTGTATCCAAGGAGCCTCATGGACACCTGGACCTGCATAGATGACAAGATCCTAAACCTCCAGCCTGAATCTATCACCATCATGGGATGAGATTTTGGGGGGTATTGAAAGATGCGGAGAATAGTTAGCATGTGGAATAAATGTAACTAATCTGTAGCCAGAGGGCAGACATGGCCGTTTTAAAACATGATCCTACAACTTGCTGATACTCTTTCCACTACCGGGGGAGGGGGAGATGGGATCTATGTCCCTGGTCCTTGAATCTGGACTCTGGCTGATAGAATATGACACAACTGGTGCTGTGCCAGTTTCAGGTCCAGGACTTCATGAATGGACAGCTTTCACTTCCTGTCTGTTGGGCCATCTGCTCTTTACATGTAGACACCCTACTGTGAGGAAACCCAAGCCACACTGTGGAGAGACCCTCTTTAAGAAAACAAAGAAAGTTAATATTATCAAAGAAAGTTAATATTTATTGGCCACCCATGATGTGCCAGGTACTCATGTAAACCATTTCATTTCATCTTTTCGTTCGTTCTGTGAGATGAGTATAGTAGAAACTGAAGATCAGAGAGGCTGAGTAAGTTGTCCAAAGTCTCATTTGTACTGCCTCACAGAGGAAGGGTTCAGGCTCTGTCTCTCTTGTCCCATGCTTGTCCCATTACCCCAGGCTGCTGCTTAGTGAAGGAGTCTGCTCCTTGACTGCTTGGGGAGGGCAGCAGGGATCTTTTTAACACCACAGCCTGGTGATGAAAGCCAGCATCTTCTGAGCTCCATGATATTGCATGTCTTTAGAGCTGGAAATAATAAAACTATACTTTCTAAAATAATTCTGTAATGCTCATTATTCAATAGCTTGGAGAAGGGTATTCTGGTTTACCTCCCCTGTGCTGGGAAAAAGTAAGTAGTTGTGTGGACACACACACACACACACACACACACACACACACACACACCTCCAGCTACCTCCCCAATCCCATCAAATTCCACTGCCTCGGGGCAAGTACTTCATGCCCACCAGGGCCAGAATTCATATCTTCTGATTGGAGTTTTAAAGACAGAGATTTACATAGGATTACAATCTTTTTTCTTTGGTTGTGGTTGCTTCCTATTTTCATTGTCTGAATCATAGCCGGGGAATAAATTGAATCTTTTTCTAACATAGAATATATTACTCTTGAAATAGTAGGAAATGTTGATAATTGCCTTTTATTGGACTCACAAATAATTTATAAGCTGGTCCGATTTGAAAAATACAGATATATCAGAGTCTTTTATTTCTCCGGCCTCTTCCTCGGGGCTAGAAGCAGCCTCTAAAAATAGCTGACTGTGCAGGGATGGGCCGAGTGCTCCTCCTGGTGGCCCATGAGCAGGATTGCAGACTCAGTAAAGGGACCCGAAGCTGCAGGCGCAGCATTTGAATAATTCTTTCTCCCCTAAGTACACAGAGAAATTTGATTTATTCTTCACAGCTATATCTGCATTACAGAGCACTCCTCCCTATAAAGTCCATCACCTTTGAGGATAAGTAAATTATCAGTCCCTCATACACGTTATGCAGCGAACACTTCTCGGAGGCAGTAACAGATTCTGTGGTCTATCAAATATTAGGGAAGCTACGAATTACTTCTCTCCTTAAGAAAATACCGAGGAAAAAAATACAAATTGACCTTTACATAAGCAGGGTAACTGATTACTGAGGGGATTAACAAAATGTAAATGTGTATAGGGTGAGGGAAGTTGGGGCAGGGGAAGAGCAGGAGAATTAGAAGGCCATGGAAATGCAATGCTTAGCTTAGCATCCTGGCTCCCCTGACAAGCTGTGGTGGCCCTACACAGGTGACAGATAGCAACTCTGAGAGACTGTATATCCCAGCCTCCCTTGCATTTGGGAGCCAGGTAATGAGTTCTGGCCAATGGGGTGTAGATGGAATGATACAACACTCCAGGCCTTACCCTACAGCATCCCTAGTGATTGTTCACACTCTCTGTCTCTGTGTGCACACCAATGGAAACAAAATAGTCCAAGAGGTCAGGGTCATACAAAGGCAGTGAGCTGAATCCATAGTCATCACTTAAAGGACACTTACCCAGACCAGCCTCCTGGGTCTCCTCAAACTGTAACATGAGCAAGAAATAAATATAGATGCTAAGCCATTGAGAAATGAGGGCTATTTGTTGTCATAGCCAGCATTAATTGCTCTGACTATTAAAGCAAATCAGTTCACCTCTTTGAGCCACAGTTTCCACAACTATAAGTAGGGATGATGTATGAAGATTTAATGAAATATTCTATGTGGAAATATTTGGCACAGACTCGGGGCTCAATAAATGCTGCTTATAAAGCAATTGTGCCTCACATAAGCTATGTTTTCATTCTGAAAGGGTATTTTCATTGTTATCACACAGGTTTCTATTGCAAGAAAAAGAAGACCCAACTCCAACTGGCAAACCAAGTGGGGATTTTATTGGCTCCCAGAGCTAGAAACTCCAAGTGTACATAAAACCTGAGGGCTGGTTTAATCCATTCAGAGGCCCAAGGACCCAGGTTCTTTGAATGTCTCCACTGTTCTTCTGCCTGGTAAGCTTCATTCTAAAACTAACTCCCCTAATAGTCAAAGATAGCTGCCAGCATGCTACTGCATGTTCCAGTCTGCCTTGAGAGCAAGAGGAAATCTCATCCCAACATTCTAATAGGGAATCCTCTGATTCTTCTGATTGGACTGGCTTAGATCACATGCTCACCCCTGAACCAATCACTTCATTAAGGTGGAGAGCATATGCTGATGACCAGCCAATCGGGACCTGGAGCTAGGTGTGGCCTCCGCTTTC
This sequence comes from Eptesicus fuscus, assembly GCF_027574615.1. Classification (NCBI taxonomy): domain Eukaryota; kingdom Metazoa; phylum Chordata; class Mammalia; order Chiroptera; family Vespertilionidae; genus Eptesicus; species Eptesicus fuscus. The sequence continues at coordinate 38,885,211 of NC_072481.1, read as the reverse complement.
CTTAAACTACATAGGCTTGTGGGGAAAGAATGAGAGCACGTGTGTGTGTGTGTGTGTGTGTGTGTGTGTGTGTGTGTGTGTGTTTAAAGAATGTTTTTAAGCAGGAGAAAGAGCGAGCAGGAGAAAATGAATGCTCACTAGACTACTAAAAGTATGTGCTACAATTGGTATGTTTATTTTTCCAAGAAGCAATTAACAAGTTGCAGGCATAGCTGATAAATGCTATTTTGTGATCACTCAAAATGACCACCCACCTTTCAGAAATCTGCACGTTAACTGGACATTATAGTTTCCAGTTTCCTAACCTCTAACAATGAGTTTCCTAAAATATCTTCAGATATTGACTTCTTGAAATATACTCAGATATGACTTCCTGTCTTGACAGTGCAATGTTAAAAAAAAAAATGTCTCCTAAGAATAATTTAGTTTCTTGCTCTTCTGCTTTCTTTTCCCCTGTTTATTTCTTTGTATTTCCCTTTGATGTTGTACACGTGTTTTAGGAAGCATAAGATGCTCCACAAATGGAAGGGATTGTTCTTTTCATTCACTCTTCATATGCCTAAAGTAAATCATAAAATAATGCAACTGATTTTTAAATGGACTGCTTAGATATCTGAATAAGAGTTGCTCTTCTGAGCATTCACCTAGAGAGGTGGTATTCATATTTCAATGTAACCGTAGCTCAAATTATATTAATTACACCTCAGTTTTAACCAAAAAAGTATAGTGGCTTGATTGACCACATTATGCATCTGATTTGACCCCCAATCCACTGTAAGGTTTTAAAAAAATTGAATCTATCCTCCAAAGCAAAGATTTGTCTTTTTAAATAACGTATCGTGGGATCTGAAGACAATTGTCAATGGAGAATTCCAAAAAGATATTTTGAATAAATGGTAAAGAATGAGCACTCAGGAGGCACCTGAGTTTTACATTGTGTAGTGGAAGAAGAGAGGATCCCAGGGAATTATACTCTTTCTCTACAACCAAGGTGATCTGATTACCGCCCTTGTGCAGTCACCCCACAGCTGAATCCCCCAGACTGCACGCTAAATCAGAACACAGCGAGTCCTCCAGGCCTTGAGCCACCCCTGCGTGCTGCTGTGGCCTCTTTGGGGCTGCTTTCCTGCCCACGAGCCCTGCACTCCTGCCAGGCTAAAGCTCTCTCTGCTCCCTGGGGATGCCAAGACCCCTCCGGAAGCTATGGTTCAGCTCATGCCCTTGCCTGTCCTGAAGTGCCCTTCTCCCTGCCTTCATGTCATACTTTCACACCTCACACATGACCCAGCCACCTGTCATCTCCTCCAAGGAGTTTTCCTAACCCTTCTCCTCCACAAGAGGAAGGACTCTGTTGCTCTTTCTTTTATCTTGGAGCTTAAAAAAAAAAAAAAAAAAAAAAGTCTATTATAGCACTTCCTCGTTCTCTTGCAATATTTTTATTTCTTACTCATGCTTGGCCTGGGAGTGACTGCCACAGACCCATTCTTCACCCTTGGCCCTGCACTTCTCTGTGTGGTGGGGAGTTGGACCCCTGCAGGGTGCATGACCCAGGCTCCTGTGTCAGCCGCTCTGCCTGGGTTTGGCCAATGGGAGGCACAGAGAGGGGACTGAAGGGTGGGAGGACGGGAGAAGCCAGGGTATTTTCTAGACTAGAGCCTCAGGAGTATATGTGCCAGTGGCCATTGCGCGCTCTCTCTCTCTCTCTCTCTCTCTCTCTCTCTCTCTCTCTCTCTGTGGTTCTAGTTTCCTCTGAGTGATTCCCAGGTCCTGATAACATCCCTCTTCTTTGTCCCTCCAGTCTAGTGGCTCCCAGCTGTTGCTAATCTCTGGGTTTCTTGACAGTCCCCACTTTGGTCCCTTAGCTCTGCCATCCCAGGTATTACCAATTCTTTGTATTAAATCCCCTGTTTTCAAATGCTTAGAGTTCTGCTTCTCTCATTGGACCCTGACTGATACATCAGCTCACCTCCCCATCCAGCAGTTGAGAATGGTTGGATAAATAGACCGCCATGGTTACTGCTCATACATAGATTTTTTTAATTTATTTCCACTTTCTAAGATACTTTCATGGCACTTCCTACCAATATATTTTTCCTTCTATAGCCAAAAGATTTATTTTTTTTGAGCCCTATCCACTTTTTTTTAGCTGGATTCCCAACCCCAAACCCCTTGTTCAAGCTTACCTACACTCGGGTCCAGCATGGCATCCTGGTACCTGACAGATGGTGAGGACATTGGGTATGGAGTGAGATCATCAAGCTCAGAACAGTTACAGAATCCAAAAATTGAGGGTGTTGGCCAGGACCCATAGCACAATGGTGAAGGATTCATTATCTTTCTGCTCTTCAGGTTTGATATGTGACTTAAGCAAGAGCCAGGCCAATTTACAGCTATTCCCGGAGCCCAGTGCAATTTGCAGATAAAAGGAAGATTCACATCCGTGGCCAAAGTGGAAGATCTGAGTATTAGCCTGGCTACTGAAACGTTCCCCTGTGCATGAGGCCTGCACACGGCCGGATGGTCTCCTCAGTGCTGCCCAGAGCATTATTTTATTTCCATGGTTTGGAGGCCAAATGAATCCATTTGGAAGGGACTTGGGGATGGCGAGGTTAAAGCTGCTGCTACAGTGAAGAGGATGGTACAGCCCGCTTTTCTGCCCCTTCCTGCCCCTCACATCTCTCCGATCACCTTACCCTCAGGGGCTTGGCTGTAACTGAGGCTAGCTAGCTTTTGAGAAGAAGCTTAGCACTAAAGTGAGAAAAGAAAACAGTACAGCATAATGAAACCTCACCTGAAAGGTAGCACATTTATTGAGGAAGCATTTATTGAAGGCCTAGCACTGAGTTAAATAAAGAAGATAAGGATGAGTCAGAACCAATTCCTGCCCTCAAGGTCCCCACTGTCTACTTGTTGGGGACAAACACGGGGACAGAGGGACAATGGCAGGTTGATGGGTTGAATCAGTTGGGAGTATAAAACGAGTTTATGCACAAAAAGTTCTTCATACCTTGTCCGGTGCAAAGTAAGCCAAGGACACCAGTGTTGTCATGATGGGCACCCTGGTAGCAGTTAGGGAGGCTCCTCCAATATCTTTGTGGGCCCTAGACATTGCAGGGAGGAGCCAGGGCTGGAAAGGAAGACATGGTGAATGCCATGTGGTGACTTCAGCTGCCAGATAGCTTGCTGCGTGGGCACCTGGGAAGCCCTTTTGGAAGATCCTCAGAAATCCCAGGGGCAGCGATGAGTTTATAGAAGACTCAGAGATGTTATCACATGGACGGAAACAGGACCAGTAGTGTAGTCCAGTTGGGTTATGAGATAAATGATGAGGGAACTGGGGGGACAGAAGATTGAGTAAATCACCCTGCCTGTGGTCATTGGGAAAGGCTCGATGCCAGCATCACCTGCACTAGCTCTGGGAGGTTAAGGAGGAATGGACAGGTGGGTGGCAGGTGTGCCAGGGACAGCATTCCAGATAGAGGAAATGGGATAAGCAAATATCCAGAGGAAAGAAATAGCACTGTGAGCCCAGGAATGATGAAGTGCTAGAAGCTCCCCAGGCCAAGTCATTACTTCTTCCCACATTCCATTGGCCAGACCCTAGTCATATACCCAAATCTAATTGCAAGGGAGGAAGGGAGGTTGGGAAATAGTCTTCTCATATACCCAAGGAAAAAAAAAAAAAAGGAACTGGTATTTGGTGAATTTTTTTCTGTGCATCTTATCTCCCTTAACAAAATAACCTCCAAATCCCCCAAGGTGTGAAGAGAGGAAGCTGTGTCTCAGATACCTGGGTGTTCTATGCCCTTTCCTCCAGACTCCTCAGCCCTGGGGAGTCTCTCATTGACCAATACTGCAGCCAGTGACCTCAGAGGACACTGTTTTCACTACACCAGAGTTGAACTTCAATATCTAACTAGGCCACATTTTACCAAAGATTGGAGGAACGATACATGTAGAGTAAACAGAGAGTTGCTAATTTGCTTTTTTTTTTTAATGGAGTTTATGTATCTTTAGCTTGAGTTTTCTATAGGACCATCTGCCTGCCATACTTCTGTCCTACAGTGATATGTCAGAGACCATCTGACCCCTACCACCCAGAAATGGTGACACATGGGTCTTAAGTCCACAAAACATAAGCATGGCATTTGAGGGGGGACAGTTAGAGACAGAAGGGGATGTGTACATGGGTGGAGGGGAGAGCTATCCCTCCCTAACTCCTCACAAGGAAAGCAATTCGAACTCTTTGATAAAGCTCCCAAATACATAAGAAATCAGCTTCTCAAATTATGATTCATAATCACATACCAATTGACCTGTAGATTCTGTGAAGAGACCTATCACTCCTATATCCTTGTATTTTAAACCCCAATCATGGCGGTCATATGTTATTACTATGCTTTGACATCCAGAACCAAAAAAACAAGACTCAAAGAGAAAGTGGCAGTAGGGAGGTGTCCCAGCTTGAATTTTACATCCAAGGACCCACTGTTCTGGTAGATGGGAAATGGGAGTGGCTGATATTGGGAATGACTCCCTACTTCCAGGAAAATCCACCTCCTTCACACAGAGTAGTGGTCTTCCTTTGATCTCGACAAGATAAGCAGATCAGAAAACACCTTAATACTTCACCTGAGTGCTTCATCCATAATGTAACTGGCATCAGTTCAGGAAGACAGTTTCCTTTCAAGAACCTAAAGGGTTGCTACATCCAAGCACAGCACTTGGCACAAAGTAGGTCCTCAGATTGTTGATAACAGGATGCTAACAGGAAAGCAACTTGCCTTGGTCATGCTTGCTTAGCATCCTTCCAGAGAGCTCTTATTACACATTATTAAGATGATTACTTAGATAAGCACAAAATTGAGATGTGAGCTTCCTTCAAGGCAAAAGATAAACAAGCTGGATATAGTTTTCACAAACTGGGTGAAAAGGAAGCAGACCCTTTCTTGAACCCACATAATTTTACCCTTAAGTAATTTATCTTTAAATGATTGTTTACCTTGAAGTAATCAACCCATATTTCTGCACTGTTTATCCATCCCTTCCTACCTTCCCATCAGTCCTGCCCTCTACATGGCTAGTATCTTCACTCTTAGCCATCCTAGTTCATTTGGCTTTGTATTGTCCACTCCCTCAAGTCCTTCTGGGAACAGCATGGAGTGGAGGAAGGAAGAATAGATTGAGGTAGGGCAGAGTCCAAGTGGAGAATAAGCTATCCTCTGCATGTCCAGGGGATTTACCTTGACCTTCCTGAGCCTCATTGTCTTCACTTGTCAAGTAGGGATAACATCTCTTATCTCACCACATTGTCACGAGGAATCCAAGGAAATATATGTAACCTGTGTAGCTCATTACACAATAGGCTCTCAATAAATCTAACTTCCTCTCCTCTTTCCTTCTCTCCCTTTTGAAAGTAGTCAGGATATAAATTATACATAAATAAATTACATGTTACACTGGAAATCCTCAGAAATGATTAATGTAACCAATAATAATTTTAATATTAATAATAGGTTACTCCAGCAGCACCATCCTAATTCTGACAATCAATCTACATGCTCCAGCTTTGTCATCAGATAATATATAATGCTTAAAGTTTATGCTGGAAAGAGGTGAATGCATGTGATTTCCCATTTTCAGATATTTTTTAAATCCTGTTGTACATCAGCGTATTCTGCTACAAACGATTACTTATGGTGCAAAGTGTAAGCAATATGTTTGCCAAGAAATAAAAGTCTCAGACGTGAATGGAAACACTGAAAAGCTACAAGCAGTATCTGAGTCTGAAAGTAAGGTTTGGAAGCATTGAGAATATGCTGAAAATGCTGATTTCTACTGCTCAGTATGCCACGGAATAGAAGGGGCCTTCCTGGAGAGTGTGCCACATCATCCTCCAAGACCAGGGGAAACAAACTGAGGCTACGAGCTTGAAAGACAGAAATGTCTAGAAGATTTTGAGCCTAACTTCAGCCCAGGTATCTACTAACTGACTTCTTTCAAAATCGACTTGGAAAAACACATCCTTGCAAGAACGCTTCATGCTCTCCAATTCTATGAGTTGATTATTCTGCATTCCTCTACGATTTAAATGGAAGCAACCAGAGGGGTTGTGAGGGTTGGCTCTGGCATGTCTGCTCTTCCACCTGCTAACTGTGTTATCCAGAATCCATGACCTACCTCGTGTGTGCCTCGGTTTCCTCACCTGGAAAAATGAGGATCAAAATAAGGACTAACTAAGGTGATGTTTGCAAGGTCTGGAGCTCTGTTCCTGGCAGGGCATTTCTGGGTCTATGATTAAGTGAAGATCACAGAGAGGCATCCTGGCCTGAACTAGCAGCCAGCCACCAAAGCACCTTGAGGATGTATAAGATCTCATACTTCTTTAATCAGTCGAATTACTTACTCCTAAGTATAATGAGCTCTCCCTACACTGAGGTCAAACCCCAAATTTTACATCCTAAACCCTCCCCACCATGTCTCAGGGATTAACGTGCGTGAAAATTTCTACAGTTTTTAGCACTAAACAGGCATCAAAAATTCAGTTCCATCTGCCCTGCCCTCTCCCCATGGAAGCATGCATGAGTTCTCCTTATATGAAACTAGATGCAAGGACCTGCTACTATGAGACCGGGGCTTACAGCAAATGGGGATCATTATGGGGAAGTAAAACACCACTACTTCATTTGTACATCCAAGTGGAGCATGTGGGTTTTGACTCCGACACAGCCACTGTTAATGGAAGAGGAGAGGCAAAGGGAGAGAGGAACTGAATTTTTGGTGCCTGTTTAGTGCTAAAAACTGGAGAAATTTTCACGCACATTAATCCCTAAGCCAACACTGCAAACCCTCTTACCTAGTTTTACAGATGAGGAACATACACTCACAGGTGATTATTGGCATTCCCAAGGCAAACAGCTGGGAAACTGAGGTTAGCACCCAGAGGATCATAAGGTCATAACAGGGAATCCTATAGAGTTCCAAGAGTCACAGTTCTTAAGTCTACTTTGCAACCCCCCGCCTAAGAGCTAACCAATAAGTAGTGCCTGCTCCATCCTATGACCTACCATTGTAAGTTTTCCTGAACCAAAATGAAAAGCACAGAGCTCCCAGTGCCCCCTGGTCCAGCTCCCTCTGCATTTGTAGGTTGGTCGGATGCCACCAGGGGGAGCCCTTGCATTAAGAGCAAAGGGGATTTGACAGCCAATTATCAGCTAGGGCTGGGAGCAGGGCTCTGAGTTCTCACCAGAGCTTCTGTGGAGGATTCCTCATCATATTGCTTGCTAATGTATACAAGACATCCTTACCTTTGACTGGAGTGAGGACGGGGTGTGCGGAAAGTGACAGGGCGCCTTTGGCCTTCCCCTCGTTTAGCTTGGAGGAATGGACTCCACTCTGATTATGAGCAGAGCCCACAAGGCGGCGTGGATCCAATTGTGAGTCATGAAGTCAGTGTGTTGGGGTGTGCTAGCCATGGATTTTTTAAATGAAATGGCACATCATGGCTCAGAAAAGGAGAGAAACCATCAGTGTGGCCACACCCAATGTTAGAGTGATTACATTTTGAGAACTTTTTATTTTAGTATGTGTATATGTGTGTCTGTCCTGAGTCATGATGTAAAGGCTCTATCTTGTTGTGTGCCATTAATTATTTAAACACACTGACTTAAAAAGCTAAAATTCCCAGATTCCCAGACCCTAGACCAGAACTGACTCGTGTTGAAGCCTGTATTCTTAATAGATTCCCTGGCAGCTAATAATTCCCTGGTGATGAGCAGGTATGGGGACCAGCTGTTAGAGGAAACGGGCACACAGGGGCCTCTCCTCACCTGCCACCACCTCCTCGCCCCTGCACAGGGCAGGAGAAGCTTTGTCAGCAGCTTGGCCCTAACAAAGTATGAAAAGTCCCACGGTGGGTGGGGGCAGCCCTTGGCAGGCAGTAGGCACAGCACTGTTCCCCGCTGCGCCAGCTCCCAACCCCCAGGACGGACCGGGGTGCGCTCTGGGAGAACTGGGAGCTGAGGGTTGGGTTTCCAGCACCAGCTCTGTCAGAACAAACAAAAGCAAAAGCAAAACCAAAATCACTTTAGAGTCAGCCAGACCTGGGTTCAAATCCTGATGCTTCTATCTTTTACCTGTGTGACCAGGGGCGGGTTATAAGGTCTCTCTGAGGCCCAGTTCGCTCATCTTTTAAATGGGGATAATAGCCCTTCCCAGGGCTATGGTCAGATCGAAGTATGACAATGTACCCTAATGCTTAGACAGCGCCTGGCCAAAAACAGATGCTCCATTATAGCCGCTCCCCCTCTGGCCTCCATGAAACCGCCCTGGGGTTTAGGCACGCTCTGTCCCCTTTGTAGTCATCCCAATGGGCGGGGATAGGCCAAGGCTGTCACTGATGGAGATTACATTGTCCAGCTGAGTGTTATGTACTAACAAGAGCCCTGCCGCCCCCATTCCACACTGACTCCCCCGCCTCGGTTCAGTGAACTCCCCTGGAGAGTGCCTGCTGGGGAGCAGTGGGGAGAGAGCCTCTTGCCCACCAGGGCAGGACGGGTCGGGGGTCCTCTCTCTCTCCCTTTCCCCCCTGCAGGCGCCTGGTCTTGAGAAGCTGGGCCATGGATTGCCCCGCCAGCGAAGGGATTGCTCCGGCCCCAGCCCCGGGCGAGGGAGGAGCCGCCGCCCAGGTGGGGCAGGTGCGCAGCCTGGGCTCAGGTGTGTCCCAGGAAAGTGATTGCTCCCTGGCCGGCGCAGGCGCCACAAAGGGTTCCCTCGGCCCCAGGATCCAGCTCTGGGAAGCTGGGTTTGTGTCCCAGACTCTGCCTCGGAGGAAAGCCATGGACGCGGTAAGGCGTGGGGCTCGGTTGTCGCCTTCTCGGTGTCGGTCTCACCGGGTCTAGTCACTCGCTACGGAGAGCCGCGGGGAAAGGCGGTCCTACGTTCCCCACCCCCTCTCCGGGAGAGGAGCTGACACCTCCTGGGTTAGTGCAGCGCCGCTCCTGCCGGTCTTGCTCCCGGGAAAGTGGGACTGAGGCAGGTTGTACTGTGTCCTGTGCCACCTCGGAGGGTGGAGGGTAAGGGGACAAGAGTTCCTGGGGACGGTGGCGTGAGGGACCCCAGCGCGCATCCTGCTAGCGAGGTTTCTAACTAGTTCCCCAGCTGGTCTAGGAGCCTGCTGGCTTCTCTCCGTTTGTGTTTGCCCTTGTGGCCTGTGTCTCCTCCTGGTGGTGAATGGGCGCCCTGGGCAGAGGGCAGAGGGCAGGGGGCAGGGCTGCCATGCTTGTGGCTTTTCAGTGCACTTTGCTCCTAATTCTCTGTGTGGCCTCAGGCAAGGGAGTGGATCCTCCTGCGCCCCAGGGTTCCTGCTGCTCAAGTAGGATTGTGGGCAGTTTTCATTCAAGGTCTTTTCACATACCTTATCCCTGGTTTCTATCCATTAGCCTACGGTGAAATGTGTTGTTTACAACTAGGTTGTTTGGTTTAAAGTTAAGTGAGTTAATAAAGTTAAGTGAGGACTTAGTGTAGGACTAGTGAGTTACTAGTTTGTGAGATTATCCAAGGTGCTTTCTATGGGCAAGTGCCCAGCACAAAGCCGGGTGGAAATCCCTTCTTCCGTGCAGCGTGCTGCTTGCATAGTTGGGGAATTCTTTCGCCTGACTGGCCACATCTTGCTTTTTCCTTCTTCGGTTTTCCACCTCTTTGATTTCTCTCTTCAGTAAATCAGTTTCTTTCCGGGATGGGGGTGGGTGGTGCGGAGGTGTGTTTTGCTTCCATATCCTCTTTATCATGCATTTGGAATGAAGCTGTTTTCTGCTGTGAATCATGAGTCTTCCCTCAGAGGCTTGGCTTCAAATGGAGACAGGACCCTTTCAGTGCTGCCCCTGTGTCCCAGGGCCTGGGGCTCTGTCTCTCTGTGGCCCATCACTCCAGTGCAACCAGCTGAGCTTTGGAAAAGGGTGAGCAAGCTGCTTTCATCTTTCCCTCCTCCAAATCCCCTTTTCCCTTTCCCCGCCCCCCGCTCCCCTCCGACACACACACACACACACACACACACACACACACACACACACATGCCTTGCAGTTTAGCAACCTTTGTAAAGCTCCTCCTTCATGGAAAAATGTGAGGCTGAACAAATAGGTTTGGTGTGGTTGTAGGAAAAAGAAACGGACATATAGTTTGCCCTTTCTGATGTTCCAGGATGTGCACTGGCATCCACTATTTCAGTTCATCTGCCTGGTAACACAGCGAGGTCAATGCCATTTGCCCTGTTTCATATGTTTGTTTGTTTTGTTGTTTTGAGCGAGAGAAGGAAACTGGCGGTCAGAAGGTTATCACTCGCTTAATATCACACAGCTGACCAGTAGCAGGGCTGGGGCATGACCTTAGATCTGTCAATAACAAATACTGAGTGTCAGTTATAAGCCAGCCATCGCTAGCAAGGATTACAATAATAAAACAGGTAGAATGTTAGGCAATTTAGAGGAAAATGTACAAAAGGGCATGTTAGCTAATAACATTTTTATGGGCTAAGCTAATGTGGTTCTGCAACTTTTTCTGCTCAGAGAGAGGGAAAAATGATCGAAAGAGAAATATGAGTTATTCCTCATTTTTAAAGGAGGATTTTGTTTTATTTATTAAGTCAGCAGGGAAGGGCTGAAGGAGCGAGAAGCAGTGGGAGAGGCTGCTGTTTCAAATGGGATCATTTCGAGCAGACACTTGAAGGAGTGAGAGAGTTGATCATGTGGATATCTTAGGGGAAGACTTTCTACAGAGAAATTTAAGCACATGTGAAGGCTCAGAGCAGAAGCTTGTCTGGTGTGTTCAAGGAGCAATAAAATGGCCAGAAAGGCCAGCACAGAGGAGGCTATGGAGGGAGTGGTGGGAGGCAGTGTCAGCCTGGTAGGGCCCTGCAGACCATTGCAGGAATGTCACATTCCTCCCTGAGTGAGATGGAGAGCACCTGAGTGTTGTGAGTAGCGCAGTGGAGATCCCATTTATATTTTAAAGGGATCATCTGGCTGTTGTTGTGAAAACAAATGATAAGAGAGAGCAAGGCTAGAAGCTGTCTGACCAGGTAAGAGGCTGTTGTCAAAATCTAAGCAGGTGGGCACAGTGGCTCAGAACAGAGTCTTGGCAGTGAGAAATGGTCAGATTCTGGTCAGAAAAGGTAGAGTCAACAGGATTTACTGATGCATGGGACGAAAAATAATGTGAAGGAAGGGATTTGCAGGTGTGAAGCCTGGGCACCTGGAATAATTGACTTTTAATTAGATGATTTAAGATAGAACAGGTTTGCTCAGCCGGCATGGCTCAGTGGTTGAGCATCCACCTCCAATGAACAAGGAGGTCATGGTTTGATTCCTGGTCAGGGCATATGCTGGGGTTGCAGGTTCAATTCCCAGATCCCCAGAGGGGAGTATGTAGGAGGCAGCCAGTCAATGATTCTCTCTCATCATTGATGTTTCTCTCTTAATCTCCCCCTCTCCCTTCCTCTTTTTTTTTTTAATCCTCAAATGCTTTCTTTTATTAGATAATTCCTTCCTCTTTGAAATCAATAAAAATATATTTTAAAAAAGAAAAAGATGGAACAGATTTGCAGAGAGATCAGGAGTCAGCTGTATTCACAGTAAGTTGGAAGGTGAAGGTCCAAGTAGGCAGTTGGATATTTGGGTTTATAGTTCAAGGGAGAGGCCCAGGCAGGAGGTATGATTAAGATACTAGATTATCATCATCTAGCTTGATGTTGGGTGCACCCTAGTGTTCAGGATATGGGAGAGTAAAGGGCCCTGGGATTAAAATCAGACCGTCAGGGATGTGGCTTCCTGTGAGTTCCAAGGCATTTCTGAGAAGGGGGAAAGGGCAGATCATCAGTCACAATTCCAAAGGACTGGCCACCTCGCTTTCGTTTGTGCACAGAGACTGGGCTGCACTGGACTGTGTTGTTTAGTCCTTGATGGTGAAACATTACGTGGCCCGGACACCTGCAGGGCTGACACCAGGCCAGTCCTATCCAGCAGCACTGGCTCCAGCCCTGACCCATTGTTAGCTTCCCATGGAGTCAAGCTCTTCTCCTCCAAACTGTGTACCCATCATCTCCACAAGAGCGCTGGTTCTAACAGGTGAAATTGGTCATGTCACTCCCCTGCTGTACCCCCTTCGGTTGTTCCCCATTGCCTGTGGGGTAGAGCCCAGCCCTTTCACCTGGCTAACAACGCCAAGGTGCTCTGGTACCTGCCCTATGTGCTCCCACTCCAGCCTCCTGGCCCCACATCGCTTGTGTTCCAACCTGTTATTGCTGCACGCACACTCTCTTTCTCCAGAATGCTTAGTTTCACTTCATTTAAGACTCAGCTAAGATATTGCCTCCCTGGGAAGCCTTCCCTAGCCCCTTCCCTAGCCCAAGGGGCTTGGTCACAATGGGTCTTCCTTCACCTTGCATGACCCCAGCCCTTTGAAAGGATCAAGGTCTGGACTGTGAGATCCCGGAGAGAAAGGACTCGGCTTTGCTCACACAGGAAGGATAGACTGGTACTTAAATGCATGGACTGAGGCAGCTGGACTGGTTTCATTTTCTGGCTCTACCATTTACTAGCTGTTCAGCGTTGAGAAAGTTACTTCATCTCTTTATGCCCCAGTTACCTCATTTGGAAAGGGAGATCATAATATTCACCTCTTAGCCATCAACTGAATTTTTACACAAAGAGCTTAGAATAGCTCAATGAGCTTGAAAGGTAGACTACACACTAAAATCACAATGTTATAGTAATAATAAATGGACTGTTATGGGTTGAACTGGGTCCCCTCCCACCAAATCCATATGTTGAAGTCCTACCTCCTGTTACTCAGAAGGTGGCCTTCTTTGCAGATTGTGTCTTTCCAGAGGTGCCCGAGTTAAAGTGAGCTCATAGAGCCAACCTAACCCAATATGACAGTGTCCTTGTGCAAAGGAGGACATAGGGATACACACAGAGGGGAGGCAATGTGAAGATGTGGGGAGAGCCCCTGTGAACATGAAGACAGTCATCCACACCCAAGTAGAGAGAGACCTGGAGCAGAGGCTCCCTCAGCCCCCAGGAGGAACCAACCTTGTCGACACCTTGATCTTGGACTTCCAGCCTCTAGAACTGTGAGACTAAAAATATCTGTTGTTTAAGCCACAGAGTCAGGGGTACCTTGTATGGCAGGCCTGGCAAGCTCAGGGCTGGACCTTATCAGCAAATTAATTAAGAGAATTAATGCAAATACTCAGGGCAGTGCCCTTCCCCCATCAACCTGGGAGGTGTTTGTACCATGTTGTTATTTTACCTCGCCACAAATGACAGGTGTGTTTAGCTCTTTAGAGAAGAAATCGGAGAGGTGTTTATTACCAGTTAGTGTGGAAAACACACAAGGGATGGAAATAATCTTAGGACCGGAGTCAGTATTCATTCCTCCCTGATCGCAGACTCTGGGATTGGGTTTTTCTCATCTGTAAAAATCTAAAATAGCAAATTCTTGGGATGATTTTTAAAGATTAGTTCAAACCTTTGGTTAGGACATGCTAAAAACAGAGGAGTTACAGATAATATGCTTCATAAATAAGCAATTTTGGATCACAATACAGGAAAAATTTAAAGTTTACTTCTTATTCTGCAATATTATAATTACTGATTTTATCTTCTGCATTTTGTGGATGAGGCACAGTCAGGATCCAAACACAGACATCTCTGACTCAGGAGTCCCCATTCTTAACTCTTAGTTGGGTTCCTCTTTATGATCATAACTAGGGGCCCAGTGCACAAATTTGTGCACCTTGAAAGGAACTGTGGGCCGCGAGGCTGCAGTGGGCACTGGGGCGGGTCTCAGCCCATCCTCTGTGCCCCTGCCCAGCCCCTCCTGCCACAGCCCAGGTCCCGTGTCAGCCAGCAGCCCTGCTCCTGCCACCTCTGCTCCCATGCACTGATGGCACCGCCCCGATCACACCCACTGACAGCACGGAGTGATTGGGGCCTACACCAGCAGTGCGTGGAAGCAGGGCCAGCACTGTCAGTGAGTGCAAGTGGCGGCTGCTGTCCCGATCACCCCTCAGGAGGAGGGGGAGGTACAGAAACCCTGAGGGGTGATCGGGGCCAGAAGCCATCGCTCGAACCCGCTGATGGTGCAGAACGATTGGGACCAGTGCCCAGTGCCGGCTGCGGGTGCAAGCAGAGCCAGCGCCAGCAGCAGGTGTAAGCACCGGGTGGGACCATGGCGCATGGGAGCAAAGAATTTTCAGTAACCACCAGAGGCTTGCCCCGATGGTAGCAACCGGTGCCCCATCTTGGTCTGGCACCCCCGCTCACCTGCTCCACCATCCCACCATGGCTGACGCCTGCCATGTTCCATGCTCTGCCTCATGCTGCCTATGCCTGCCATGTTCCATGCGTGCCCCATGGTGGTTAGTGCACGTCATAGCAACCGGTTGTTCGATTGTTCTGCCATTTGGTCTATTTGCATATTAGCCTTTTATTATATAGGAATTATATAGGATGAGCAGAACATTAGATAAATGTTTTTACAAATGTTCTAAATCAGAAGACCAGAATCTGAATCTAGGTCTGTCATTCACTTATGAGGCCTTGAACAAGTCAGTCATCCTCTCTGAGATTCAGTTTTCTTATCTTAGTGTGCCTAATGAAACCTATTTGATAATTTCATCTGTGAACGCAGATCAGGCCTAATTCTAAGTGCTTTATAGAGGGTTAGGCGAAAGTAGGTTTACAGTCGTGAGTACACAAAACACAAAGTTTATTCTTGTATTATCACTTATTTATTAATTATTGTATTATGTATTGTTATTAACCTACTTTTGCCCACCCCTGTATGTGTTAACTCACAACAGCAGCTGTATGGTAGGCACCGCCATTAGACAGGTGGGCGCTTCCCTTGAGAGACCAAGAGAGGTTGAATAACTTTCTGAAGGTCACACAGCCAGCAGGTGGTAGCTCTGAGATTCAAACCCAAAAGCTGAAGGTTTAGAGGACACCTTCCACAAGAGGTCCTCTCTCCCAGAAACTCTATAACAGTGGTCGGCAAACTGCGGCTCTCGAGCCACAGGCGGCTCTTTGGCCCCTTGAGTTTTTAGCAAAGGCCAGCTTAGGAGAACCCTAATTAAGTTAATAACAATGTACCTAGCTATATAGTTTAAGTTTAAAAAATTTGGCTCTCAAAAGAAATTTCAGTCATTGTACTGTTGATATTTGGCTCTGTTGACTAATGAGTTTGTTGACCACTGCTCTAGAAGAACAGACTCAGCCGGTGGAAAGCACAGAGCTAGCTGTAAATGGACAGGCACCCACCACACCAGCGCCATGAAACCCAAGGACACAACTTGCCTCTTAGTCTCTGCTTGGAAAAACAAAAGCAGTTTTGACCACATACAACCCCAGGGTAAATGGTAGTCAAAACATTCTGTCCCTCAAGTTTCTCCCTCAGAAAAGATATCCCTTCATAGTAGGCAGTGCATTCACAGTGAAAAACGACAATAAATCTCCCAGCAGAACACAGCCTGGCAATGCCCTCTATCTACAAAGTTGTTTCGGCATATAGCTGCAACTGTTTGAGTGCCTTCCAATGAACGCTTTAACCTATCAACAGGTGGAGGTGTTCATCCCTACCTCCTGGGTGTAAATCCTCGCTGTCTTCAGCATTGCTAAAGAGATACTGACTTTTAGCTTCATGAGATTGACTCAGTAAAGAATATTCAACCTGTAGACTCACTGTTGGGAATGTCTGCTGTGTTCTGCTCCAGCCCAGGAGTGCAGTGGAGCTGGTAGCTACAAGGGGTGGGAGGGGATTCCAGGCATTGTCTTTCCTTGTCACCAGCACTAGGTGAGAGAGGGCCATGCAGACCCAGAGGGAGCTGTGTAGTACTGGTTAGGAGCATGGGCAAGGGTACCAGAGGTTCAAGTTCAAACTCCACCCCTTGGGACATAAATTTCCTGAACCTCAGCTCTCCTATCTGAAAAGTTGGAATCATAATATCTTGGTTTAATAATCTTATTAAAATGGTTCCCACATTGACATGAGTTGTGTTTCCCTGGGTCAGTTATCCCACCCAGACAGGTAGGGATAGTGTTGTTTAGAACTGACCTTGGCCCTGGTGGTGAGTCCATGTGACTTTGGGCACGTCTTCAGATCTTCACCTGCAAAATGATACATAGAATAATGGTCTTCAAATACCACCCTGACTTCTGATATTCAAAGATTTTATAGTTAAACCTGATATCAAAGGAGAATTTCTGGTTTATGGGGGAGGAGGTTAAGATTAATGGTGGTTATTTTATTTATTGGTAAACCCACTGTTTTACTCCAAGTGGAATTTGAAACAATTGCCTCCATGCTTCTTTTTGACACTTCTGGCTCATGAACTCAAAATATAGTAATATGCTAGTTAACACTGAGCATAGAATAGCTTCAGGTCAAACATTTGGTTCAAATTCTGGCCCCATGACTTTTAAGGTATGTGTTGAGATGGTGGCATCACTAGATAGTGGGTCCCTGAGGAATATGAAAAGCAGAACCGTCCCTCATGTCAGACATTTAGTGCATTCACACAAACACACACACACACACACAGAGAGAGAGAGAGAGAGAGAGAGAGAGAGAGAGAGAGCGCGCACTTTAGGTTAAGCCAGTGGTCGGCAAACTCATTAGTCAACAAAGCCAAATATCAACAGTACAATGATTGAAATTTCTTTTGAGAGCCAAATTTTTCAAACTTAAACTTCTTCTAACACCACTTCTTCAAAATAGACTTGCCCAGGCCATGGTATTTTGTGGAAGAGCCACACTCAAGGGGCCAAAGAGTCGCATGTGGCTCGCGAGCCGCAGTTTGCCAACCACTGTGTTAAGCCACTAAGACTTAGGAGTTGCTTGGTTACAAAAAATCCTAACCTATCCTGACCACAATATACCCTGAAGTTTTTTTTGGGGGGCATGCATCTTAGTTCCCTATTGCTGCTATAATATTATCACAAACGTGGTGACTTAGTGCACACAAATTCACTCTCTGGCAGCTCTCAATGTCAAAAGTCTAAAATGGGTCTACAAAGCTAGTTCCTTCTGAGGCTCTAGGGAAGAGCCTGTTTCCTTGCCCTTTTTTTCAGCTTAGAAGCCACCTACAGTCTTTGGTCCATGGCCCCTTCCTTCAGCTTCAAAAGCATCAGCACAGCATCTTCTTTCTCTCTGATCTCTGCTTCCATCCTTACATCTTCCAAACTCTGATTTTCTTCTCTCCCTCTTATAAAGACGCTTAATTATTTTGCACCCACCTGGATAATCCAGGATAATTTTCCTTTCTCAAGACCTTTAACTCAATCACATTTCCAAATCTCCTTTTACCATGTCAGGTAACATATTCACAGTTTCTGAGGATTAGGGTATGAGCATCTTTGGGAGGGGTTGTTATTCAGCCTATCATAGTCCTAGCCTATCCTGACTATTATTCACCACAAATTTGTTGGGTTGTTGTTTTTTTCAGAGCATGTATCACAAATTGTAAAAATAAATAAACAAACAAAAACAAACAAACAAATTTATTATTTCTTTGCTAGGGACCCCTTTAGTATGTTGCAGGTTAAGATGACAGTAATAAGGGAAACTTTCAGGACAGAGTGTGAAATGGCTGCATGGATTGAATTTGACCAGGACTTGTGCTGCTGTCCATTGTTCTGAACTAGCTTTGGTGGCTGGACAGGGTGCAAGGTGGGAAATGGGAAGGGGAGGGGAGAAAGAGGGAAGTTTTGTACAACAAAACATGAGTAGAACCAATGGGGTCAAGTAGAGTGAAAGCCGCAAGAAACCCTATGGATACTTGATGTCAGTGAAGGAGAGGGGGGCCAAAATTGAAGCACTTTGACTATTGGAAATGTAAAGTGCCACCCTACCAGAACAGATAACATTTCCCATCTGAAACCATCAGCCAGTTAATTCTGTACTTATTTCCGAAACATGTACTCTTGTCACAGGTAATCATTTCATCATTGCCGAAACCACCATGATGATCAAGATCATCATGAACATCATTGTTCCTCCCCTCCTCTTCCTCCTTCTCCTCCTCAATCTCTTTATCCACATCACAACTACTTTTATCAAAATATCATTATGTGGAAAAAATATATATCATTATGTGGGCCTCCTTTGTACCAGGCACCCAGCCAGGGTTGATGTCCATGGCAGTCTTATGATGTGAATAGTTGTATCTCCATTTTACTCATTGGGAAATAGGGGACAGAGAATGGAAATACTAGCCTCGCCAGAACTTAGAGAGAGAGAGAGAGGATTCCAACCGAAGACTTTTCAACCCTAAAGCCCATGTTCTTTGCCCTACTGCTGCACTTAATGTGTCTGGGCAGGAAGGGAAAGATGGAAAAGACACTAACAGTGTGGTAAACACCGCAGAGAGTAGTGCAGGGACCACCACCTCTCACTGCATTCCTGACAGAAGGTGTCCTCTGCAGTTGAGCTGAGTCAAGCGAGACAGCTATTTTTCAGAAAATAGGGGAAATGAGCATTCCAGGCAGAGGATGAAATGTGTGCAAAAGCACAGAGGCCCTCATTACTTCCACAAATAGTTACTGTCCTCTCTGCCCCAGGCGATAGGTCAGGAAACCCAAGGGTGAATCAAAGAGAGAAATGAATGCCTCCTGTACAGTGAATGAACCAGAGGACATAAGACGAGAAGCTTTAAGAACAGTAAGTATTTAGAGGGGATATGAGAGGAAAAGAAGCTGTTAATCCTACACCTGTAATGGTGTTTTACAGTGCATTTCCACATGCCTCGGACATAGCAGGTACTCAGCTAGCTATTGAGTGAATGACTGAATGAGGGATCTCTGTTGTTCTTTAAAACAGCCCATTTTCTTGTGACTTCCATGAGGACAGGGAGCACTTGTTCACCACCATCACCACTTACATTGGCAGTGGGGCCACTGAGTTGTCCAATCAGGGTACACAGTTTACACAGTAGTATATGCGAATGGTCTATGTCAGTGGTCGGCAAACTCATTAGTCAACAGAGCCAAATATCAACATTACAACGATTGAAATTTCTTTTGAGAGCCAAATTTTTTAAACTTAAACTATATAGGTAGGTACATTGTTATTAACTTAATTAGGGTACTCCTAAGCTGGCCTTTGTAAAAACTCAAGGGGCCAAAGAGCCACATGTGGCTCACGAGCCACAGTTTGCCGACCACTGGTCTATGTGATCCCCATGACCTTACAGGTGTGCAACATGGTCAATGGGATTCTCATCTGATATAGAGGGTTGACATTTGTTGACTGAATAAACTACTGACTGAAAAGGCAAGTAGGAAGGCTAGACAGAGATTACTGTCAATTCACCCTCTTACTTATGCAAGAAGCGTTGGTTGACTCTCGGCTATAAATAAGCATATCCATTTCACAGGTAAGGGAAGAGATATAAAGTGGCTGCCTCAAACACACATTTAGGGAGTGGGAGAGGCAGATGTGGAACCCAGGCCTCTCCTATCAGTGCTTTTCTGCTACAGCACCCAGTTTCCCTGTAAATTCATCAGTTTACGGTTGCTTCCAAGGGCCATGGATGCTTTATCCCTAGGAAACAGCTGGTCTGAAAACTGTGCTGCTGGCCTCACAGCTGGCACGCTCCCAGGTGGAGGAAATTGGGAGCTGCTGCTGGGAGTCCTTGTCAGGGATTGCTGTGTAACCGATTGCTGCTGCAAACCTCTTTCACACGAGGCTCTGCCTTCACTAGCTCTTTGAGTGGAGACGATCCTGAGGTGTGACAAGTGGATTAGCAGAATACATATTCAGAAAGCGCAAAGACTGCTGCACATCAGCTTTGACTGAAGACATTTTGTCCAAGATGAAGGGCATTGCAAATACTTGTTAGTTGCATTTATGGACTGTTTGGAGTTCCAAGTTGAGGCTGTGTGTAGTGTGTTAGAAGGAACTGGGGGATGGAGGTCTGAAGGTTTAGGTCGGCCATTTATGAGCTCTTGGATCTTAGGTCAGCACTGTGGCCCCTCCAGCTTCAGTTTGTCTGTTAAAGGGAATTCGTTGCTTCTCCTAGCACCATGGAAGCCCAAGAGAAAGAATGCATGAAAGGGTCCAACCCAGTGTGGGGGAGGGAAAAGAACTTGAGTTTTGGAATGAGATTTGATTGTTAAATCTAAATTTACCTCTGAATAATCATGCAAACTTTGACAACACTAATAATAATAGCAATAATAATAACTAGCATTATAGAAAATAGGTTCAAGGCCCTGTGCTGCACACATGGGTTGTCTAAATTAACAGGCAACAATAGAGTAAATACTATTATTGTTGCGGTTTTATTGATGAGAAAACTGAGGTGATGGAGATCAAGTTCAAACACTAGTTGAAAGGGAAAGGGTCAGGATTCCAACACAGCTGGTCTGATTACAAAGTCACCATGTGGTTGCTAATCTCTTAGCTAACCTTCTCTCTCTCCAGGCCTCCTTCTCTACCAAATGGGGTTAATAATGTCTGCCCTGCCAGGCTGTGGGGAGACTCTGAGGTTGTTTCTGAAAAGCACCGATCACAGTGCTGCAGGCTGTGGGAATGGTGCTGTGTGGTGGTAGCACCACAGTGGTCGTGGAGGCAGAGACGGTGATGGCAGTGATGGTGGCACCCCAGATCTGAAAGGTGACTTCCATTGCTATTGTTGGAGAAGGAAGGTCCTGCATAGACAGAAAGCCAGACAGAAGCTGCTTTCTCTTCTTTCAAAAACACAACAAAATCATCTAACACCTGTGAAACCTGTCTCCGTTGCATTTAGAATGGTGTCTTTGATTTCTCTGACTGTTTCTGCATGCAGCTGGGACTCTCGTATAAAAAACAAATCTAAGAAATCGAAATGGCCACGTTGGCTACAGCATTTACATCATATGGTGTAGGGTGAAAGCAATAAAGTGGCTCAAAGAAGGTATTCAGGCCTTCTATTTTCAGTGTTCAGTAAATTGCACCTTAAATAAAACTGTCATAAACCCAAAGGACACTGAGTGACTGTTCCGTCTGGGGTGCGAGAGGGCAGCCTGGAGAGCAGGAAGCCCTGCAAATAAGGACGCTCTGTGGTCGAATTTTCCAACGTGCTGGCAGCCAGTGTCCTGTGAGCTTTCCCGCTTCTCGGCCCCGAGGTTCAGTGCCAAGGAGCGCCAAGCAGGGGAAGTGTGTCGGGGAGGCCAGTCTGGGGTAGGCTGAGGGCTGGCCCTGTGCAGAAACCATAAAGTCTGGCTACAGGCCCTTAGCCCCAGGCTGTTGACTAAGTCAAACTTGAGCTGCTCTACTGGGACCTGCATTTTGAACTTGGCCTCTGAGAAGGTATGGCCCAATTTTCCCTTGGAGGCCCTCACCCCCACCATAAAATGCAGCTAACTGGCAACATTTTAGTTTCTTGAAGTGCTCTTGAACCCATTGTGGTTTGGGGTGGATTGTTGTTGTTTTTGTTTTTTGTTGGTTTTTTTCTTGGATTTTTGGTTTTCTGATTTTCCAGAAGACATCATAAACCTCACTTGTTTGACATGAACAGCTATCCACCTTTGTTTTTCTCCATGCTTGAGCATTTTTGAGCAGGCCCATGCCTTGAGTGAGGGGATAGGGAAGTTACAAAATACTGATTTCTAATGCACCATCTCGCCTGGCAAGTGGTTGAGTGTCGACCTATGAACTAGGAGGTCACGGTTCAATTCCCAGGTGGGGCACATGCCCGGGTTGTGGGCTCGATCCCTAGTAGGTGACATGCAGGAGGCAGCCAATTAATGGTTCTCTCTCATCACTGATGTTTCTGTCTCCCTCTTCCTTCCTCTCTGAAATTAATTTAAAAAATAAATAATAATGCACCATCTCCCTATAGAGTCAGGAAGGTATTTTGAACCATAAAAATGCAAATGTGTGTTGCCAAGTTTGTCTTCAATGGATTACAGGGCCTTTTGGGATGCAGTCTCACCCCCTTTCTCCCACTTCAGGCATAATCCCCACCTGGCAAACCCAACCTGCCTGCTCTCTCGGGCCTCAGGTCTTCTACATGCCCCCTCCACCTGTGATGCACCCATCTTGTCAATGGCCAAGCTCCTATTTGTTCTCACATCTGGCTTTCTGCAGGAAGGTCTCTGCACTCCCCTAACCTGGCTAGTCTTTCCCTCCACCTGCCCTGGGACTTCCCCATTGCAGCAGTGATCAGGGGCGCTATCACTGTGTTTCCTTTTCCATCTTTTCCATCAGACCGGGCCCCCTAGGGTAAGCCCGTGTCTGTTTATTCATTTATGTTTCTCTCAGTAGGCATGCAATAAATAATTGTTGGATGCATTTGAGAAAAGACAAATGAAAATCTGTGATTAGAGAAAAGGCATGCGATCGCATAGAGTTCATCTGAAAACATCACAGGCTTCTGTGTTGGGGCTGGGTTCCCAGCTCAGATCCGACATGCATTAGCTGTGTGACCTGAGCAAGCTTCAGAAGCTCTGATCCTCGGGTTTGTCCCCATCTTCAAGGGCACAGCTCAGAAGCTCATGGTCACAGTAACGGAAGTAAAGTGTGCATGCTGCTGGGCACAGTGCCTGGAGACGGAGTAAGAGATTGAGATGGAACCTAAGAATTCAAGGCACCTTTCAGATTTTTTGATCTGGAATTACTTCTAATTTTTCCTCAGCTCCCTCCATGCATAAATACACCCAAATACTTTCTAATCAGCTCATTGTAATTCAGAAGAACACATACTAGTATTGTTGATCTATGCCATGTGCCTAGGCATAGTGACAGAAGCATGAGTAAAAAAATAAATACAGTTTTGTCCATGCCCCTGAGGGCATCACAGTGTGAATGGAAGGTGGGTTAAACAGACACATAGATAATTTAAATAAAATTAAATAAATGGAAAATTAGAGGTAAGGAAAAGTTACTATAACACATGGAACATGTACTCTTAGCCCCACCTAGGCACTGGAAGAGGCTTCTGGAAGGGATTGATAACTCAGCTAAATCGCCAAAGATTGACAAAGTTTAACCAGGTGAATAAGAACCGAAAGGCATTCCAGGCAAAGGGAACAGCATGAACAAATGCACAGAGGCAAGGTCAGTTTCACTGGAGGGGTGAGTTAGAGGCAGGAAGTGATGGGAAAAGAAACTGAAGATAGAGGCAGGAAGTAATCAGAGGGCCTAGGAATGAATTATTTCTCATCAGGGTAATGGGGGACCATTGAAGGGTTTAACAGTGAAGTGACATAAGAACTGCTTTTCAGATGTCTCATTGACAGGAACTTAGTTTGTAGGTCTCTAAGGACATCTCCTCTAGGGCATTACCCCAGAAATCTAGCTGTTCATCTCATTCAATACTTGGCAGATATTTTTTGAGTGCTTTCTAGGACTAAAGCATAGTGCTTGAGTCCGTGGGCTCTCCAAAAGTATGCTCTTCTACCTGCTGTCAGGAAGCTCACAGACTTAGGGAAGATGAGGCACATACTTGAGTGATTACAGTAGAGCATGGAAAATGGTAAGTAGCATACACCAAAAGAGATTTGGTGGCCACAGCACCTTGAATGAGTCCGGGTTACCTAGTGTGTCACTCTCCTGCTCATAGCCTTTTCAGGCTTCCCAATGACTACTGGACAAAATCACAATTCCTTACCTGGACCATGAGTCCTGCATGCTCCTGCTCTAATAGATGATTCCAGCTCTTACACACTGCACAGTGGGAGCTACTATGGGTGCACTCCAGGGACAAATAAAGAAGAGGAGGAAAGTTTAACCAGGGTTGGAATTCTAGGCACATGTATTTTTACCTCGGCACAAATACATAGGAAATGGGAAGGAGGCAGGAGAGTTGATATATTCCAGAGAGTGGTGGGATCTAATCTGGGTGTGTGGAGAAATGAAGATGGCAAGGGATAGTAGAAAGGGAAGACCTGTTGAGGCCCAGGGGTTAATCCTATCAACCCACTCCAACGGTTTGCTGGAGTGGGGTGACAGAATAGGCAAGTGAAGTGGGTGAAGTGGGAGGTGGTGATCCAAGAGCAGGATCTTTGGGACCTATCTGCTGGAGAGGATCCAACTACTGGGAATGACATAGTCTAAGGTGTGTCTGTGGACATTGTGGCTGAGGTGGGTTGGACAAGATCCCAGGGTGTTAGAATGATTATCTAGATGGATTCTAAATTGCTCATTGTCACGGGAATCAGGGGAGAGGAGTGAGGCAGGTGCTAAAATCCTCAATAAATAAAGAGGAACGACCATGGATGTAGATGGCAGCAGGAGGAAGTAGGGGGTTTGGTTTAGAATGCTGTTAGAAGGAGTTGGTGTTTCCTAGAAAGGAGAAATTTTGTGGAAGTGGCAATGAGGAGCTAAGAGGACGTTTTACCCAGCTCCTGGCCCAGGAGTGAGGAGTGTGGAAGAAATATCCACACTTGAGAAAGCATCTGGGGAAGCGGTGTCTTTATGGAGATACCAGTTTGAATCAGAGCAAGAAGGTGAAGGGCATGTTCATAGAAGAGATTGAGGACATGAGGAATTTTGCTAACTACTGGCTGTGAGTTACAGACTACTCAGTGGAAGGGATGGGGAGGTGAGGGAAGGGTAAGAAATGCGGTTCAATTGGGCATATAAGAGAGAGCTGTGGGACATAAGGACCTGTGTTAGTGAGCCAGCTTGGCTTTCTTTCTTTCTTTCTTTCTTTCTTTCTTTCTTTCTTTCTTTCTTTCTTTCTTTCTTTCTTTCTTTCTTTCTTTATATATATATATATATATATATATATATATATATATATATATATATATTTTTTTTTTAAATTTATTTCCTGAGGATCGAGCCCACAACCCAGACATGTGCCCTAACCAGGAATTGAACTGTGACCTCCTGGTTCATAAGTCAACACTCAACCACTGAGCCACTCTGGTCAGGCTTGATGATGACCAAGATGAACAGGGATAGAAATTATGCTGATCTATCCTTTCAGGGAGAGTCATTGGCTAACTGTTGCCCACCATTAAGAATTGGGGGAACGGATCCAAGATGGCGACGTAGGTAAACACTTAAACTGCTGCCTCACACAATTTCAAAACTACAACTAAAAGACAAAACTTCTATCACCCAGAACCATAGGAAAGCTGGCTGAGTAGAAGTTCTACAACTAGAAGGAAAGAGAAAAGAGCATTCAGTGCACAAGCGCTGAAAAGCTGAGGTACAGATGCGGGCGTGAACCAGGCTGGTGGCGGGCGTTGCTTTTTTCAAACCAAAGGGAGACAAGCTCTCAATTTCTCTGAAATCCAGTTTCTGGGGAGACACACGGGATTCAAACTCCTACGGGGAGAAGCTGGACTGTCTGCCATTGGATTGGAAAGTGAGGGTGGCTTGCTTGCAGAGCTGCGCGCAGGAATAATTGTTTGCTGTGCTGGGGCACGGGACACAGGGACGTAGTCGGAGGCACGAGGACGGCTGGCTGGCAGCCATCGCTGTTTGCCACGCCCTAGCCTGGTGATGCCCTGAGACCCCACCCCGCACAACCTACAAACCCACCCAAGCTCCAAGCAGCAACTTTTGCATATGAATGGCCTTCCCTATTGCAGCTTAACCTAGCAAACTTGCAACTCAGGTCAGACAGCTCCCAAACCTCCAAACTCCAAGCAAAGAGGAGAAAACTGTAGTTCTCGCTGTAGCTCCTGCAGGGTGGCCTCAGACAGTAGCCGACCTGCACCCCATTGGAGATCCAGAAGCCAGTGTACCTAGTGGTCAGTGTGAGACACAAGATTTCAACTCCTCACATCCATAAGTGACACATTCAAGAGGCAGACTCAGTGAGCACCAAAGCTCCACTGAAACAAGTCCTGCACCATAAGCATGTCTCCATAGCACAGCAGTTCTTCCATTATAAACACAGCGGGTCCTCACAGCCAATTGGCCTGGAGGTCAATTCCTCCCAGTGTACCAACAGCAATCAAGACTTAACTACACCAAGACTTTGCACTCAGCCCACAAAGGGGTGTACCAAGAGCGTCCACCTCAGGTGATTGGGGAGGCTGAGCTACTGGCCCGTATAGGTCACCTACCACACAAAGCCACTCCATCAACACAGGGAAGCAGCCAAAATGCAGAGACACAGAAACATGTCACAAAAGAAAGAAATGGAGGAAAGCAAACTACTGGATGACATAGAGTTCAAAACCACATTTATAAGGTTACTCAAGAATCTTCTAAAAACCACTGAGAAACTTGATGAGACCTCCGAGGAGCTTAGTGAGACATTCAAGGACCTTAATGAGAATGCCAAAAAAAATGGAAAAGGACCAGTCAGAAATTAAGCATACACTGTCTGAAATAAAGAATATATAGAAACTCAACTGTAGATCAACATACCCCAAGAATCAAACCAAAGATCTGAAATATGAGGAAACAAAATACACCCAACCAGAAAAACAAAAAGAATCCAAAAATATGAAGATAGTGTAAGGAGTCTCTGGGACAACTTTAAGCGTACCAACATCTGAATTTTGGGGGTGCCAGAAGAGAGAGAGCAAAATATTGAAAACCTATTAGAAGAAATAATGACAGAAACCTTTCCCTAACTGGTGAAAGAAATAGACTTACAAGTTCAGGAAGTGCACAGAACTCCAAACAAGAGGAATCCAAAGAGGACCACACCAAGACACATCATAATTAAAATGCCAAGGGCAAAAGACAAAGAATATTCAAAGCAGCAAGAGAAAAACAGTTACCTACAAGGGAGTACCCATACGACTGTCAGCTGATTTCTCAACAGAAACTATGCAGATCAGAAGGGAATGGCAAGAAATATTCAAAGTGATGAAAAGCAAGAACCTACAACCAAGATTACCCAGCAAAGCTATCATTCAGAATTGAAGGTCAGATAAAGAGCTTCACAGACAAGAAGAAGCTAAAGGAGTTCATCACCACAAAACCAGGATTACATGAAATGCTGAAGGGTATTCTTTAAGAAGAGGAAGAAGAAGAAAAAGGTAAAGATAAAAATTATGAACAACAAAATGACATCAAATACATACCTACCAACAAATGAATCTAAAAATCAAGTGAATAAAAAATCTGAAGAACAGAATGGACTGGTGAATATAATAGAATCAGGGACATAGAAAGGGAGTGGACTGACAATTCTCAGGGGGAAGGAGGTCTGAGGGGTGCGGGAAGAGATTGGACAAAAATCTTATACCTATGGATGAAGACAGTGGTGAGGGGGTAAGGGCATGGGGTGGGGTGGGGAATCAGGTGGAGGGGAGCTATGGGGGGAAAAAAAGAGGAACACCTGTAATAATCTGAACAATAAAGATTTATTTAAAAAAAAAGAATTGGGGATTTAGGCAGCTTTAATCCATGAGACGGGGTGTTGTGAGGGAGGCATGGTGCTCTTATTAGGACCATGCAAGACTGTGTGGGCGGCTTGAAATCAGCAATGAGCAGTGCCATCACTGTGGGAGAGGTGTTTGGTAGCATGCTGAACTTGGGGCACCTCCCTTTTAGTATACTGCATCTGAGAAGCAGTCTTACCAAGAGCACTGACCTGGGCCAGACACTTTCCGGGCTTTGTATACACTTACCTGCAACCTTGTGACAGTCCCATGTGGTGGGCATTCTTAGCCCCATTTTACAGGTGCAGAGAGCTTTAGTAGCTTGCTCAAGGTCACAGCTCCAGCAGAGCTGGGATTCTTGCCCATACCGAACATGAAAGATGGAAAAGAGTTCTGATTTGACCTGATGGGTAATGGGGTGTGCAGCTATTGCTTCTCACACCTTTATGATGTAAGCTTCTAACCTTTCCATCCTGTGTCTGCTCAGAGGTCAGATGGGAGGCTTTCAGACAGCACTTCTATGCTCTGTTGTTCCTGCCCCTTCCTGGGGGCTTCAGAATGAATCACTGGTACCTGGAACATGACTGTTTGGACATTACTATGGCCCTTGGAGTAGTGAAGTTTGGATCGAAGCCCTTACATTCCTGAAGGATGCTGTTTTTAATGGCCTTTTATTTCTCTCCATCTTAGGTAGGATTTGACAGCTATTACTGCCTCTCTTACTGGGCTCATAATTTTTTTGTCTTCTACAGCCTTCTCTGTGCTTTGGACTTTGAGCTTGCATTTTTCTTAAGGCTCCTGCACTCATGTACCAGAAAGAGAATGGTCAGTGTATGGTAAACCACTGCCATTTATGTTGCCATACATAGGGAAATATTCAGCAACTTGCAGAAAATCAAAAGTGAGTTGGTTTTCTTTTCTTTTTAAATCAAGAAATCTGCATCAAAATGGTGTGTTCCCTTTTTGGTACTTATGTTTATGCTTCCTGAATCGCTACTAATTTATTGAGCGTGTGCAGGCTAAGACCTGTGTTGTTGTGTGATGTGTGCTGCTATAGGTGTGATTAAGCCCAGGGAACTGTGACATGGGAGAGGGTCACCCAGCAGCCTGCCACATCAGGCTAAATGCAAGAGGGTGGAGCAGCTGTCCACCATCTATATATATAAAAGCCTATAGCGACTGGCCAGTAGCTATAACGTGCACTGACCACCAGGGGGCAGACGCTCAATGCAGGAGTGGAAACCACAGGCATGGAAATATGGAACAGACTGATGAATCTCAGAGGGAAGCGGGGAGGAGGAAGGGCAGGAAAAGATTAACCAAAGATCTTATATGCATACTAGAGGCCCTCAGCCTGGCCTGCAGGGATTGGGCCAAAACCAGCTCTCCAACATTCCCTGAGGGGTCCCAGATTGCAAGAGGGCACAGGCCAACCCAAGGGACCCCACTGGTGCACTAATCATGCACTGGGCCTCTAGTATGTTATAAACCAGAAATCAGGACAGTTGATTTGTCACAGAATTTATGCTCATTTGTAGATCCATTTTGAAAGGGTGTAACACTAAATTGTATTTTATATAGTTCTGCATTTTCTTATCACCTTTTAAATTGCATGAAATCAGAACTACCTTGAAAATCCAAGGTGTATGGTCCCAGTAGCAATATAATGTATTAAAAATATAAAACTATCCTGCCGAAACCGGTTTGGCTCAGTGGATAGAGCATCGGCCTGTGGACTGAAAGGTCCCAGGTTCGATTCCGGTCAAGGGCATGTACCTTGCTTGCGGGCACATCCCCAGTGGGGAGTGTGCAAGAGGCAGCTGATCGATGTTTCTCTCTCATTGATGTTTCTAACTCTCTATCCTTCTCCCTTCTTCTCTGTAAAAACTCAATAAAATATTTTTTAAAAAATCTAAAACTATCCCAATTATATTAGATCCAATGTTTTGCTCATCTCAGAATAAATAACCAAAGCCCAAGAAAGTATTTTAAAAGCAAATGTAAATTGCTTTCCTGGGATTTTTATTTGTTTATTTGTTTGTTTAAAAGATGTGGTTAGAGCTACATTTTTTACATAATTTCTAAAGTAAGTGTGACATGTACAAAATTGATTATGAAATGTCTATGAAGTAGAGTTAAATTTGTGAGGTATACTGGCAGAATAATTAAGATCAGTCCTAGAGACAAAGAGACTTGGATTCAAATTCCCATACCATTTTCAAACTGTGTAAACTGGGAAAGTTGATAAATTCTGGGGCAATAACAATACCTGCTTTACATGGTTATTGTAGAGACTAACATGCACATAATGGTTGCTGCTAAGGATGATGAAGATAGGAAAAACAGAACATGATTAATTCTCTGAAACTTGCAAAGGGAAAATGCACTTTCCAGAAGCTAGTATTACAGTATTTGTGCTCATTTGATCAAATATTAGCTTTATTTCTAAAAAATAATAGGCCCCCCCAAAAAAATTTCTAGACCCACCAACAAATTCTGAAGTTTAAGGAGTCCAAGATAGAGCAAGGGTTCCAGATCCTGATAGTATGAATTCGAAGCCCAGGGTTGACCCTTCCCTGCTGTGACCTTGGACAAGTTACTTAAGCTCTAGGTGCCTCACTACATATCTGGGTTTATATCTTGGGAAAACACAGGGTTAAACATAAGGCTTAAATAAAGTAAGTGTTGTTTAGAACAGTGCCTGGCACATGGTAATGTCTTATAAGGCATACTAGAGGCCCAGTGCATGAAATTTGTGCACTGGGGGAGGGGGTGTGCCTCAGCCCAGCCTGCACCCTCTCCAATCTGGGACCCGTTGGGGGATGCCTGACAGCTGGTTTAGGCCTGATCCCTCTCACAATCCAGGACTGCTGGCTCCCAACCGCTTCCCTGCCTGCCAGCCTTATCACCCCCTAACCACTCCCCTGCCAGCCTGATTGATGCTTAACTGCTCCCTTGCTAGCCCGGTAACCCCCAACTTTCCCTCTCCTGCCGGCCTGGTCTCCCCTAACTTCCCTCCCCTGCTGACTTGGTCGTCCCTAACTGCCCTCCCCTACAGGCCTGGTCACCTCCAACTGCCCTCCTCTGCAGGCCTGGTCACCTCCAACTGCCCTCCTCTGCAGGCCTGGGTCCCCCCCCCCCCAACTGCCCTTCCCTACAAGCCCGGTCACCCCCAACTTCCCTCCTCTGCTGGCCTGGTCACTCCTAACTGCCCTCCCCTGTAGGCTTGATCACCCCCAACTACCCTCCCTTGCAGGCCTGGTCCCTCCCAACTGCCCTACCCTGCTGGCCATCTTGTGGTGGCCATCTTGTGTCCACATGGGAGCAGCCATTTTTGACCACATTGGGGCAACCATCTTGTGTGTTGGAGTGACAGTCAATTTGCATATTACTCTTTTATTAGATAGGATAGAGGCCTGGTACATGGGTGGGGGCCGGCTGGTTTGCCCTGAAGGGTGTCCCAGATCAGGGTGGGGGTTTCCTTGGGGCTTGGGGAGGCCTGGGCAAGGGGCCTGTGGTGGTTTGCAAGCTGGCCACACCCCCTGGCGACCCAAGTGGAGGCCCTGGTATCTGGGATTTATTTATTTTCTATAATTGAAACTTTGTAGCCTTGTGCGGAGGCCAGGGCCAGCCAGGAAGCTTGGCTTCTTCCATTGCCAAGGGCAATCCAAGCCTCCTACTCTCTCCAGCTCCATGGCTGCCATCATTTTTGTTGGGATTTATTTATCTTCTATAATTGAAACTTTGTAGCCTTGAGTGGAGGCCAGGGCCAGCCAGAGCAGGCGGGAAGCTTGGCTTCCTTCATTGCCAGGGAAACCCAAGCCTCCTGCTTTCCCATCTTGGTTGGGTTAATTTGCATACTCGCTCCTGATTGGCTGGTGGGCATGGCTTGTGGGTATAGCGGAGGTATGGTCAATTTGCATGTTTCTCTTTTATTAGTGTAGATTATTATTATTCTTTAGGTCCCTGTAAAATAAATATTAAATGAGAGGCCTCTGTTTGATGAAGACTTTCCCTCTTAGTTTGGCTAAATACATCCATCCTATCTAATAAAGAGGGAATATGCAAATCGACCATCACAAAGATGGCAGAGCCCACAGCGGAGGTGGGATTTCCGTAACACAAGATGGCTGCACCCACAGTGGAGGCCAAGTTCCCTTAACGAGTCTTAAGGAGCAATCAGCAGGGACCTGAGGTTGCGTGTCACTGGGCTGGGGATGGGGACCTCAGGCCATGCCCTCCCCGCCCGGGCACCAGGCCGGTGGACTTCAGGCCATGTCTCCCGCCCTGATACCAGGCTGGGGGACCTCAGGCCGCACCCCCCACCCCGTCGCCAGGCCAGGGGTCCTCAGGCCACACACCCCACCTGGTGGGGCTTGATGGACGACCTCAAAGCACGCTCCCTACCCCGGCCCAGGCCAGGTGACCTCAGGCCATGCCCCCCACCCAAGTGCTGTGCCAGGGGACCTGAGGCGATGCCCCCACCACAGGACCAGGCCAAGGGACCTGAGGGTGTTCCAGGGGACGTGAGGCTGCACCCCCCTACCCAGTGGAGCTGTGCCCCCTACATGGTGGGGCTTGATGGGGGACCTGAGGTTGTGCCCCCTGCCCAGCACTGGGCTGGGAGACCTGAGGCTGCACCCCCCACTTGGCACTGGGCCAGGGGACCTGAGGCTGCACCCCCTGCCCAGCAGGGCTTGGTGGAGTTGGGGCCAGCTGGGTCTAGATCTCACCCAATGGGGGTGGGGCTGGCCTGGTCTGGGTCTCACGTGATTTTGAGGCATGTGCGGGTGGGCGGAGACTTGACTCTGGGTCCCACGGCGCACCCCAGACTCTGACAGGAGGAAGATTTTCATATATATTTTACTAATTTTCTTTCATCTCTGACATTTCTATTATAGAGAAAGGGCAAATAGCAATATTAAAATATTTCCTCTAATTAATTCCCTTTTAATGTGCATGAATTTCATGCACAGGTCACTAGGGTATATATAATACTACTACATTTTAAGAACTGGAATTTAGACTTATAACTTTCCCACTGGTCTCCCTATTCTTCTGAAATAGCAATGTCTTTTTTTTCTCTTGGCTGGTTGCTACCTTCCTGGTTAATTTCCATATCAAAGAGATAACCCTCTTCTGTTTAGAGGACACCACTCTCTTTTATCTTAGGTTGTTTCCACAATATCTCTGGAATCATTCTGACCTTTGCTTCCCCTGTGAGGTATTTGCAGCTTGCCCAGCCCAGGTCAGAAGTCTATGTTGGGGTTATCATCTGTCATTATAACAATTAGATAATTTGTTTCTGTGTGTATTCTAAGATACCCTTTGGGGGGGGGGTGTTAATTATGTAGTTACAGTTCATGAATTATGTGAACCTGCTCCTTTTTCTAAATGTTTGGCATGCTGATTCATTCATCAAACAGAGGCTAGTACTGAAAGTAGCACAAGTAAAATGTTGTACCTATCTTAAAGGGATGCTGAAAGACTTGTAAAGCAAGGGTTCATCCATTTACCAATTTTTTATTGAACACCCACTATGGGCCAAATATACTCCTAAGTGCTGTGCTACATCAGTGAACACATCCTGACTCAGGTACCTGTCCTGAAGGAGCTTACATTCTGTGGGAGGGAGATAGATAGTGTGATCAGTGCTGATAGGTGCTATGAAAGCAAACCAGAATGTTATTGTTCAGTGTTTTGTATTGTAGACAAACAAACCTCTTGCTGCCATTTGGAGAAAAAGAAAAAAGGGATTTATAATAGGTTATTTCAAGAATTTCCAGAAGGGCTGGGGATTAGCTTTTATGCTCTAGCTCAGAGGGAAATGCAGCATCCATGTGGTATTGCCCCAGTGGGAACCCACTGATCTTCCCAGTGCACAGCATGGGAATGTCTGCCTCAGCTGCTCCCCAGAAGATTGGCTCCTCCCCTGATTGGCCACACCCTCCTCTGCTCATTTCCCACGCCTCCCACAGCTACCTCTGCTTGGCAGAATTCTAGATGAAAGAGTGCCTGGGAAATGCAGTTCTGACGTTCCCAGCCTGTGTTGAGGAAGGTTCACTAGAAAGTGTGAAGGGAGCCAGTCTGCTCCCAGCGTGAGGTAGGAAGAGAGCAGGGGAGTTGCTGTTTTATACGGAGTGGTCATGAAAGATGTATCCTTTAGAAATTGCCATGTAGCTTCTAGAAATAGATTCCCACCTCCACCTCCCAAAACAATAGCTTAAGTTAAAAAGTTCTACTGTTTTCCTACATAAGAACTCTGCAAGTAGAGCAATAGATGAGTCTATCAGGAACCCAAGTTTCTTCCACTCTCCTCTGCACCATCCCTAGGATGTGCCTTTACCTGTTGGGCTTATTGGTAAGCAGAATAATGGCCCCCAAAGATGTCCCTGGAACTTGTGCATATGTTACCTTACAAGGCAGAAGGGACTGTGCAGATGTGATTAAGTTAAGGGTCCTGAGGTGCAGAGAATGCCCCAGATTATCTAGGTGAGTCCAATAGGATCACAAGGGTCCTTACAAGGGAAAGAGGGATGTGTGGTGGGGGGAGAGCAGAGGAGATATGACTACAAGCCAAAAAATGAAGTAGCCTCCAGAAGCTGGACAGGGAAGGAAAAGGATTCTCCTCTAGAACTTTCAGAAGGATCACAGCCCTACTGTCACCTTGGGCTGATTTTAGACCAATGAGGCCCCCTTCTTTTCCCCCATGAGTTTATTTGAGCCAAACTGATGACACATGCCAGGAAGCAAGATCTCAATGCTCCCATTGGGGACTCCAACCTCCAGAAATGTAAGATAATAAATGTCTCTATTTCAGCTTTTAGGCTTTTCTGAATTTGCAGTAACTTGCTACAGAAACACTAGGAAACTAATATAGACCTCCAGCTCTTTCCTCTATATTCCAGGGTATATTCCCGCTGAGCTTTTCTAGCAAATGAACCTAGTGACTTCTGCTGACGTATTAATGGTCACTGCTCTCTGGAAGTGAGGCTGGGAAATTTAGTTGGCATCTAGACATATTGCTGCTCCAAACATTATAAGAGTTTGTGACTAAACAAGGGAGGGAAATGGAATTTGGATAGGCAACTAGAATCTCTGGTAAGGAGACCAAACATAAACCTGGCGTAGGTAAGAGAACGGCCTTGTGGAGGTCTATAGGGAGACTGTCCAAGACACAACAGGCTTTGTCACAAAATAGACCAATAGACAGTGATTAAAGGAAATAAGCACAAGGTAATATGGGAACACACTGAAGGCCACCACACATGACTGCGTGGTGGGTTTACTGGACAACATGCCCATCCTTTTGTTCAAGGCCAGTGCTTCCACTTTTATTCATTACCCCCAACCTCTCTTCCTTATCCCCTGTGGGACTTTGCTGCATTAATCATTTCCCCCCTTTTAGTCTCTCCATAGATTCTTTCCCATCAACCTATAAACATGCTCAAATCTCTCCTACCTGAAAAAAAATAAAATAAAACTTCTGGTTGACCCTAAATTTCCTTCTAATTACTCCTCTCTCCTTCTTTTGTCACAACAGCTTCCTAAAAGAAAAATTACAGTCACTTTTTTTATTCCCTCACCTTTCATTCACTCTGGAGCCCACTGCAGTTTGTGTCTGCCATGACATTCTTTTGCAATGTTCATGAAAAGGTTTCCATCTTGACCAATTCTATCTTTATCTTACAGAACTTCTCAGCTGGACTTGCCACAGCCAGACACTTATTCCTCATTAATACCGCCCACCCCTTCTCTTTCTCCCCTGATTAACCTCATACTTCTTTGTTACTTCTCAGACTTTTTTTTATTGGCCTCTGCTATTGTCTCATGGCTCTGATCTCACCACACATTCCCCTGTGTGATCCCCTCCAGTCCTATGGCCTCAACAATCACCTATAACAGTGGTCGGCAAACTGCAGCTCGCGAGCCACATGCGGCTCTTTGGCCCCTTGAGTGTGGCTCTTCCACAAAATACCATGTGCGGGCGCGCATGTACAGTGCAATTGAAACTTCGTGGTCCATGCGCAGAAGTTGGTTTTTGGCCTGGGCGAGTCTATTTTGAAGAAGTGGCGTTAGAAGAAGTTTAAGTGTAAAAAATTTGGCTCTCAAAAGAAATTTCAATCGTTGTACTGTTGATATTTGGCTCTGTTGACTAATGAGTTTTCCGACCACTGACCTATAATAATAGCTAAAATTTAGTAAGTACTTATTATGTCTCCTAAGTACTTTATGTGTACATATTAATTTAATCCCCCAAACAACTTGTCAGATGAACTCAATAAGAGTCTGGAAGCTTTGCTAGAAATAAATGATAGAGGTTTATTTAAGGGTCCTTGAGTTTGCAGACTGGGAGCACAGCTAGGCAAAAACCCAGAAGTATTCCAAAGAAGAAAGAAAAGCTAAAAGTTCTTACAGCAAAAAGTATTCTTCAGAATTATCCATCATGCCATCTTAGCTCTAGGGTTGGCCCAGGATGGTTATCAATCAGATGATTGGCAGTCAGGATGATGCGTGCCAGGAGGTCTGGTCACGTCCTCGTCATCTGGATAATGGATATCATGCAAAAGTATTCCTGATTACCTTCAGGAGGTAATCAGGTGGCCTGGACATATGAGTCCTTCAGGGAGTAATTAGAAAGGTACCTTGAATTCCAGATGTATATGCAGGCACTGACACAAGACTGCAAAGTTAAAAAAGTTCCATCGTCCAGGCTAGTTAGAAAAAGAATAGAGTCTGTCCTCCTGTCTCACCCTTCATGTTGATACTTTAAGCAGCTTGGTTAAAGTGAGTCTATTTTATATATTCCCTGTCTTTCCTCTTTCCTCATTTCCCCCTTCTGGTCAGGATTTTTCTTTCAGAAAACATCATAGATCAAACAGTAGAGGAGACTAAAGGGTGAATGCTTCCTTTAACCCATGGATATCAAATAGTGTATCTCCCTATCCAACCCGGGGGTGGCCAAGGCCAGAGGTCTATACCATATAGCTTTTGTGTTTCACTAGGATTACCAAATAAATCCCACGTCTTCTTTTCCAGTCTGTCTCCAACCAATGAGAACTTTTTAAGGTTATAACAGAATTACATGGATAGTTGTTTGCAACATAAAGAAGCTGAAGAGCTTAAATGTCACCATCCAGGAGTTAACCATACGAATCCATCCCAAATTTGTGCATATTGTCCAGTTGTCTGTTGGTTTTGCCAGGATTCTCACTATTTGCTGTCCTTAAGACTGTGTGAACAGTAGCATTATAGGAAAAGGAGAAACCATGAGCAATTGTTTCCATGGTATTGTTAATAGACCATTTGTCAGGTATTTTTGTCTTCTGGAGAGTATGTGTGTGGAGAGAGAGAAAAAAAACATCGATGTAAGAGAGATACATTGTTTGCCTCCCATACATGCCCCAACTGGGGATTGAACCTGCAACCTAGGTATGTGCCCTGACCAGGAATCAAACCCACAACCTTCTGGAGTATGGGATGACTCTTCATCCAACTGAGCCATATTGGCCGGGCATTTGTCAGGTGTTTTTCATGTAATATCAGCTGAACTTGAAGTTGAACTTTGATTTTGTTGTTCTGTAATCAAATATTTCTAAAGATTTTTAAATTTTTTTAAATTGATTTCAGAAAGGAAGGGAGAGAGAGAGAGATCAATGATAAGAGAGAATCATTGACAGCTACCTCTCACAGACTTCCTACTGGGGATGGAACCCAAAACCCAGGCTTGTGCCCTGATCAAAATCAAACCAGTGACCTCTTGGTTCATGGGTGGACACTCAACTACTGAGCCACACCAGCCGGGCTATAATAAATTTTATAAGGTTTTTTGATCAGTCCCTTTGGTGGGGGGAGGGAGGATCCACCAAACTAAACCTGAAGTATTAGACATTGGTATTTGACCATAAACTCAACAATTACTTAGGCTTTTATGTTAAGCAAAAGTAGAAGCCCATTGAATAAAAACATTTCCATTAAAAGAATAACAAAAATAAATAAGCAGAAATATAAAATTATTTACTTAACATTCTAGGGTTGTCTTGGGATCTTTGTTTGAGGTGATCCACCCTTTTTAAATGAGAAATATGATTCTATGAGTCAACACCTTTTAGCAGCCAAGGATCTGTCAACACAACCCAATATCGCCCTTTCCTTCTGGGCTACAGAGTCTTTGTGTAGATGTATCTCCCAGTATACAAAGCCTCCGGGTCAGAGGGTCAGAGATCACGTTTAAGTTCATTAGTCTGTCTATTTTATAGTTATTGAGGAATTCCTCTACCAACTTGGTGTTATGTTTCAAATATTCTAGATAAGAATTTTACAGTATGGCATTATATCTCCTTTTACTAATATTGAATCCTTCTGACAGGAAATCAATTTCATAGGTCTGCCAGTAATTATCTCAAATGGAGACAAGTTATGTTGTCCAAAAGGAGCGGAACGTAAATTCATTAGTGTAATCGGTAGAGTGTTTAGCCAGGATATGTTAAGACACTCAGTAAATTTTGCCAGGGAGTTTTTATTATTCCATTTGTCCCTTCTACCAGCCCAGAAGATGAGGGGTGGCAGGTACAATGAAAATGCTGTAATAGCCAAATTTCACAAACATGTTTTAGTAGTTGTCCTGTGAAATGAGTTCCACCGTCACTGTGCAGTTCTAGGGGAAGACCCAAAGGAGGGTTCTAAAAGTATTTTTGCTACTGCTTGAGTAGTTGTTTTTCTACATGGGGAAGCTTCAGCCCAATGAGAAAATGTGCACATCATTGCTAACACATTTCTGCATCCAGAAACTTGAGGTCATTGAATAAAATTAAGTTGCTATACAGTATTTCCCAAGGCCCAGAAGGTATGGTAAAATGTCCCATTGAGCTATGTAAAGGTTTTCCAGGATTATGTTTGTGACAAACAAGACATTTCTTGTATATGTTTCAGGCAGTTTTTGAAGAGGGGGTTCCAGAAATACTGATGGCCCCTTTGAATAATTTATCAGTTTCCTAATGAGTTAACTCATGAAAAGGAAAAGTCAAAACTGTTTCTTGAATTGCTTCTGATAAAACTTGTCTTTATGTAGTCCACACCAGAGACCCAATCCTTAATGGTATTTACAGCCAACTCCCAGACATTTTTTTGCATTTCAGTTAAGGAAGCTCGTTGCTGTCTTTTTTATACTAATTTCTCTAAGGTCAGTTTGGAAGACACTGAAGCTATTAATTGTGGCTTTGGCTTTTGCGTCACAGCAATTTTGCAACTTGATCTGACATTGCGTTTCCTTCTGCTAATTTTGAATAATCTTTCATGTGTCCAGGAATCTTTATAATAACTAAAGCTTTTGGGAATCAAATCGCATCTTAATAGGCTTTTTACATAAGTGCTATGTTTTATTGGTTTTCCAGATGAGGTTAAAAATACCTCTGTTTCCACAGCATTCCAAACTCATGAGCAAGTCCAAAGGCGTATCTGCTGTTTGTATCAATATTGGCTGTTTTGAGCTTTGCTAATATACCAGCTCTGGTCAGAATGAATAATTCAGGTTGTTTGAGCAGATTTAGCCTGTAGGAGTGGCTTAGCTTCAGAGACCTTAACCTCAGAGGGATTGGTATCCAACTTGATAATATCCTTCTAAAGATTTAATATATGAACCATTTGAAAATCAGATTATTTCAGTGTTTCCAAAGGATTTTTCTTTGAGTCAACTCAGGATTAATACTTGGTCTGTGAGTGAAATACAGTCAAGATCAGACTTATCAGTTCAGGGAATGCAAGGTTGCCAGATTCAAAATGTTACATTTAGAAATAGTGACATTAGGTGGAGACAATATTAAAATTTCATAAGTTAGTCTACACACAGACAAATGTTGGGTATGATGTTATTCCCACGAAGCTTTTACAACATGAAGTACAAATACAGTCAAAACCTGAAACTAATTTTTCAATATCTGCATTAGCATAGCTGTAGCTGCATGGCACTCAGGGAGGGGTCCCTTTGCCGCAGAGTCCAGCTGTTGGCCTTCAGGTCTAAATTGATCACCATGTTTTGGAGAAGGCAAGCCTAAAGCATCTCCTTGTTTTTCATGTACAAAAAGGGAAAACAGTGAAACATAATTGGAATATCCTAAGACAGGAGAAGACAGGAGACTGCCTTTTTTAAAAAGTAATTTTTATTTTTCAATTACAGTTAATATACAGTATTATATTAGTTTCATGTGTACACCCTAGTGATTAGACATTATATAATTTACCAAGTGATCATCCAGCTAAGTCTTGTACCCATCTGACACTATACATAGTTATTAGAATATTATTGACTATATTCCCTATGCTGTACTTTACATCCCCATGACTATTCTTTCTTGATGTAGACCCTAATACTGGTTTGGTGATGATGAATTCCTTTAGCTTTTTCTTATCTGGAAACTCTTTATATGTCCTTCAATTCTAAATGATAGCTTTTCTGGGTAGAGTACTCTTGGTTGTAAGTCCTTGATTTTCATTGCTTTGAATATTTCTTGCCACTCCCTTCTGGTCTGCAAAGTTTCTGTTGAGAAATCAGCTGATAGTCTTATGGGAGCTCCCTTGTAGGTAATTAACTGACTCCAAAAGCAAAGGCAACAAAATAAAGAATAAACTACATCAAGCTAAAAAAATTTCTGAACATCAAATGAAAATATCAACAAAATGAAAAGGCAACCTACAGAATGGGAGAAAATAGTCACAGATCATATATCTGATAAGAGGTTAATATCCAAAATATATAAAAACTCATACAACTCAATAGCAAACAAAAAAATTTTCTCTTGCTGTTTTTAAGATTCTGGTCTTTGTCTTTAACCTTTGGCATTTTAATTGTGATATGCCTTGGTGCAGGCTTCCTTGGGTGAACACAGGCCATGTGGGGGGGTGAGGGAGCACACCTACAGTGTCCAGCTTGGGTGATCAGGGAGGCTGTGCAACTGGACCCTACACAACACCTACTATATAAGGTCATTGTATAAAGCTCAGGATACAGGAGACATAGCAGCTCTACCTAGTACATAGAAACAAACAAAGGGAGGCTGCCAAAATGTGGAGACAAAGAAGCATGTCCCAAATTAAAGAACAGAAAGAAACTCCAGAAAAAGAACTAAACAAAATGGAGACAAGCAATTTACTAGATGCAGAGTTCAAAACAGTGGTTCTATGGATGCTGTATGAACTTAGTAGGAACTTTAACAACATTTTAAAAAGGGCATAATAATCATAAAACCAGTAAGAAAGGAATGCTACACTAACTAAAATTATAATAATTTACAGGTAATCAAATGATGAATAATCTATAGAAAGTAAAGCCAGGAATCAAATCAGAAATTTGAAATATAAGAAAGCAAAAAACAGAACAGTAAATGGAAAGAAGAATCTAAAAAATGAAGATAGTGTAAGGAGCCTTTGAGACAACTTCAAGCGGGCCAACAGTCACATCATGGGGATGCTGGAAGGAGAAGAGAAAGCAAGAAATTGAAAATCTATTTGATAAAATAATGACAGAAAACTTTCCTAATCTGGTGAAGGAAATAGACACACAGTCCAAGAAGTGCAGCTGTTTCCATATCTTGGCTATTATAAATAACTAGAGGCCCGGTGCATGGATTTGTGCACTGGTGGGGTCCCTCTGTCTGGCCTGCAGGGATCAGGCCAAAATCAGCAGTCCAACATCCCTCAAGGGGTCCTGGAGTGTGAGAGGGCACTCAAAGTTGTCGCTCAGGAGCGCCTGTGTTGAGCGTCTGCCCCCTGGTGGTCAGTGTGTGTCATAGCTACCTGCCGGTCGGTTGGTTACCTAAGCTTTCATATATATAGATATATAGACTAGAGGCCCAGTGCATGATTGAATCATGCACATGTAGGGTCCCCTACACGCTTTCGCTTTCGATCACGGGGGAGCTGGGTGCCTGTCCGCTGGTGCACCAGGCCTTTCAGAAGCCTCCGCCCCGCCAGAGGCTTCTGAAAGGTCTGGTGCCTGAGTGGACAGGCACCCAGCTCCCCCACTTTTGATGGTCTGCGGTGGGACGTGAGCTCACTGCCCCAGAGGCCCCTTCTGTGCCACAGCACAGCCATGGCGCAGACGCTGAGCTCGCGCCTCTGCTGGTGACTCGAGCTCAGTGTTCCACCGGCCCAATCGGCCACCCCGAGTCCCGCCCCCCTGCGCCTCCTGGCCAATCACGGGCATAGCGAAGGTACGGTCAATTTGCATATTTGTCTATTATTAGGTAGGATGCTGCAGTGAACATGAAGGTGCATCTGTCTTTTTGAGTTAATGTTTTGTTTTCTTTAAATAAATACTCAGAAGTGGAATTGCTAGATTATATGATAGTTCTATTAATTTTTTTAGGAACCTGCATACTGTTGTCCATAGTGGTTGTACCAATTTAGGTTCCCACCAACAGTCAACAAGAGTTCCC
The DNA here is from genome assembly GCF_027574615.1 of Eptesicus fuscus. Taxonomy (NCBI): domain Eukaryota; kingdom Metazoa; phylum Chordata; class Mammalia; order Chiroptera; family Vespertilionidae; genus Eptesicus; species Eptesicus fuscus. The sequence goes on along the minus strand of NC_072481.1, from coordinate 38,843,446 downwards.
TTTTCTCTACATCCTCTCCAACACTTATTATTTCTTATCTTTTTATAATAGCCATTCTAACAGATGTGAGGTGATATCTAATTGTGGTTTTGATCTGCATTTCTCTGATAATTAGTAATTTTGAGTGCTTTTTCATGTACCTGTTGTCCATCAGTATGTCTTCTATGGAAAGAAATGTCTATTTAAATCTGCCCATTTCTAAATTGAATTTTTTGTTTGCTATTGAGTTGTATGAGTTTTTATATATTTTGGATATTAACCCCTTATCAAATATATGATCTGTGACTATTTTCTCCCATTCTGTAGGTTGCCTTTTCATTTTGTTGATATTTTCATTTGATGTTCAGAAATTTTTTTAGCTTGATGTAGTTTATTCTTTATTTTGTTGCCTTTGCTTTTGGAGTCAGATCCAAAAAGACATAGCTAAAAATAATGTTAAGAGTTTACTGCCTGGAAAAACATGGTGGCGGGAAGGGAGTGAGCGGTCCGCGCTGCCCCGCACCTGCAGGAGGAAATAGAGGGAGCAGCTGAAACGAGAGGAATCCAGCCCGAATTGGCGAAGGAGAAGCGGCTGGTGAGACAGTTTGCAGCTGGGAAGGGCAGAGATCTCCTGGAAAAAGAAAACAACTCCGAGACATGTGGATTCCTGCAACAGAGAGGAATTGACAGGAGTGCTCCAGCCATGAAGTCAGAAGAGAAACAGTCCAGAGATGGAAGACGCTGACGATGCCTTGCCATACTAGCAGTCAGCAGATATGCGTCAGTGCAGATTGCCCAGGACCAAACCAGAGAGGGTCGGACCTGCATTACCACCATTTGTCCACCATCCAGAACTGAAATATCATTGCTGTTATGAACACATAAACAACTGTTGGACATAGAAACCGGGACTCAAAAGAACTGTTGGCCCAGAAAGAAACTCACTATAGACTGATTCATTTGCCTCTCAGCATAGCTATTATTGCTTGTCTCATTTTCGGTTCCTATAAGTGTATTCCTAGTATCACATGAGCTCACTCATCTAGGGGAAGAGATGAACAACATAGACTGAAGAACAAGAACAGCATTGATCAGACTGTCAGACCTCAGAGGGAAGGTAGGGGAGGGTGGGGACAAGGGAGATAGATCAACCAAAGGACTTGTGTGCTTGCATATGAGCCTAACCAGTGATCACGGACAACAAGGGGAGGGAGGCATGTCTGTGGGGGGGTTTGGGAAGGGAACAGGGGGAGGGGGTTGATGACAAATATGTGATACCTTAATCAATAAAGTAATTTTAAAAAAAAAGAGTTTACTGCCTGTGTTTTCTTCTAGGGGTATTATGATTTCAGGTCTTACATTCAAGTATTTATTCCATTTTGAGTTGATTTTTGTGTATTGTGTAAGACGGAAGTCCACTTTCATTGATTTGCATATGGCTGTCCAGTTATAACAACACCATTTGTGGAAGAGACTGTTCTTTCCCCCATTGTTTATTCTTGGTTCCTTTGTTGTAAATTAATTGACTTTATATGAATAAATTTATTTCTAAGTTCTCTAGTCTTTTCCATTAATTTTTGTGTCTTTTTAAATAACAATACCATGCTGTTTTGATTACTCTAATTTTGTAATATGATTTTAAATCAGGTGCCTTTAGTTTTGTTTTTCTTAAGATTTTTTTTTTGTGTGTGTGTGTGGCTATTTGGAGTCTTCTGTGGCTCCACACAATTTAAAAAAATATTTGTTCTATTTCTGTGAAAAATACCATTAAATTTTTTATAGGGATCACATTGAATGTGTAGATTGCTTCAGGTAATATGGACATTTTAACGATGTTAAATTTCTTCCAATCCAGGAACACAGAATATATTTCCATTTCTTTCTGTCATCTTCAATTTTTTTCATCAGTGTCCTATGGTTTTCAGGTACAGCTCTTTTACCTCCTTGGTTAAATTTATTACTATTACTAGGTATTTATTCTTTTTTACGCAATTGTCAATGGGATTGTTTTTGTAATTTCTCTTTCTGTTAATTTGTTATTAGTATATAAAAGCACAACAGATTTTTGTATGTTGATTTTGTATCCTGCAACTTTACTGAATTTGTTTATTAGTTCTAACAGTTTTTGGTGGAATCTTTGGGCTTTCTAAAATTCTTATTTTGATGTTAAGCTCTAATTAAATTTATTTATTGAGTTATTTAGAAACAGAGAGGGAGGAAGAGAGAGAGAGAGAAGAGAGAGAGAGACAGAGAGACAGAGAGACAGAGACATTGATTTGTTGTTTCACTTAGTTATGCATTTATTGGTTCATTCTTGTATGTGCCCTGACCAGGGATCAGCTCACAACCTTGATGAATCAGGATGATGCTCTAACCCAGTGGTCGGCAAACTCATTAGTCAACAGAGCCAAATATCAACAGTACAACGATTGAAATTTCTTTTGAGAGCCAAAATTTTTAAACTTAAACTTCTAATGCCACTTCTTCAAAATAGACTCGCCCAGGCCGTGGTATTTTGTGGAAGAGCCACACTCAAGGGGCCAAAGAGCCGCATGTGGCTCAAGAGCCGCAGTTTGCCAACCACAGCTCTAACCAATTAAGCTATTCAGCCAGGGCTTGGCTTTTCTGTATTTAATATCATTATGTCATCTGCAAAGATAGTTTTACTTCTTTCTTGCCAATTTTCATGCCTTTTATTTATTTTACTTGCCTTATCACTCTGGCTAGGACTTCCAGTACTATGTTTAATAAAACTGATGAGAGTGGACATCCTTGTGTTGTTCTGATCTTAGAAAAGCTCTCAGTTTTTCACCATTAAGTATGATGTGAGCTGTGGGTTTGTTATATATGACCTTTATTATGTTGAGGTATGTTCCTTCTATATTCACTTTGTTGAAAGTTTTTATCATATATGAATATGTCAAATGCTTTTTCTATACCTGTTGAGATAATCGTATGATTTTAGTCTTCATTTTGTTAATGTGTATCACATTGATATACTTGTGGCTATTGAACCACTCTTATATCCTGGGAATAAATCCCACTTGATCATAGTGTTGAATTTGTCTTGTGAATATTTTATTGAAAAATTTTGCATCTATGTTCATCAGGGATATTGGCCTATAATTTTCTTCTCTTGTTGTGTCCTTATCTGGTTTTGGTATCCAGATTCAGGGAATGTCGTATTCATTTCTATAACCCTAATGCCTAGCACATAGTAAGAAACCAGTTGGTATTTTGATGTGACATGAGTTGAATTTTGAAGCAGGAATTTGCTAGTTCAAGAAATTGAAGGGGAGATGAATATTCCAGGCAGATGAAACAGCACATTTAAAGGTACAGAGATATTAAAGAGCAAAATAAGTTAGGGAAAATGTAAGTAATTCAGGAAGGCCTGAAGAAAGAAAGTATGCCTAAGATGGGCCCAATGTGATATCAGAAAATTAACAGAGTTGGGATTAGGAAGGGCCTTATATGCTAAGCAAAAGAGTTTGAGCTATATTTGAAGACTTTGAGGAAGCCAAGTTGAAGGATTTTAAATTGTGATGTATATGATGAGATTTGTGTTTTTAATCAGATTTGTCTAACAGCTAAGTAAATGGTGGATTGGAGGGGTCCAAAGTAAAAGCAGAGAGAAGTCATTTTAATAAGTGAGGAGGACTCAAAGGCAGTGGCATTCGTATGAAGAAAGTGTAGGCTCATGGACTTCTTTAAGATCAGTAGAATGTCACCACTGACTAGCTTTGGGCCCAGGAAAATGGAACATGTTTTTAACTGGAATTCCCCTTTGGCCATCTTCCACCCATCTTCACTCAATTTGCCTCTTATATCCTCAACCCTGACTTCCCTTTGATGGATGATGAATAATAACAGAATGTATCACATCTATTTCTCATTTAAAGGAAAACAAAATATAAATGTTAATGCTGGCATAGGCCTTGGAGATCACCCAGACCACCTCCTGATTTGATAAGTGATTGAACTCAGAATTTTTAAAAAGTGACTTTTCTATGGTAACTCTGAAAATCAGTGACTGGATACACAGTCACTCTTTATTGAATCAAATATTTAATTCTCCACATAGTACTTGTATCTAATATTTTAATATGTATTTGCTTATTTTCTGCCTATCCTTGATATTGTAATGTAATATTAAAGAGCCTTTGACTGTCTAAAACAATGTTTCACCCATATAGTAAACACTTACTGAACATTTCTTGAGAAAATAATGAGCCAGATATAATTAGGTTTGCTTCCTCCTGAACCAATGACTTTTTTAAAGGACCCTGGCTTGGAGGTAATCAATTCATAATTCTATTTCCTAATCATTCCCTTAAAGACTAAAATTTACCAAGCATTAACATTGTAGTTCACGTGGCTTCAGATAGTGAAGACCTAAAAATAACCATCACTACATATTTTTTAAAAATATTAACCACTAATCACCTCGCACCTATTAGGATGAATACTATAAAAAATAAAAAAATATATAGTAAATAAGTGTTGCAAGGATATAGAAAAACTAGAGGCTCTGTGCATGAATATTCATGCACTGGGGGTAGGTCCCTCAGCCTGGCCTGCCCTCTCTCACAGTCCAGGAGCCCTCAGGGGTGGGAGGCGACCCGGCAATCAGGGGAAGGCAACTCCCCATCACACCTCTGCTGCTGCCACTGCTGGCAGCACAAGCCTTGGCTGGCCCTGGTTACCTGAGCCTCGGGCGTCGGCTGGGCAGCCACCATCAGAGCCTTGCCTGTGCCTCGGGCCAGCCCTGGGCTGCTGGGGGGCTGAGGGGACTGGGCACCACCATCTTGTGGCTGTGGGTGCCACCATCTTTGAGGGTGTGACAGTCAGTTAGCATATTCCCTCCTTATTGGCTGTGGGCACTGCCATCTTTATGAGGGTATGATGATCAATTAGCATATTCCCTCTTTATTAGGTAGGATTAGAACAAATGTGCTAGTTAGGAATGATGCAGCTACTGTGGAAAACAGTATGGTGGTTCCTTAAAAATTTAAAAATGAAATGATCCAGCAAATATACTTCTGGGTACATAACCAAAAGAATTGAAAACAGGGACTCAAAGAGATATTTTGTACACCCATGTTCATAGCAGCATTATTTACAATAATTAAAAGGTGGAAGCAACCCAAGTGCCCATCAATGGATGAATGGATAAACAAAATGTGTTATACACATGCAATGAATATTATTCAGCCTCAAAAAGAAAGTAAATGTTGCCATGTGCTATAACATGGATGAACCTTAAGCACAATATGTTAAGTGAAATAACAGTCACAAAAAGACGGGTACATATAATTCCACTTATATGAGACACCTGGAGTAGTTAAATTTACAGACAGAAAGCAGAAGGGTTGTTGCCAGGGGCTGGGGAGCTGTGCGAGAAGATAGGGAATTGTCATTTAGTGAGTGTACAGCTCCAGTTTTGAAAGATGAAGAGAGTTCTAGTCATTCACAACAATGTGATCAAAAGTTTGTATCAAGAGATTTATCAGCAATTGTTAATACTGTCTCCATTATAAGTGGTTTTTATATGTTGTGAAGAAATTAAACATATCCAAAGTGTTTCAAAGAGGATAGAGTTGTTTTCATTCCATCCTACATAGACAATAGGAGGAGGATCTTGCTCAATGGGTGAGCAACGGCATTATATTGGCACTTACAGCCCTTGGCACGCACAGTGTAGTCAGCTAATTGTGCTGCTTGTTTCCTAAAATAATGAGACTTTTCTATTTTCTTTTATGCTTTAGGAAAGATTAAGAAACTTCAAAGAGCTCCAAGCTAAATTTCAAAAGCTTGATGTACCATCCCTTCCAGGACCTATTAAATCCCTAGCAGGTGTTTCTCCAAAGGGTGACATTGGAAGCACACAGTCAATGAGGATTTGGGCCAATGGGAAACCCCTCTCATCCAACCACAATCAGCCCCCACCATATTGTTCCAGTGGTGAACCCCAGTCTCTTGAACCCCAGAAAGTGAAGTTGGCACCAAGGGGTGATATTCAGAAATGTTCTAATTCCCCGGGACCTCCAGGAAGGTCTACTCATTCTGCAGAAAATTCACAGAAGGCTTCTCTGCCTTTAGATGTGAATTGGTCAAATGCTAAGGTAATCGATAAGAAGAAAGAGGTGGCCAGTACCTTCAGAGACAAGCTCCGGAACTGGGAGAAGGTTTCATCTCAGAAAAGTGACATGTCATCAGCCCTTTGCCTTGCCGATTGTGGAAGTGGGGCTCTCCATCCGGAAGATCAGAAAAGCACGGGGCTCACTACTCCAGAGGAGCCCAGGACAAAGCCGGAAATAAAAGGCTCCCAGACTCTTCCTTCCCAGAGGTACTTGATAGCCCAACGAAAATCACATGTCACCTCAGAAGATCCCACATTTCTACCTTCTCAACATGGAAGGAAGAGCCTAGAAAAGGCCAGTCCTGAGAAGAGCCCAGCAGGGGGCACCTGCCAGCCTATCTATGAGAGTGAGCTTGCCAGCCAGGCCCCAGGTGAGAAATCTAATCCCCACAGGTGTGGGGGGAGAGCTCACTGCATTCTTCCAACTTAAAGCTGGGGAACTTGAGAAGGTCACATATGTGACCTCAGCAATCTTTGCTCTAAATGCAGGTATTATAGGAGCATCTGCAAAATTGTAATTTCAGGTTTGGGCAAAGTGATTAATCTCCTGGAATTATATTGAGGGACAGTTTGAGCAAACTTGGATTTGAATCCTAGTTCTACTTCTTACAAGATGCATGAACTTGGGCAATCTGCTTAACTTCATAGAGCCTGATCTGCTCTCCTATAAATCAGATTCATTACTAGTCTTTTCTGTCTTAGTAAACAGGACAACATCCTCCTGGTTGCTCATGCCCAAATGTAGGAGTCATGCTCTATTCCTCTCTCCCTTCATTCTTTGCATCTAATCCATCAGCAAGCTCTTGGTTCTATTACTAAAATATGTTCTGCATCCCTCCACTTCTGCCCTCTGCCCACACTACAGTCATCTCTCGCCTGGACCACTGCAAGGGTCCAACTCATCTTCCTGCTTTCACACTTTTGCTCTCTTATGTTCTGCTCTCTTCCTAGTAGGCACAGTGATCCTCTATAACGTAAGTCGTATCACATCAGGCTCCTGCTCAAATTCAACTCCATCCATCTTACGGTGTTCATGTGATCTGCTCTTTGCCTACCTTTCTTACCTTCTCCTCTCTCATTACATTGGCCTTCTTGTTGTCCCTTAGATATATCAAGCTGGTTATACCCTAGGGCCTTTGCACTTGCTGTGGAACACTCTTCCCCCAGGTCTCTGATATCTGACTCAAACATTTCATCAAGGTCTCTGCTCAGTGTCACCTGCTGTGAGTGGATCTTGAGGATCATTCTATCTAAAATAGCCATGGCACCCCATCACTATCTTCTTACATTGCTTTGATTTTCATCATATCACTTCTCCCTTCTTAGTATATTATGTATTGGTTTATCCTAGTAAAATACAAGTTACATGAGAATAAGAACTGTGTTTACCACCATATCCCCAGAATCTAGAAGGACAAGGTGCCAGGGTCAGTGGTTCTCAAAGCATATTTATTGAATGACTAAAATGGACTGATGAGGTGGGTGGATGAATTGCCTGCTTCTAATCTCTTTGAACTTAGAATAGCATCTAAATTACTACTCATTTCATGGCCCTGCTTCTTTTGATCCCTGTTTATGTCTCTGACTTGCCTCCTGCCTCTTCCCCTGGCTCCCTAGCCCATAGTCAACACATTGGATTTCTTGCTGTTCCTTCAATAGACTTTGTTGTGACTCGGGACCTTTACTATTGTTGTTCCCTCTTCCTAAAAAAAATACTCTTTTTTAAAAAACTTTTATGTACTAGGTTCATGGAGGTCAAAGTCAAATAACACTTCCGGATAAATCTTTTTTAGCCTCCCTATCTAAAGACAACTTGCTCACCACCAAGATTTGCACTCTTTTATATCCTCCTCTTTTTATTTCCTTTATAGAATTAACAGATCTTGTTTGTTTACATATTTATCATCAGTCTCGTCCTATTAGGAGGAAAATTCCTGAGGTCAGAACTGTGTCTGCTCTTATTCTTGTTCAGCTCTATCCCCAGCCCCTAGAACCATGCCTGGAATATAGTAGACAAGTAATTACTGATGAATAGATGGGAAGGAAGAGGGGATGAATGGGAGGAGGGTTATGTGGGAGAGAAGGAGGAAGGATGGATTGATTACCTATCTGGTGGAACTGTTCTGAGGATTAAAAAAGGTAACCCACATAAACCACTGAGCACACAGCCTGGGAATAATTAGGGGCCCAATAAGCAAGTGATCATTTGCTTTCACTGTCATGTCCTTAATTTGATAAAGACTAAAATTACTGACATTGAGAGTTATAGCCTCAGAAAAGAGAAACCTTGGCCCTGCTGGGAGGGCAAGAACGAAGCCCCTCCTGCTTGCAGAGGACAGCAGGGCTTTGAGAGTCTCACTGGTATATTTGGGAAACACTAGCCGACTCCGTTAGTTGTACCATGTAATCAACCCCTGCTTTATGTAAACCAAAATTCAAAGCACTTGGTTAATATAAGAGTTTGCATTATTTTCTGGAGAAGCAGATATGATTTTCATCTATAATATTGGAATTTCTGTTGAGTTTGGCTTATTAGTGCAGAAGGATAAAATATGCAAAACTGGGATTATCCTGCCACATTCCAGGTCACAAAATCCACAGGTGCTTAGGTACCACCAAAGTCAGCCTTGAAGCCTGTGTTAGGCTATGAGCCCTGGAAATCAGAGATCAATTCTGATTCCTCTTTATAGCACCCATGTTATTGCCCATCATAAGTGCTTGAAGAATTCTTTCAGTTATTGTCCATTTCCCCTGAATTGGGCCCTGTGCTTGGTGCTGGGGAAAGGTCAATGTGGCCTAGTCCCTGCCCACAGAGCCTACACTCAGTGAGAAGTTAAACCAGCCCCTCTAATAAGCCATAACACTGCTAGAGAGGTGTGAACAGTGTGCTATGGGGATATAAAACAGAGTCCTTGATTTCTGGGAGCAATCAAAAAAAGCTTCTTAGAGGAGGTGTCATTGGAGCAGGGCCTTAAAGGAAGAGTTGAAGTTTGGCATGAGAGAAATAAGGGAACAGCATTCTAGGAACCAGGAATGGCATGCACAAAATCTTGGATATACGAAAGCTTTTGAAGGCTTTTAAAATCCTATCTGGGAACTGAGAAGCCAATGATGTGAGTGAAAGATGTTTGGGCTTCAGGTCAGGGAAGTAGGATAATAAAATCCGGTAAGAAAATAATCTGGAAATGTCGATTGGGGCCGTGTGCTGTTTAAATGCCAGACGAGGGAGCCAACAAAGGGCATGCTGAGGAAATAGCACTTCATCCTCTGGGCAGCAGGATGGTGCCAAGATCAGGGCCGTGTTTCGATCTGGACACTCTGGCTACTGGGTGGAGTATAGATTTTGGGGGAATGAGAATGAGGCAAGGCAACTCATCAGTTTCTCCCGACAGGCTATAAAATGGAAACAATTAACAACCTACATTGTGGCTTTTTGTGCTCAGAAAAAGAGCCAGATGTCAAGCATCACCAGCTTCCCAAAACGAAACCACTGCCTTCTGTGGAGTCCCTGGGTCCTCCTCCCGTGAAGCCACCGAAGCCTCCAGGAGTGAGCCTCCGGGCCTTCCTGAGGCGGACAGCTGCAGTGCCCAAGACCCCCGGGGAAGGTAAGGAAATGCACAGCCCTCACAACCCCACCACCACATATCGGCCAGTATCCCCCAGCCACCTCCCTTTCCGCATGAGCTCCTGGTGACAATGCTGAACTGCTTCTCCAGGACTGGACATCTATCACTGCTTATTCTCACGTAGAGGCCATGGCAGCTTGCCCGGGAATGACAAACCTGCGGGAATTGGCCCCTTATCGCTCCTGAGCCAGCCTGCTTCCCCTGAGAGCCTTGCATTTGATCACTGGGAATCCATCCAAGAGGAAGAAAATGAAAAGGAGCAGGGCAGGGAGGCAGAGCAGGGAGGCAGAGCACCTCTGTGTTTCCCACAAAGTCTGTGTTGTCAACACAGCCTGTGCAGTAGAGGAGGGGGAGGCAGTGAAAGGGAGGCAGTCAGTGTGAACTTGACCTGCGGTCATGATGGAGGTCCCTCAGGCCTCTGCGATCTGCCTGCAGTAATTCACTGAAGGGCTGCCACCCGCCCCCACTGGTACCTTCCAGGACACAGACACCTTGGAAGTCATTTCTCTGTGCTGTGATGTGTCTAACTCTGACACATGAAGCTGCCCTGCTCATCCACACCCCCACTCCAGACGCATCCTGTTGACATTTCAAACACCTTTGCTCTGTCTGCTCTAGTGAAACGGGGGGTAGGGAGGACTGTGCTAACATGCTTTACTGTGTCCATGAGTGCCAGCAGACGGGGCAGTGAATGAGCTACTTCTAGCTCATTGGTTGTTCGTTTGACTGCTCTGGGCAACTTCATGGTTAAATTTCTTGAACTCAGTGGTTCTCAAATTTTCGTGTGCATCTGAATCACCTAGGAGACCTGTTAAAACACACTACTGGGCCCCATCCCAGAGTTTCTGACTCAGTTGGTCTGGGTTGGAGGCCTGAAGATTTACCTTTTTAACAAGTTCTCTGGGGCTGCTGATGCTGCTGCTCCAGGGACCACGCTTGGAGAACCACTGCTATAAGTCATCTTAGGTCTCATCCTAAAAGAAAATTCTATATAGAGAAACAGGGCTCTTAGCATTATACGTTAAGAATACGGCCACCTCCATATCAGGGAAGTCTATAAACGTTAAATAATTTAGGGCTCAAACCATCTCTCTGAAAGGGAAGAAGGTTGTGAGAGGACATAAAACAAAGTACTAAGTTTTTTATAATAAAATGGGCTTTGTAAATTGCAGCCCTCCTCTCCCCGCCCCCACCCCCCCCCACCCACCACACATACACACAATAGCTGTTTAAGTTTGGGCGTGTTACCCCCTGAGCCTCATTGTCCTTGCCTGTACATGGGGATGATAACAACACTCTCCATTATAGATTATTGTGAGGATAAATGAATGAGATGAGGCATGGAAAGACTTCATAGTTATTGTCACACCAGTAAGAGCTCAACAAGTGCAATGTATCATTATTTCAAGCATGCATTCTCTTTGCCAGGCCCTGTGACAGGCATGAGATTAAGAGAGAAACCCAACAGACATCCTGGTACTCAAGGAAGTCAAAGTCTAATATAAGAGAGTGTACTCATGATTAAGCACCATAAAGTGTGGGTGAGGGTTGCAATGTAGGCTGTGATCCCCTGGATGCCCGGGAAGGGGAGGCTTGGGGCACAGGTGAGTTGCCAACCACATTGTGTCTCTGGAGTCAGGTCATTGCACAAACACAATTTGCTTTAATCAGGCTGCTGCTACCATCTCTTTTTTACTCTCCCTTTTGCTCTTGCAGCAGCTGTGAAGGAGGGCTACCTGCCTCCAGAGAGGTAAGTACCTGTTTCTTAATTGTGCAGGAGTGTAGCATGCCAATGAGGCCACTGAGCCTGCCCACAAGCAGGCAGTAAGCACAGGCCAGGCATCAGTATTTCCCCAAAGGGTTGCGGGAAGAGCAGATGTAGAAGCAACAAACTGCAATTCTTGTTTTAGATGAGAGATTAAATAAACCACATTTAACAACCATGCTGACGTTAAGTTGCATAGATGGTCCTCTGAGGTACTTTTATTTATTGTACAGTTGGGTTCAGTAAATTGAAACATCAGCTTCCATAGTAATAAATTGAATTAGAGGCTACAGAAAGTCCAGGGCAGCTGGCAGGATGTTCAGAACTGGTAATGGGACAAAGACCTTCTATTTTTGTTGCATTCATTCTAAGAATTTTTCCATGGAAGTGTCAGGTCATTAATTCACTCAACCAAATACTGTTGAGCCCTTTTAATGCATTGACCTGGCTACTTAATACAGATTTTATCATTTCATCTTCTCAAGAAGGCATTGAAGTTGCTGCCACTGTCTTCATTTTATAGCTAAAAACACTTGGGCTCATAAAGTTTGCCACTTGCTGAGCTGTAATTCTAACTCAGGTGTGCACAAACTATTTTTTATTGTGATATAATTGATGTATGATGTCTAAGTTTGAGGTACACAGCCTGTTGGATTAATACATTTATGCATCTCAATATACTAGTAACCACTACAGCAGCTTAGCTAACATCTTTATCATCTCATATAATTATTTCTTTTGTGTGTGTTGAAAACAGTTAAGATCTAGTCTCTTAGCAATGTTGAAGTTTATGATAAGTATTTTTTTACTTTAATGACTAGGTTGTGCATTAGATATCCAGAACTTATATACTAGGTGCAAGTTGACTGGGTTGCTCCTATTGTCTGGGGTTCAGCTTGCATCTGGCTGATCTAGGATGATCTTGGTGAGGATGACCTTGGTGCAACTCAACTTAGCACCCTCATCACATCCTCCCAGCAGTGGCAGCAGACAAAGCCAATAGCACAAAAGCTTTCCATGCCTCTGAGGTATCACATTTGCTGACCTCCTGTTGGTCAAAGCAAGTGACAGGACCAAACCCAGCGTCACAGTGGGAGGCACTGAAATTTCACCTGCAAAGTGCAGGGTCCCAGGGAGGCGTTAAGAATAGTAGCGTCAGTCCAATCAAACTAGCACAGAAGGGAAGTATTTGAAATGAATGCTGAGGGTCAACATTCGCTGGATAACATGGGAAGGGGCACTATAGGCAGAGGTAGGAGGTATGAAGTAACATATTATTTTGGAAATTAGAAGTAGTTAAGTGGAGTTAGAGTATAGAAAGTGTAATAAGGAATGGAAAGAAATGGGATGGTTAAGGTAGACAGGAACCAAATCCTAGAGGGGTGAGTACACCAAGGAATAGACAGTCATATTCAATAAGGGGGAAATCCTAGTTTAGTCGTTAGAGTTGAATGACGGCACAAGGTAGGTTGGTGGACCTGCATTCCATGAACATTTATTTGAATGAGGGGAAACAATTTAGACATCTCAGGAAATGGTTTGCATTAGTTACTGGATGAGCATTGGCCCTGGTATGACATTTTGAGGGGACAATGGCATTCTGATGTACCCCGAGTCAATCTCGGTTCCCTCGTGCCTCACATACTGGGAGCATTTCAGTGTGATTGATGTGCCATGATCAGAGTGTATAGCTAGATACACCATTTTCCTGCAGCTAGGCTCTAAACTAAGCTGACTTCTTCTCTCACACTTTCATCAAGGAATCAGCAATCCATTTCAATACTGGGCACAAACTGGCTGTGATGTTGAAGTACTGGGAAACAGTAGTCAGTGACACCTTCTTCCTAAGGGATTTATAAGGCAATTGGTGCTGTTCTTTCATATTGACTTTAAAACTGAACCTACCCTCATCTGAAATGAGATTCATTGCATCTCAATTATGATATGGGCTATAGTGCTATAAGAGTGAAAGACAGACGAGATGAAGGGGGACCAGGATTCTTAGGGGCAGCTTCATGGAAGAAGAAAGATCTTGTGATGTCCCCTGCACAGTGGGTTGGAATTAGATAGATTCACTCATTTGTTCCCTTTTGTGAGACTGTAAGTTGGGTGGTAATAGGGTATTGTTACTGGAAATAACCACATTGCTGACTTATTGTTGGTTAGTGGATGGATAAATGGATGGATCAATGAATATTTAGTATAGAGCTAGAACATGATTGAAAGCAAGGTGGTAGTAATAAATAGCATATAGACAGACAAAAAGTATTGTAATATGAGAAAATACGAGATATGATTGGATCCTAAAGTGTAGTAAGTGCCGTGCTAAGGACTTTGAACTTCATTTTGTCACTGATAAGAAATTAGTTTGAATCCCATAAATGTCTGTGACCCTGCATCTTCTCCTCTACCTGCAGGGAGCATAAGGCTGTTGGTCCCCTGCAGGCACCTGCAGACAGTGGCCCCACCCTTAGTCATCTTTGTGAAAGGGGAGAGGACAGGGTAGAGACAAGGGTGTTGCTCCTTCTTCTCAGATTTCTGGACCCCTCATCTATTTCTTTTACTGAGCCCAGGTAACAACATATTTTGGCCACCCGTGACTCATCCTACTTTGGGCAATGAACAAGGACCAGACATTTGACTCCCACTCTCCCTCTACTCTGTATCGCTGGCTCTTGAGTTGAAGAAGTAACATTGACATAACTGATAGATAAGCAGTTGTAAAATTGACCTATTTAACCATATGATTCCAGTGCTCTTAAATGTGTGAGAAATACCTGTGTATATCTGTCTTTCTATGGATAGTGTTCCCTTTAGACTTCCTGTCCCTGCTGGGGATTGGAGGAAAAGTCACTATTTAAAAAGTGTATTTTGCTGGCAATCTTCCATATCACCTAGCTTTCCATATTCACTGGCAATGAGTTGTGCATAAAAAGTCCAGTGGTTGCTATGTAAGTCCTATAGTCCAAAATAAATTACTGTCGTGTTCTTAAAAAAAAAAAAAAAAGAAATTACTTTGAACAAGTAAATGCCAGGATGCTGAGCGGCCTTAGATACAATTTCCATGGGAACTGGTGCCTGTTTGGGAAGAACATTTCCATGTTCTTGCTATTAATCTTCAGTAAAGATGTTGTGTTAGAATAGAGTATGCAGGATCTCATTACTGGAAGGGGACCCGGCAATGATCTGGCAGCCAAGCCACAGAGCATAATGTGAAAAAAATCTGGGTTCTTGACCCATGCTTTACCACTTATCACTTATGTAGCCCTGGACAAATGCCTTAACCTCTGTAAACCTCAATTTCTACTTATGTAAAGTAGGATATTGGTAGTACTTAACTCACACAGTTGAAGTGAGGATAAGTGAAATCATGAGTGTAAAGTGTTTAGCACAGTGCCTAGCATCTACTGTTCAATAAAGCTTACTTAGCTATTATATAACCTTCTACCAAAGGCAAGAATTCTCTTCAAAAGTCCTTTGGTGGGGAGCTCATTACCTGGAGAGTCCAGTGTTTTTCTTTGCTGAGGTAGATTTTATTCATTTAACACATACTTATTGAGCATCTACTATATGCCAATTCCTCTATATGCATTGAGAACACAGCAGTGTATAAAGTAGACAAAAATATCCTACATGTAATCACACACATGTGCCTACACACATTCGTTTGTTTGTTTACTCAAACGTCCTTCAAGTTGAACTGGGAGGGGGAAAAAAAGGATAACCTTCCTACCTCAGATTCAAAACCACTTAGCCAAGACCTACTCATTGGTACAGTGGACACTGTCTTTACATAACAGTTCTTAAAACATCTAAGGGCAACCGTTTTCTTAGAATTAAAGATCAATTTTTTTCAACCATTATTCACAGAACAGTTGTCTTTGTGTTTTAGCTATATTTCAATAGATACTACACACACACACACACACACACACACACACACACACACACACATATATTAATCATCTTGTTAGGAACTCAGTGCATTCACAGTAACCATTTTCATTTCTGAGCTTCTTCGTATTATCAAATATGAGAAGTCGCATAGCGTAATGGAAAAACACAGGTTTGGAGTCAGAGTAACGCAGACTCAAACCCATCCCATGCACCCGAGACCAGTCACTTACCAGCTCAGAGCTTTAGCACACACATCTATCTGTAAAGTGGACAAATAATACTTCACTGATGGCCATGAAGACTAGCTGAGATAAACTGTCTAAAGCACGGCGAATAGAGAAGATGCTTGATGAGTCTGTTTCTTCCACCCTGGACTTCTCCATCTCTGGTTGCCTCTGGAATATTAATACCTCATTAGCTCCCAACAGTGAAATGACTTTTTGGAGATTATTCTTTTCCATTGCTTTTTCATGGGAAGCAAGCTGGCTGGCACCCTGTAGGACAGCAGCCTCTATTAGTGTGAGCAAAGCAGGGGAGTCCCAGAGCAGCAGTCAGCAGGATCTCCGTCAGTACTTAGCAGGGCTGGCTAGTATTTCATTCATTAGCTATAAATACAGCTTTTCTCCCAGTAGGAAGTATCAGAAGATAGTTCTGACTCAGGGAATCTCAGCTAGACACTAAGGAAAGGAGAGACTGTTTATTTCCTGAGCAGAAAAGATTCACATAGGACAGTGTTTCTCGGATGCGAGTCTGTGGGTGGATCTCAGGAGTCCACCATTTTCTCTCCTTAATTTTTTAATTTTGTGTTTTTGTTTTGACGGCAGCCTTTAAAAAATACTATAAGCCTATTATGAATCTCCTGGGTGACCTCTCTCAAGCCAGTACTTTGGAACATGCATTTGTATTTGTGTTTTGGTGTGTCTAGCCCATGGTGAGTGGGAGACACTAACGCGCCTGGGGCTGCGGTTCCGTGACGGTCTAGGTCCTGTGTGAGATCCAGGAGAGCAGAGGCTGTGGAGGGGGTTAGCTGCCTTCCCTGGGGCATCCAAGCAGAATAATGATGCTAGCAGAACAACGACATTGTGGCCCAACAAAACGCATATGTTCTCCTTATTTGACTAGTAGTAAGTGCTATAAAGAAAAACATTTTTAAGTATTAAGGTAGTAACTGGGGATTGAGAGCAAAGTAAAGAAAGTGTAGAATGGTCAAGGAAGGCCTGTCGGAGGTGGTGACATTGGGGTTGAGACCCGAATTCAGGGGCCCCAGTCATGGGAGGTCTAGAAGAATATTCCAGGAGAGAGCACCACTGGTTCAGACCCTCAAAGAAGAACCCCTCCACCCACCATGTCTACAGAGCCAGAAAGGAGAGCGTGTAGCTAAACACAGTGCGCTGGGGGATGATGGGCGACTCTTGTGAGCCTGGAATGAAGGTGGATTTCTCTCTAAATGCATTGGGAAGCCGTGGAGAATGACAAGCTAGGCAGTGACGTGTGCTGACATTTAGCTTGTACCAGTCACTCTGGGTTCCGTATAAATAACAAATTTAGAGGGGAAGTGGGAGAAGAGGAAGACAGCCTAGGAAACCACTGCAACAATAATAAAACAGTGATTATAACAGTAAAAATAGCAATCAACCCTTAGATAGTCTCTGTTCTAAGTTCATATATGAGTCCATATATGACAATCTAAGAAGTGGATGAACCATCCATTTTACAGATAAGGAAACTAAGTCACAGAGAGGTGAAATAAGTTGGTATGCACAATATAGTAGAAATGAAGATAAAGAGCCCTGGCTGGTAGCTCAATTGGTTAGATAAGCGTTCTAATACATCAAGGTTGTGGGTTCAATCCCTAGTCAGGGAACGTATAAGGATCAACCACTGAATGCATAAATATGTGGAACAACAAATCAATGTGCATTTCTCTTTCTCCCTTTCTCCTTCTCCCTCTCCCTACCTCTCCCTGTAAAAACCAATACGTTAATTAATTAAAAAAAGAAATGGAGATAAAGAAATCAATGGATTCAAGTTATGTTTGGCGGGGGGCGGGGGAAGCCAGCAATTGCTGGATCAGCTGTGGGAGTGAGATGGGAGAGGAAGAGGAATCTAGGAAAACTAGGAGATCTGCTGTTTCTGTCATTGTTGATATGAATACCCGTGGAGTGCTTGGCACATCACTAGAGCTCAGTACCAGACACATCCTTCCTGAAAGCTGTTTGGGATTGGTTTCTACTTAACTAAGCAAAAGCTGGACATCCTTGTGCCTTTGTGCATGTAAGATCAGAATCTCTAAAGGCTAGTTTTTAAGTTGTTCACAACTACAGTGCTCTTTCTTGAGTGGCTCCTCATAGGATGGGACGTGAAAGAGGGCCCCAAGATCCCAGTGTGCTCAACTGAATTGCTATAGGGCAAGAGTGAAGAGAGGGAATTTTTTTAAGCCTGTGCCTTATAAAGTTTTAGACCCAGAACATCCAGGTGGCACCAGCTTAAGCCACTTTAATAGCTTCTTATTACACTCAACCACTGAGCCAAGCCAGCTGGGCTTATCCCCTTCTAATTGGATTTCAGGGACACAGCAAGGTCACTGTTCGGCCTGCCTTTCACAAGGTAGGAGCAGTGGATTTACTTAGGATTTTTCTCTTCTTTCATGTTTTTAAGCATTATTCCTTTTAAAAAATCCCCTAAAGGTTCTGTTTATTGAGCACCTTCTATAGACAAAGACTTGTATCCCTTACTTAGGTCCACTCCTTCATTTTAAAACCCCCAACCACAGAGTGCTCTGTTCAAGGGGACCGCTGATTCAAATGCTGATCTCATCCAAACACCCTCATAGACACACCCAGAAATAACGTTCAACCTGGACACCTGTGGTCATATTGACACATGAAATTAACCTTTACAGTCATTCTAATTTTGTGGCCCTTTATTAATTAGGTTATAAAGTTATGAATTTTAGAAAAAACACTTTAGGGCCCAGAATTGAGCAACATTGGCAGCATTGTTTTTTCTTGTTTGTTTGTTGTTACAGAAGTCATTGTAGAAGTAGTAGGTTATGAAACATGTGGTGGTAGGGTTGGGCTTATACACACTTGTGTACTAGTAAATACACACATATTTGCGTACTATATATACAAATGCATATATTCATATGTTTCTGATATACGTTTATCATAGACATACATGTGTATTTTGTGTGAATGTATATCATATACTAGAGGCCCGATGCATGAAGATTCGTGCAAGAATGGGCCTTCCTTCCCCTGGCTGCTGGCACTGCCTTCACTCCAGCCCCGGAGCTGCCTTTCCACCTTCCCACACTGCCCAGAGGCCTGGAGTGGCTGAGGCGGTGTGGAATGCCTGCATCGTCGCCATGGCAACAACGCAAGCATCTCACCCCGTCCCTGGCCGCTTGGCACCTGCATATGCAAATTAACCCGCCATCTTTGTTCGGTTAATTTGCATACTCCTGATTGGCTGGTGGGTGTCTCGAAGGTACAGTCAATTTGCATATTTCTCTTTTATTAGTGTAGATAAGATCAATGCGCGAGCATAGATATGTGTGTGTGTTCTGTAAAAATTGAGAAAGTAGTAGAACTAGTGGTAGAGGTGATAGAAGTTCAAGTGGTGGAAGTGTGGAATGGTAGGCAGAGTGGTAGTGGTGGTAGTGGTAGCATTTACCTTATGTCAGTAAACACAGCATAATATATGTCCAGGAAGAAGAGACTTGGGCCCAATTACCCACCCAAGGTCACAGGTGAAGTTGAGATTCAGTCCCACATCTACCTTTCCAAAGCGTGTGTCCCCTTACCACCCTTCTGCCTGACTACTTCATTGATTCTTCATCTTTATCAAGCATCTAAAATGTAGAAGATGGAAGCTTTATTAGCTCTTGAGAGAAACACGTCCTTGGAATTATTTTGTGTATTTTTTGTGAACATAGTACAAATACATTTTCAGGTCGATTTTAGGTAGCATGTATGTAATTTTTTAAAGTTTAATCATCAATCATTTAATTCAGGAAAAAGGTTTCTTAGGGTGAAGGCTGGGGAGGAGAGTAGTCTTGTAAGAATTATTTATTGGAAATAGGAATTTGCCCAGTTTGGTACTTTGGGACATTGAGAAATCACATGGTCACATATTTCCTTGTCACCAAGAACCTGTAGAATACCACACAGAGCAACTCCTAGCTAAGCTACTCCTGGTCTCTTTGCCTCCAAAGTGTGTGGCCGGCCCATTGACATAAGAAGTGGAAGATGGTGGGTTTTCCACTTAGATCTACCTCCTAATGAAATAAGCACAGAAGTACAGCTATAGCAGGCTTTGCTGCTCAAGTCCCAATCTTCCTACTTAGTATAAGCTCTTTTGATTTTCCAGAACTTTTTTTTCAGTGAAACCTTTTGATGCAGTCTCATGCAAAGTGATCCAGAGGAAGATGAGAAAGGAAAAGTGCCTGTTGGTTGTTTCCCACATGTTAACTCAGTTATTCCTACAGTGACCCTATGAAGAAATTAAGGCCCTGAGAATCTAAATGACTGCTTAAGACCACACAGAGATGGATATGATGAATCTAAGTACAGTGCCTCACATATGGTAAACCCTCAGCAAACAGTAGCTGCTACTGGGATGGGTAATTTGTGTGTACCACTTCTCTAGAGTGAACAGCCTAAGACAGAGATTGGCAAATTATTCTCCAAAGGAGGGCTGTGTCCCAAGGGTAGACGTAGCAAATGCAAACAAGAATGAGAATAGGTCATGGGCCCATGCTTCAGCCAAAGAAAGCCAATTTGTTCAAAAATTTGTTTTGCAGATGGATCTCTAAGGGTCCAAGCCAATAGGAAAGCATCTGCTTGTGTAAATCATCTTTAACGCTCTCATCGCATTTACAGAACTGTTGTTTCTTCTTGAACACAGATACTGTTGACGAGATTTTCAAGAAACACTAATGTTTTATTATCTAGTACTTAAATTACCAGAGGTTTCCTGAAAGAAAATCAGAAAAGATATAAACCTGATACTATGCCAGTAATGAAAAGCACTTTCCAAAATGCAAACCCCAAACCTTTTTTTAAAGAACACTATAATTTCTGTCCTCCAGCATAATAATATTACTATCATACTTTTGTAGAAGGTCTATGTGAAGAGGGCAAATATTGCATTCAATATCGATAGCCTGCTTTTAAATCAGATTTTATTATTGCTGTTTTGTAGAGTAGAAAACTAAAGATTAAGGGATGTATCCAATATTTTATCATTAGAAAGTAGAAGAGCTGGGCTGACCCCAAGAGCCAAGTCTGTCTGTAATTCTATGTATGCTGCCTCCCAATGATGTCTACAGTTCTGGAGACAGACTATAGACTTAACAAATGTGGAAACAAAGAAATTGAAGCAGAGATATATTTAATTCATCGAGTTATTTCTTCCCTGCAACCCAAGTTCTTTCTATCGACCCACACTGCATTAAATCAAGGCAGATCTCAGGTCTGGTTTTAATGGACCAGAAAAAAAGATAAAAGACATTGTCAGGGAGCAAAAGGGTGGTTTAAATGTATCTATAGTATCTTTTTTCACCCTTCACATTAATCCTGACTCTGCCTTTCTGCTAAGACAGTGGATCTGAAGATGCCCTTTTTTTACATTTGAGTGAAATTCTTTCTGATCATCTGAAGTCGGGTGCTTATCCATTTCTGACAAAAGTAGTGCAAGAAATAGATTAAACATCTTCTTTTAGTTTTTCCACAAATTGTTTCTTATTAATAAAGTTAATTTACCATAAACCCAATGAGATTGTTAGGCCCCTGGAGCATGAGATACATGGGATAGTCTATATTTTAAGAAAATTTCTCTTGATTGTTTCATGCAGGGGGAGGGGAGCCAAAGAGTGAGGGGAGAAATTATGATGCCTTAGAGTTTATTATATTTTCTATTCATACATATTTAAAATATTACAGAGACCATGGGGGCGGGGAGGACCTGAAAATACCCAAAATGGCCAAACAAAAAAGAAAAAACAATTGGGTGAAATGTACTTAATATCCTATCTAATAAAAGAGTAATATGCAAATTGACGGTCACTCCAAGACACAAGATTGCCGCCCCCATGTGGCCAATGATGGCTGCCCCCATGTGGACACAAGATGGCCACCACAAGATGGCTGGCAGGGGAGGGCAGTTGTGGGCAGTTGGGGGTGACCAAGCCGGCAGAGGAGGGCAGTTGGGGGAGACCAGGCCTGCAGGGGAGGGCAGTTGTGGGGAACCAGGCCTGCAGGGGAGGGTAGTTGTGGTGGGAGGGACCAGGCCTGCAGTGGAGGACAGTTGGGGGGGACCCAGGCCTGCAGGGGAGGGCAGTTGGAGGGAACCAGGCCTGCAGGGGAGGGCAGTTTGGGGAGACCAGGCCTGTAGGGGAGGACAATTGGGGTGGGGGACCCAGGCCTGCAGGGGAGGGCAGTTGGGGGGGACCCAGGCCTACAGGGGAGAGCAGTTGGGGGGGAACCAGGCCAGCATTGGAGGGCAGTTGGGGTGGGGGGACCAGGCCTGCAGTGGAGGACAGTTGGGGGGACCCAGGCCTGCAGGGGAGGGCAGTTGGGGGGAACCAGGCCTGCAGGGGAGGGCAGTTTTGCTATTGTGACATTTTTGGAGGTTAATCTAGTTAAGAAAGTTTATCTACCTGGAATGCTTTCTTGCATTTTTTAAAATAATCCGAGTAGGTGTTTTGTTTTTTTCACTTTCATTGTTCCAGTATGATTACTTGCAATGACAGATTTTCTGATGTTAAGTCATCCTTGAAGTCTTGGGGAAATTTCAGTTGTTTTTATTACTGATTAGTTCATTTTTCTACTATTTTATTTGGGCTAAAATGTCTTATGCGAGAGTGGGCTGTATTTTTCTTTCACTGGTGATTTTGTGGTTTTCATATCAAAATTATTCTTTCACCTTAAAATGAGTAGCATAGCTTTTACCTTTTTTTTTTTTTGTTCTCTGAAACTAGTCATTAAACCTCGCCACAGGTGGGCAGAATGTGGAGGTGGGTAGGGGGGACTGTATGTGTGTGCACTGTTTATTCAAGCCCTTTTATGATTTATTGGCCTATCTTTCTATTTTTTCTTTAGTCACTGTGGTAATTTTATATTTCTCACTAAATTTACTGATTTTCTCTAGACTTTCAAACTTACTGGCAGAGAACTGATCATAACATCTTTATAGATTTCTGAAAACCTGAAGCTATCCCCAGTTTTGTCCTCTTTTTTTTACCTCTATTCTGTGATTGTGTGTGTGTGTGTCTCATTTTCTTGAACAGTCATGCTAAAGTATGGTCTACTATTAATAAACTTACCTAAGCTTTCTTTTTGGTTAGTATTTGGTTTGACTCTCTTTCCCATTCATCAATGCCAGCACTTTGGCTTGTCTGTTGCTTTGTAGCAGCATTAGCTGGATTTTTAAGACATCAAGTCAGATAATCTATATTTTATTGGAATAGGTTCATCTCTGCATTTTTATGATTCTTGATCTATTTGGACTATTTCCCATTATATTTCATGTTTTAAATTTATTATGAAATTTCTTTACTTGTATTTTTTTCTTCCTTTTCTGCCTTCTTAAACATTTAAGCTTTCTTATTGCTATTTTACTTCTACCAGTTGAGAAGTTAAATATTCTATTTCAATCTTTTTTAGTGATTATAGTTAAATTTAGACATCTACAATTAAGTCTGATGTTAGTCGAAATCTCTACCCTGCTCCTAAACAATATAAAGACCTGAGAATAATTCCCATAGCCTTCTCTCACCATTATATTATTATTTAACTAGTAGCCCGGTGCATGAAATTTGTGCACAGGGGAAAGGAGGATGGGAAAGGGTGGCCCTCAGCCCGGCCTGCACCCTCTCCAATCTGGGACCCCTCAAGGGATAACCAGCAGTCGGACATCCCTCTCACAATCCAGAACTGCTAGCTCCTAACTGCTCGCCTGCCTGCCTGATTGTCCCCTAACTTCTTCTGCCTGCCAGCCTGATTGTCCCTAACTGCTCCCCTGCTGGATTGATTGCCCCTAACCACCTCTGCTTTGGCCCCACATTTGGGACCCAGGATTCCCTCCTCCAGCCGACCACAGGCACCCGGGATCCAGGCTTCCCTCCCTCTGGTCAGCCATAGGCACCCAGGCGGCTTCTTCGTCTTCCAGGCCACACCCAGCCTCAGGTGCTGGGGCCCAGTTTCTCCATCTCCCCCAGGATGTGGTGCAGCCAGCTTCTGCGGCTGTCTGTGGCCTGGGATCATGGGGCAGGCGGCTTCTTGGTCTCCCTGGCTGCAGCCAGCCTCAGGCACTGGCGCCAAAATTCTCTGACCCCCACAGGCCTGGAGCGGTGGGGGGTGGGGCTGCCGCCATGTTTTTAGGTTAATTTGCATACTCACTCTGATTGGCTGGTAGCGTAGCAGAGTGACGGTAATTTGCATGTTTCTCTTTTATTAGTCTAGATATTTTAATTCCATTTTATTCTTTTTAAAAATATGTTTTTATTGAATTTTAGAGAGATAGGAGGAACGAGAGAGAGAGAGAGAGAGAGAGAGAGAGAGAGAGAGAGAGAGAGAGAGAAACATTGGTCGCTGCCTCCTGCATGGCTCCCACCAGAGATTCAAGGCCACAACCTGGGCATGTGCCCTGACCAGGAATCAAACCAGTGACCTCTGGGTACATGGGTCAGTGCTCAACTACCCACACTGGCTGGGCCATTTTATTCTTAATAAACACTGCCTTTATAATTATTCAAAGTGTATGTATACATTTTGGGGGATACTGTGTGTGTGTGTGTGTGTGTGTGTGTGTGTGTGTGTATTGAACCTTCTCATTCTATCCTCCCTACTGTTAACTTTTCCTTTAATATTTTTCATCTCTTAATCTCTCTGTGCTACCTTCTGGGTAACTTCCTCAGATTTAACTAGTTCACCAATTCTCTTTTGCTGCACCCAATCTACTTTTCAACCTATACATTAAAATTTTTCTTTTAAGAACTATATTTATTATTTCTATAACTTCTTTATCCTGTTGCCTACTCCACGTTTTTTCACACCCTCTAGTGGCTTTTGTTCCTCACTTTATTTCTTTGAACACATAAAATTTATTTATTTTAAAGTCACATTCATGTCATTCTGTTATTTAATTCTCCCGAGTGATATCTTCCGACTATCTATGTTTGTTCTTTTCCTGGTGGGGTGTGCAGTTGTGACTATAAGCTTGTTTATAGTGGGGACTATTTCTTTAGAAACCATAGGTATCCAAGGATATGGAAGTATGTTTATGGAGTAATTTCAGAGTTGCTTTAGCAGAGGGGAGGGTTGGGTTTCAAGCACCGTTTTGACTTTGCATCTTGGAACTACACAGACAGTCTACATCTGGAACCCACGCCTGTGTAAGGTTCTGGTATCTCATGGAGACTCTCTCTTAGCTCTAATGGCCATTGTCAGGCAGCAGTCTTCCAGCTCAGAACCTAGGAGAGTGCACCAATAGTTTTAGAACTTCTTTTGCAGATGGGGTGGAATTTTGTGACTCTGGACTTCATGCTGATGGCTCAGTTTCAGCTTCCCATTCAGATGAGGCCTGTTTCTCAGATGTAACTTCCAACTCAGACCTTAGGTCCCCAGTCGACCAGTCGCTCAGATCTTTGTTTATTTGGTTCCCATTTGCCTCTGAGTCCCTTGGTTAGAGTTCTCATTTACATCTTTAATTTTGAGTTTCCTCTCAATGTCTGGCACCTAAAGATTTTTACCTTACTGATTTCTAGATGAGTTAGGTGTTCTTTGTATAAATCTTAGTATTGTAATAATTTTATCCAGAATTCCTATGTCTTTAGAACAGGGACGGTGTGCCTTCCATGTCTGCTCAGGTTACCATATTGGCCAGACATACTTATATTATTCTAATGAGGAAAAAATACAAAAATGTTTTACAATATGTTTAAAGAAACATTTTATTTTAACTAACCTTCTTTTCTCCATGCTTCTCAGTGCTGAATTTGAAGAACCACATAATTATGAGACAATAATTTCATATCTGAGACACTCTGGCAACTCCATTAACCTGCGCACCGCAAAAGAAATTGCTGGTTGTAAGTCTGCTAAGCCAATTAATATTGTAACCCCGTGTGGAATGAAAATGTGTCAAAAATGGTATTTTCCCTCAGCTGACTATGAAGTTAAACATCCACAGTCATGCTGCTTTACCATCTAATTCCCCCTCCTTTGTCTAGTCTCTTATAAATATAAATATAAATATAAATATAAATATAAATATAAATATAAATATAAATATAAATATAAATACATCCAGTTGAGCATGCGTGCTATCTCAGGACTCAGTGCTGCCCTCTCTCTGCCCTCCTCTGGTCTTTCCTTCACTGATCTACTTAGATGCTTTGCCTTTTGTCACTATGTGGGAGGGAAAGATCAAGATATGGCAATTCATTTTTCTTCCTTGTCCTCCTATACAAACTTCATCTCTCTTCTTGCAATGTATTTCTTGAAGTCCTGGAAGCTCCGTGTATGGAGAAGGAGATAACAGACCATGGGAATTAGGTCCCTGTGTTTAGCCTGGATAGGAGCATAGGATACATTTAATGGCTCTGACCAATCATTCAGAGTT
The DNA here is from genome assembly GCF_027574615.1 of Eptesicus fuscus. NCBI lineage: Eukaryota > Metazoa > Chordata > Mammalia > Chiroptera > Vespertilionidae > Eptesicus > Eptesicus fuscus. The sequence goes on along the minus strand of NC_072481.1, from coordinate 38,817,408 downwards.
ACGTCTTCCTGCCTCTGGTATGCTGAAAAAGCTCAGAACTTTATGTGAAAAAATAGACCCTTTCAGGGAAGAAGATGAAGAAACAGGGACTTATAGCATTTCCACAAGTTTCTATGTTTCTGTTCTGCCTGTAGGATCAGTCAATTCTCTATGAAAGATGTACATGTTGGTGCCAGAATAAACACTAGCATTTACTGACCTTGTGTGATGGGTCCCAGTTCTGCGTTAGGTCTTCTGTGTACATCCTGCTGATAGGGTGATTTTAACCCACGTTGAAAGACAGGAAACTCAACGTCAGAGATTGAGTAACCAAAGTCACATAAGGGCTATGTAGTAGAGCTATAATGTGAAATGGGCTCAGACTGCCTCTGAGGTCCACGCTCTTCCCACCACTTTATGTTGCTTCTCCTTCAAGAAGGTTTTCATTCTACCCTCTGATAGTTGTCCTCTTCTCCCGGCTGGGATGCTGCTGTTCAGTGGAGAGGGTTATCTAACTCAGCATGAAATGTGAGCAAGGACTCCAGTGCTGTGTGTTCCTAGTCCCTTCCTGACCCTCTGGGGTACAGCCCATTGAACTTTACATTCCTATCCCGGGAGCAAGTTTTGATGGTAAGACTTTGTTTAAACTTTGTTTTAAAAGCAGCATTAAGCCGAAACCGGTTTGGCTCAGTGGATAGAGCGTCGGCCTGCGGACTCAAGGGTCCCAGGTTCGATCCCGGTCAAGGGCATGTACCTTGGTTGCGGGCACATCCCCAGTAGGGGGTGTGCAAGAGGCAGCTGATCGATGTTTCTCTCTCATCGATGTTTCTGGCTCTCTATCCCTCTCTCTTCCTCTCTGTAAAAAATCAATAAAATATATTTAAAAAAAAAACAGCATTAAATTATGAATTTGTTTTTAACTGTGCATGCATTACCCTTTTTGGGGAATCAACTACAGTCCTCCACTCTACCAGCCAGGCTATGGAAGGGACTGTATCACCCTTTTTTATTGGCCTTGTCAAGTAAGGTGTCTCTGAGCCTTGGTTGCCCCATATCTAAGACAGAATTATAATATCTCCCCCACCCAATGCCAAGGAGAAGCAAAGAGACCATGATTTGTTAATTCTCTAAATAAATATATATGGCAAATAAAATGGAGGAAGAAAATATATTTTTTAAATTGGAAAAAAATATCCATACTTTGAAGGATAAGGCCATCTGTGTCATAAGCGATCATTTTAAATGTATTAATAGCTAAACAAAGTTTTTAAAGCAAGTAATAGCAGAATGTTCGATTCAAAAACCAGTAAAAATAACAGTGTACAATTACCCAAGTTGACTTACATATTACTAATCATCCACCCAGAATTTTAGGTGTGTCAACAATCACATGTGGGTAGTCCCTACAGAAAACGTAGGGTTTCCTTTAAGAATGGGTTGTATGTTTAGAATAATTACGGCTTAGGAATGCAACATGATGTTTGGTCAGTTTTTCTAAACTAAAGCTTAGGACTCTAGCAGAGAGAGGAAAAAAACAGGGAGGGGAGATCCTACTCATTATGCACTCATTAACAGTAAGGGAAAACTTTTATAGATAACTTTTAAGCAAGGAAACATCAAACTAGCAACTTTGTCAAAAAACATCACTTTCTATACAATGGTGACCTGCTAGGTACATGAAGTTTCTTACATCAACTCCTTTAATCTTCCCATTATCTCTGTATGGCAGATACCAACTGACCCCATTTCACAGATGAGTAAGCTGAGGTTCAAAGAAATGAAGTAATGTGTTTGCAATCACACAGGTAGTATCAGGACTGGGTTTTGAACCCTAATTCTTGCCACTACTCATGTTTGTTAGGTTGGCATCATGTCATTAAATAATATCCACAGAACTATTGAAAAAAATCAAAAGGTCTTCAAGCCTGAGTTGGTGGTACGACTACTCTTTAGCAATCATTCTGTTGAAATGGGATGTAAACTGTTTCTGACTTTTTCCCCCCTTTCCTTTTCCTTTCAAGTTTGTCTTCTGAGTGCTACCACTCAATTTCAGTGATTTCTCTTAATCATAGGGAAGGAATGTATTTACCCAAACAGGAAACTCAAAAATTGTTTCAAATGTTTTCCTTGACTATACATTCCATCCTGGAAATCCTCACGAAATTAAAACTGTGGTCACTGACCCAGAACCTCCCAAACCACCTTGACAAAGCCTCACAGAGATCCATGTGAAGGTGGAAAACCCTGAACTCTGTGGTCTTGTGGTCTTGCATAATTGATTTCACACTGGGTATTGTACGAAACCAGTACTATAAGGAACTGCCTTGAAATAATTCTTTTTCACCTTTATTTTAGCAACTTATGAAGTTGGAATTGAAGAACTCCAAAAGGTATTGTTTCCTCTCTTCTTTATTTTAAATATATCTATTTTTATTGATTTCAGAAAGGAAGGGAGAGGAGAGAGAGAGAGAGAATTGCTGATTGGCTACCTCCTGCACACCCCCACTGGGAATCGAGCCCACAACCCGGACATGTGCCCTGACCAGGAATCAAACTGTGACTTCCTGATTCATAGGTTGACACTCAAACACTCAGTCACGCCGACCGGGCACTTCCTTTCTTCTTACAACTTTCTAACTAAAACAGTGTGCAGAGGTGATTCCGAAGTAGTTTCGATTAGGAGGGAGAAAAGGTCCTTGTTGTCAGTTTTCCCGTGATGTCTGAGGCTCTCAGACTCCAGCTGATAAGGTTCTGAAGCCTGAGCCCCAGTGTCAGAGACAGAAGATGTGTGATGGAATGGGAAACGCTGATCCTCATCCACTCCCAGCCCCTCATCTTTGGTGCCCAGCACCACTGGCTTTTACTAACTGTCTCTTCGTGGGGAAGATATCTTTGGCACGAGACAAATTTGCACATCCCAGGCTTTCACAGACTGCCCAAACCTCGAAGGCACATCCTCTGGCCTCCTGGCAGGCACAGCACCAGATGACTCCTTGGAGGCAGTGTAGCAACTTGATTAGGGCCCAAGCACCATCCCTGGCCTCCATCCCAGCTGCTGGCTGTGCAGCCTGAGCCTCCATTTCCTCACCTGTAGAACAGAGGTAACAGATACCCACCTCTGGGATCGTTGTGAGAATGACTATAAGGTAAATTCAGATACACAGTTTAAGAGCCAGTGCCTGGAGTCTGGTCCATGCATATGATCTCTCCCAGCTCCCATTGTGTCTTCTGTAAAATGGTGTGTTCTCCAAGAGGGCAGGGAGTGCGTGCCTGTGGTTACCACACCTGCAGTGGCAGATGTCAGTGCAGAAGGGGCCCAGTACATGTCTCACTGAAATGCTGCGAGAACTAAGTGAGACAGAGGAGGTAAGCACCCAGCACTGCAGCTGGCACACAGTAGGCACTCACCTAACGCTGTGACTGGGTCCATCAGGGTTCTACTCTTTTCTCACTGGGTACCATTAGTCTAGAGCCTTTTAACTTTCTGCACCAGTTTCTGGGCTTACTGGAAAGGACTGCTGATCTGTGGCTGGAAAACTCTAGGTGATTATTATTCCTACTAGCGAGTGCAGAAGCATTCTAGTAAAATGCTTCCCTTACCTGGCAACGTGGGCAAATAATCAGCTTCTCTGTGCAGTGCGCTCTCCAAAGGACCAAATTGTTTCCCTCGCAAAATAAAGCAGCGTGAACGTATTCTTCATTTTAAACTAAAACTTTCAGCCTTCAGACATGTTTATGGTCATCTTAGGATTTTCTCTCCTGGTGGCTGGAAACTGCTGTCACCCTTTCCTGGTGACGGGAGTGCAGGGGGCTGAATGGGTACAGTCCACGCTCCTCCTTGAGAGACGCTCTTGGGCCCCTGCAGGTGCGCAGACCGGTTGCCATCACACAAACCACCACAAGTCTGTGCTGTCATCGTTTTCTGACAATTGTCATTTCTTTCTACTCTCACTATCTCCGTGTCTATCAGTGAGTCCCTCGTGTGCTCTGGCGGGTATGGACCAGGTCTGTGTGTGCCAGGCACTGGTGCGTACATAGTAGGACTTCATCCACAGCATCACTGGTGAGCGGGTACACTGCTTCCACTCTACAGGTGAGAACTCGGGGCCCAGAGGGGCAGAGATCTGAGATGAGGTCCGTCTCCCTGGTCCTACCAGTGCTGCCATCTGAGTGGCTAGATGATACAGGAAAGAGAAACCAGTGGGCCCTGAATGGAGGCCCGGGCATGCTGAGCTGCTGGGCCTGGACTATGTGGCAGCATTTTGGATGCTGAGATAGTCTCTGTTTTCTTCAGGTTCTTGGCTAGATTCCAAATATAGAATGGCACCAGCGCTGTGATGAGTAAATACATGAGGGGCTGTGTTGTCATCAGTGGGACATAGTTTTAATGGAGTCAAACCCAGACCATGGGAGAGCTGAATTTGGGTAACTGGGTGCGTGATCAGCACGGGAGAATTCCCAGCATGACCTGCACACTCACCAATTTGTCCACTGAAATACTGTATTGCTCAAATATTACAAATTTGTACTTCTTCATATGACTTAAAAGCTTTCTATTCTACAGATGCATTCCTGGAAAGGTATGCAGCAAACTGTTTATTTTTCTAAGTGAAATTATACATTCCCGCTGGCGCATGCTGTCACTTCAGAAATGCTTGTTTTCTTTTCGGGTTGACCTTCAGCTCCACTGGGAACAGTTCGTGGAAGTTTCTGTTGTCAGTGTCTGCATTTGCTTGTGCCGAGATCTCACCCACCTCTCCTTGCAGTCTGGTCTCTAATGATCTGTAACCAAGCAGAGACCTGGTTGGTGAGGGTAGGTTTATGAAAATGACCATTTTCCTCTTTACTTTCAGCCTTGGAAGAGTTTTCTCCACCAACAACAAAGGTGAGTTTTATCTTCAAAAGGAAAGGGAGTAATCCAGCCCCTGATGACTGAACTAGTGTCCCCGATGGCACAGCTCTGATTCCAGTGCCTGACCTGGCTCAGCACCCCTGGGCCTGGCCAGGCACCTGGTGCAGAGAAGGTGCTCAGGGACCCGTTCCTCTCACCTTGCTCCAGCCCACGCTGCTCTCACTCAGTAAACACGTACTGAGTCCCCAGCACATGGGAGCCATTTTCGAGCCACTGGGACTTTAGCAGTTACGGAGGTCTCGCCACTCTCCTCAGAGACTCTTGGATTAGACGAAGTGTCACACAGTCCAGCAGGCATGGAACTATCACGGGAATCCCCAAGAACTTAACATTTCCAAAGTGCACCATGCTGTCTCAAGTCCCTTTGCCTTTGCCCATTTAATTAACTCGCACCAACTTAATGATCTGGCAAGCCCCTACTGACCATCAAATGTCCCTCCTACAAGAAGCCTTCCTTGATTCCCCTCCTCCAGGGAGTGGTAACAGTCCCCTCCCTGTGGCACCACTGTAAGGTACACATGAGTTCGCACTAGTGTCACTGTGTATTCTGTTTGTTAGCATGCCTGTTGATTCTCACCCTCCTGCCCACCCTCTTGCTGTGAGCTCCTTGTGAACAAGGCCCATGTTTCCTTGTTCTTGGTATTCCTGGCCCAGCTCAGTTTGAACAAGACACATTTCAAGTGTTCAATAGCCACATGCGGACTGTGGCCACTCTATTGGATGGTGCGAATTTAGGCTTTATCTGATAGGTCAGGGAGAACCATGAAAGAGTTTCAAAGCAGAGATAATGCACCCTCTCCCCCACAATATTATTCCTGTAAGTCACAATATTAAATGTGTGGAAACTCCTGGACAAGGCCTGGGGGGTAGGAAGGTGGATTACAAAGCACATATATGTCAATAAGGCAGGTAAATGCTTTAGAGCAGGGGTGGGGGGGGGGGGGGAACGTCCGGCCCGAGGGCCGTATGAGGCCCCCAAAATCATTTGATCTGGCCCTGCCAAGACATTAGAAGTGACTTACTTAAGTGTTTGACCAAATATGGCAGGCTAATTTTTAAGTTGATAATTTTGTATGGCCCGTGAATGATGATATAAATATCTAAATGGCCCTTGGCAGAAAAAAAGGTTCCACACCCCTGCTTTAGAGGAAATATCAGTAATTGCAATGGGAACAAAAGAACTAGGTGATTCTAACTCAGCATATGCTTTGATGAAGAAGAGGGCATGCTATAAACAATGTGAGGTTTTCAACACTTTTATCACATTTCATTCTTATGGCAACCATGGAGATTGGCATTGTGACCTTTCATTTATACATGAGAAAATTTGATTTTTAGGAAGGTTAATCTTAGACTTTTAGAAAGAGGAACAGTGGGGATTAGAACCCAGTCCTCATTTCACAGTCCCTGTTCATCACAGGAAAACCAGTAAATGCTTCAATGGTGGACAAGAGTGCTCAGTAATTAGATGAATGAATGAAACTCCTTAAAACTCTTTCCCTCCCTCGTCTTTCAGAACAGCACTCTCTTCTGGTGTTTCTCCCTTCTTCATGCCCACCTCTTCTTTCATTGGAGGGCCCTTCTTTCTCTGCCTTCCATCGAAACATGGTTGTAGAACCATCTAGTTCATGATAAGGCCAGAAACGGAACTTCTCACGTGGATGCTGACGCTCCCCAGCATTCTGTCCTTGGTCCTGTTTCTCATTCACTCTCTGCCTTGAACCTATCCTCCTCCAGGGCAGCTGGCAGCTGCTCTCTACATACTGGTGCGCAGCAGTCCTTCATGTCATTGGGAACACTGTGCCCTGCTCTTGCTACCCTGGGTCACACAGCACCAGTGGGGAGTGATTAAGAGAGTTCTGCCTCTTTGTAACTTGATTTTTAGGTAGTTGACAAGGCAAAGCAGAGGAATTGGAGACATTATAATACGAGATGGAAGGACAGAGTGTTGCAGATAAGGCATGACTGCTGGAGAGAATCAGGGTTAGATCCCAGAGGTAATTTGACTTGGACAAACTAAGAAGGGTGCTGTGTGTTTCAGCAATAGAAGATGTGGGGGGGGGGGGGGTCTGACAAAGGAAATGAAAGTAAAAAGGAAGAGTTGCTCAAAGTAGCATGGTAGGTTGCGGGGATTGTCAGAGTCTAGACTAGAACAAAAGTGCAGGATGGAGCAGAGGGAGATGGGATGGAAAGAAAAGTAGGGGCCAGACCACTGTGTAACTTATGTTTAATCCTACAGGCAATGGGAGTTATTAGGCAATTTTGAGCAGGAATTTACTCTGGCATTGAACGGAGCAGACAGAAACTCAGAGAAACTGTCTATGGTTGGCCTGATCCTGGTCCCCTTCACCTTAAAAAAAAAAAAAAATGAAGAAGAGGAATTGACATCTGTTTGAATTCATTTTTCCCATTTATTTTCTTTAGGATTGATTGGTACACTATTATCTAGACACTCTAAACTTCACTTTTTTTCCTGGGTATCTCTTCACATTTCAGCCCTCAATGTGAAGATCAAGATAAAAAAATAAAGGAAAAAGAGCCACATGAAGTGGAACCTCAGAAAACAGAAAAGGATCTACATCCAGACCTTATTTGCAAGGTATCTGTGTTCCAGGGCTCTAGCCCAACAGTACACTACAGCTGTGTCATATGATCCATCCACGGGGTGACTTTTTAGAGAGTGAGGCATGCAGGTCTCAGAGTCAGAAGATGCAGTGGGTTTTGAAGGCATTTTACCTAAGATAGGAACATGACAGCAACACTGAGCTCCAGCTTGGAATTTTCCACTGAGTAGCCCCATGCAGGCCTTTGCAGTAGGGTGGGGCTGGTGTGAGTTCAGCAAGGCACCCAGTGGGCAAGACACAGACGCTCAGGTGCCAACCGTGCACTTGCACATGCCTGGAGGGAGGATTCTGTGCTCTTTGTCTCTAAGCTCTGTCATCTCATCTGTAAAATGAGACTATCATCACCATCCCCATTCCTACGCTCAGTCATGATAAGATGAAAGAATGTTCATGGAAGTGCTTTGTAAGCCATAAGCTACCATAAAAATGAAATGTATTATTGTTGTCTATTGATTGATTGGTTGGTTGATAGTTTATTAATACTAAATACTTTATATGTGTGTGTATTGATATCCAGTTGACAGTACTCCCTCTAAAGCAGTGTGATTGGAGGCTTAAAACAATAGATTCCACCAGGGCTACTACTAATGCTTAAAAAATTCTAGATACCTGTATAATATCTACCTGTATAGAAACCTTATAATATCAAATTGTCTCAGCTTCTTCTGCAGGGATTGGATATATCAGCTTGTTGGTGGTGTTAGCCTGAGCTAATGTGTCGGCCTAGGATAAGGCTGGACCAGGTTGGGTGTTTACAGAGTATCACAAAGCAGTATAATTCAGAGAATTATGAAAGACAGAAACCAGCCTGGCCAGTATGGTTCAGTGGTTGAGCACATGCTCAGGTTGTGGGCACATGTTTGGGTTGTGGGCTCAATCCCCAGTAGGAGGTGTGCAGGAGGCAGCCAATCAATGATTCTCTCTCATTATTGATGTTTCTCTCCCTCTCCCTTCCTCTCTGAAATCAATAAAAACATATTTTTAAAAAGAGAAAGACAGGAATCAAAGCCAGAGAAGCAGCACTGTATGTTAAGGCAGGAGGGCAAGGGCAGGGGCAGGGCCAGGGCCATAAATGAGGGATGAGGTCAGAGATCAGGAAAGCATTAATCAGGAGCTTGTGAGAAAGGCAGTAGAGGAGCCTGGTTACGGTGTATTGACCATTAAAGAGCAAAAGCAGGATGTGTTCTCAGTGCTGGGCATGTGACAGGAGCCAGGTATGGGGTTGGACATATTCCTACATTCATTGAGTAGATTTGAGTTTTGGATATTATTAGAAGTTATTTGGAATGTGTTAGACAAATGTGGTGGGAAGTCTAGCTGGGCAGTGCTCTTTGGAGTCAAATACAAACTATAAGTCAGTAGATACATAATCCACTGTGATTCAAACTGACTCTAGGGCACAATCCCAAGGACAGGCCCTACGAGAATCCATGCACTACTTTATATGGGCTACACTGTGAGAAGGCAGCCACCATACCCATGTGAAACATTGACTTCCCTACTTCCTTCACTTTTCCCATTTAAAAACTCATTCTTGGATATATGACTAAAAAGAATGCCCCTCCTAACACTGTCCTCTTAGTTTGCTCAGATCCCACCAAGAACTCGGGGAAATTCCATGCCTTTTATCTGTTGGTTACTTTAGCTTTTTTTACGTACTTTCAAAGATATCCTCATAGTCAACCCTCATGTCCACTGTGGTCAGAAGGATAGTAATCCCTCCTCCTGTGTCATGTGATCATTAGAAAACACTTAGATGGCCAGAAATGTTCGGATTCTCCTCTGTCTCCAGTGTCTCTTCCCCCAATCTATCCAGATCTTTCTGGAATGAAAATATGAACAGGTTTATTTCCTGCCTGGTACCCTGTCACTGTGAGATGAAGCCCACACACTTCCTCAGATGCAAAACCCTTCCCAACTCAGCCCCATTCTATCTTGTCTTTTTAGTCTCATTTCCTGTCTTCAAAGCTTCCCTTATCAGTAGCCTCCATACTATCCTCACAGGACACTAAATACCACATGCATTTACTCATTCTGATTTATATTCCAGGTGGATCCTTTAGCCCCTCGATCAATCTCTTACTAATATTTTAAAACACAGTTTAATAAAACCTGCTTTTGAAGTCTTCCCCAACCCTGTCTCTTAAAACCAAGAGATTTTACCTCCTCCTCCTCTCTGTTTCATCTCAGTGAGCAATATTGTTGTGAAAAGCTTGCCACATTATACCTTAATTATTTGTATGTATTGTTTCCATTCATATAAACTACTGTGTAGGTAGCACCTCTCCATTTCCAAAGGATAACGTGTTGTCTCAACTTCAGTAAGTGTTCAACAAACGCTGGAAAGAGTTAGGTAGGAATGGAAGAATGGTGGGTAAAAAGATGAAATTTCAGGTGAAAGGAACCAAGTATTCCTTAGTGATCAAGAGCACAGGGCTATAGGGTCAAGTCCTGCCTCTGTATATTACTAGCTGTGTGACCAGATGTCAGTTATTTAACGTTCCAAACTCTTTATCCAGAGCACTAAGGATATTTCCCCAGTGGGGTGTCATGAAGATTAAGTGAGATTAAATCTATAAGAACCTGCCTCTGGTCAGTGCTCCATTCTATCCTGCTGGCCTCCTGTGACGAGCATCCGTTGGGCATTCAGAGGTGAACAAAAGACACAGTATGAGTCCTCATGAAATTCAGAGTCTAGTAAGACAGAGTTAAATAAAATAATAATTAAGTGCTGTCTATGAGGAATTAATAAATAGCATGAGCAATCAGAGAACTAAACAGGTAAGTCAAAGCCCTTCAGTACTCTCCCTGTTGTATGTGTTTAGGTGGGTTCCTATGAAGAGACGCATGGAAAAGTCCCAATGATGAAAGTTCAGAGACATATGAAGAGCCCGCTGGCCAGAGAGCAGGATGCTGTGATTGACAGCATCCAGACAGAGGCCTGTCCCCAGGACCCAAAGCTGGCCAGGCACTCCCAAGGCCAATGTAAGTTGCATTTCTTCCTGGTTCTCTTCACTATTATGATATTACTAGAGGCCCAGTGTGCAAAATCGCATGAGACCCAGAGTTTCACCCGCCACTGCCACGTGACCCATCAACACACCTCCTGGTGACCGATCGTTTGGTCGTTACGGCGTTATGGCATTACATCCACTGGCCTTTTATATATTAGATTTTAAAATGGTGCATTGCCAAGATTTTAATTGATTTTCTAAATTTTTATTGAACATCTTTTATGTATCAATTAACTTGCCCTAGTGAGGCAGCTGAGCAGTAGTGGAAAGAGCACTGGACTTAGAGGCAGAAGACCTGAGTTCAGTTTAGACGCTAATACTTATTAGCCATGGGGTAAGTAACTTCATATTCCTACAGCTGGGTTTCTTATAAAAAAAGATCATAATGTGGGCCTCACAAGGGTTTTTTGAAGGATAAATTGAAAAGTATGCCACGTAATAGGTACTCAGCAAATGTTTGTTCCTTCTTTTTAATCTACCAGATCCTAATGGGTTTGTTTTTGTAGGCCCAAGTAATTGACACACTGATGCTATAGTATGATATCATTACTTTAGGCTGCATTTTTCCTTTATGCTAGTTAAGACATTTGATTATAAGTAACAGTAACCAAATCATACTATCTTAAGCAAAAAAAAAAAAAAAAGGCAAAGAAAGAGAGGCTCACCTAGCAGAAAGTCTGGGAAGGGCTGGATCCAGGGACACAAGCAATACTACAAGGGCTCAGTATTGCTCCTGGCTTTGCTCCCTCTGGGTCACTCCCCTTTTGGACAAATCCTACTCCTGTGGAGGCAAGATGGCATCTAGCAGTGAAATGGTCATATTCTCAACAGTTTTAAGCAAAGGCCCAGCTCTGAATCTTACAGTCTCTGTTTAAGCCACATGCCATCCCTAAACTAGTCCTTATAAATGGGGAATCTGATGCTCTGGTTGATCCAGCTAGGTCATAAACTCACCCCTGGAGCTGGGAGTAGAATCAGATCTAGCAAAACTACCTAACGCCAGGTTGCTAGATTTCCCAAGGAAAATAAGAGGGCCATTAATCAGAAAAGAAAAAATAAAAGTAGACACTGGATAGACAAAGAAAACAGGTGTCCACTCCAGCCCAATAAGCCATAGCAAACCACTGATATTTCAAAAAGTGTGAGAATCAGAGTTGTAAGAAGAATAAATTTGTAATGATCATGAGATAGACTCAAGGACCCCAGGCTAGCAGGTCTCATCCCTGCCACACACCTTCCCTGCACACCCCCTGCTCTATGCTCAGCTTACGGGCTAAGTGCTCCTGTAACTTTGCTCGATCTCTTTCCTCTGTCTGAAATGCCTTTCTGCTCATTCTCTGCCTGCTGATGTGCTGTGAATCCTTTCAGGTCTGTGTCAAAAGTCACTTCTGAGGCCTCGCTCGCCTCAGTCCATCTCTGCTTTCCCATGCTCCGGGGACCACAATTCCTCTCACCTGTTTCCATGACACTTCACAACTGAATGACCACGTTTCCATGTTAGGCTTTAGAGCTGAGCATTTCTCTACCCAGGACCACTATATACAAATCCTGTAACCTTGGGAAATTTACTTACATGTGCAAATGCGGCGGCTACTACTTATTTCCCAGTGTTGTTTTGTCACTGCATCTAAAGTGGCTGGTTCCTATGCTAAATAACTGTTAGTTCTCTTCATTTATTTTCATTTCTGGAAGACCATATTATGCTTACATTACAATTCATCGTGTACATGTGTCCCTGCCATGGTGTACTGTGAGCACATTGAAAATCAGAGACCATTGGGTATTTTTCTCTGTATCTCCGTAACGTGGCAGTGAGCTGCCTAACAAAAACTGTGGTAAGTAAAGGAAAGAATAAATCAAACTTTAGTTTCTGACAATATAGTAGATGAGATAATATGACTGTCCTGACAGAAACAAGAATTTTTTTTAATTTATGGAAGTATCACAGAACTGATATAAAAAGAAAGCATCTACACACCTGCAGCAACAGGACTCCTGGGAAGTGAGTGAGTGCCAAGCTACTTTTGCCCTGAGGGTTTTTACTGAGCTCTGAGTCCCCTGAGCTCCTGTTCTGACTGCACGGCATGCAGAGTACAGGGGCTGCACCCCAGGGCCTGCCCAGAGTGAGTTTATAATAGGAGACTTCTGTATAAAGTCGGGACCCCAAAGGATTACATCCACCCTTTAAGGATAAGCAAGACTGTGCCTATAGATAACATGACTGTGTTGTGTACTTATAAATGTGTTACAATGGTAGCTCTCATGTGTTCTTACCACAATGAAAGAATTTTTCATTTAAAAAAGATATGGTGGGGGAGACATATCTGATGAGGTGAATGAGAAAGCACAGAGGTAGCATTAATTTAAAAATCATGCCTTAAGGTGTGAAATGATAGAATTATTTAGAGTATAGGGGGAAAGTGGAAGAGAGGAAAATAAGTTGAAGTGAATAAAAGAGTTAAATGAGAGCCCTAAATATGAGGCTAAAAGCGCTTTTCATACAATTACATGATGTCCAGGGAGAGTCCCTATAAGTTCGGGGATTATGCCATGATGAAAACAGCTGGAAAAAAAATTTTCTGATTAATCCAAACATTCTGCTAAAGCACAAAGGGGGCTGCTGAACCCATTAATAAGTTTTTGCAATTCTTATTATGAGCAGCACAAAATGCTTAGGTGAGGAGAGTAGGTATGAAACAGAAAAGTTTGAAAAAAATACAAGTGTTTTTTAATATTCCTATTCAAGTAAGCCTCTTTTGAAAAAAGGTATTTCTCCTCTGATTGAAAAAAATAAAAAAGAATTTCTAAAGTATGTACTTCAGGCAGAAGGAAAATAATCCCACATAGAGAATTCTGGATGCAAGAAAGAAAGCTGAGCAAAAGTATTTACCAAATAAAACAATATTAGTGCCAATATTGACATTAATAGCACATACATTGGTAGGGTGATCAAAGTTGAAACCTTCTAAGGTTTTTGATTGAGAGTAACAATATTAATTCACTTTAGCCTTAAAAGAGTTAGAATAGCTAGGATACAGCCATCAAAAAATAACAAAGAATAAAAGACATACAGAGTAGGAGATACTTGATTTAGAACAAAGGACTAAATCAAAGGACTCATATTTGAAATATATATATATACACACACACACACACACACACACACACACACAGACTGAGTGGCCAGATTATTATGATCTCTGAATGTGTAATAATCTGGCCACTCAGTGTATATCCTATATAATAAAAGGCTAATATGCAAATTGTCCCCTCGACCATGAGTTCGACCAGCAGTTCTATTTATAGAACTCATATAAATATTTTTGTATACAGAAAATATAAAATGGAAATATTTTATATTTCTATAAACATCCTGTATCCAGAATATATAAAATAGAAATCAATCAGGAAAAAAAAAGATATTTGGAGAAATTGGGAAAATTCTCTAAATATCTCTGGTGAAGAGACACTTCACCAAAGAGGTTATCCAAAAGGCAAGTATACTATATACAGCTGTTCAAGCCTCAGGGAAATGCAAATAAAACCTACAATACGATAACACTACATGCCCAGCAAAATAGTTAAAATTTAAAAAGACTATATCAAGTATTAGTGAAGTTGTGGAACAACCTGAACTCTCCTCTGCTGCTGAGATCGTAAACTGGAATAATCACATTGGAAAACTGTTCAGCAGTGTCTGTTAAAGTCCAATATATGTATATCCTATGATCTAACAATTCCATACCTATTCTTATACCCTATAGACATATGTTTACCAAGACATATACAGCATATTCATAGAACTTCTTTATAATAGCCTTACACTGGAAACCGTTCATATGTCCATCAAAAGTAGAATAGAAAAGTAAATTATAATATATTCACACAATGGAATAGTTATAGGAATGAACAAATTACAACTATACCCAACAATATAGATGACTCTCACAAACATAATATTTAATGAAATGTGACACACCAAAGAGGACATTTGAAGTGATTCCATTAATATAAAGTTCAAAATATGCAGTATTCACCTCTGGTATTAGAAATGAGGAGAATGGTTCCCTTGTGGGAGGGAATAGTGACTAGAAGAGAGCACAAGAAGGCATTGTGGGACACGGGCACTATGGCTTTTTTATTTGTTTGTTTTATGTGTGGTGAATACATGAATAAATTCAATTTGGGACAATTTGTTGAGCTTATGATTTGTGCCCTTTCCTGTATATTATACTTTAATTAAATTTTAAAACATGGTAGGGTACCTGTTAAAAGATAGGCATAACACACATATCTTCCAAACAAAACAAAAAAAAAAGGAAAGAAATAATTTAGAATGAAGAAAAGAAAAGAAATCTCAACCAAGAAAGAGGAAAATGAGGGGAGGGGGAGGGAAATAGAACAAATATAAGGTATGTAATAAGATAGTAGATATAAACTTATATATATAAAAGCCTAAGCGACCATTACAACTGGTGGACTGAACCACCGGTTGACCGGTTGCTATGACACGCACTAACCACCAGGGGGCTGATGCTCAATGCAGGAGCTGCCCCCTGGTGGTCAGTGCGCTCCCACAGCCAACCTCCTGTGGCCCTTCCCCCCGGCTGGCTGGGTAGTCAGTGTGCTCCCACAGTCAACCTCCCGTGGCTGGCCAACCTCCCACAGTCCCTCCCCCCAGCCTGCAGGCCCTGATCACCCCAATCTACTGTCAGCCAGGCTGAGGGACCCCACCCGTGCACAAATTCGTGCACTGGGCCTCTAGTTTTAAAATACTGACAGACACTATAAATTTAATACATAAATGTCTCTTGTTAGAAGATATATGCATTGAAGCTATTCATTTTATTTTTTTAATTTGAGCACCTTTTATGTGCCAGCACTGTTCTAGGAGCTGAGGATATAACAGTACACAAAACAGACAAATATTCCCATCTTCATGGAGGTTACATTCTTAGCAGAGGAGACAGATAATATATAAACAATAAAATAGCCACTGTGTAGAACGGTAGTAAACATAATGGGGAAGAGGGGAATAAAGCAAGGAAAGAGAATTAGGGAGGCTGGTGGAAGTATTAGAAGTTGTAATTTTTCAAGTGCTCATGGACAACCTCAAAGACCTTTAAGGAGATGAGGAAGTGAGCCGTATGTGTCCCTAGGGTAAAAATGTTCTGGTGAGAGGGGGAAAGTAGCGGTACTACTCTGAGGCAGAAGCCATTAGCTGTGTTGGTGTCAAGAGGCCAGTATGAACAGCAGAGTGACTGAAGGAGTGTGGAGTTAGAGATGAGGACAGAGATAACAAGGGACTTTTCCAGACTATTGCAAGAACCTTGGCATTCACTCTAAATGAGATTTTGAAAAAAACAATGGAAGGTTTAGAGCACACGAATGAAGTTATCATACTTGTATCTTAAAGAACCATCCTGGCGCCGAGACCGGTTTGGCTCAGTGGATAGAGCGTCGGCCTGCGGACTGAAAGGTCCCAGGTTCGATTCCGGTCAAGGGCATGTACCTTGGTTGCGGGCACATCCCCAGTAGGGGGTGTGCAAGAGGCAGCTCGTCGATGTTTCTCTCTCATCGATGTTTCTAACTCTCTATCCCTCTCTCTTCCTCACTATAATAAATCAATAAAATATATTTAAAAAAAAAAAAAAAGAACCATCCTGGCTTCTGTCTTGAAAACAGAAGGTAGGATAAATCAGGGGACCTGTCAGGAATTTGTTGTAATAAGTAAGCTAATAAATAACGGTAGCTTGGAGTAGGGTGCCATAGCAGAATCGCTGAGGTGTGTTTAGATTCAGGATATAACGCGAAAGTAGAGCTGTGGGTTGGAAGTGGGATATGAGGCTGTGTGCAAGGGTTTGGACCAGAGCAAAAGGTAGGATGGAATTTCCACTTTTTATTGAGTTGGGGCAGATTGCAGACAGAGCAGATTTGCAGAGAGAAGTCATGAGTTTGGTTTTGGAACGCAATATGTTTAGACAAGCAAATGGAAATGGTGTATCTAGATAGAGTATCTAGCATTCATCAGAGATGTCTAAGTTAGAGCTGTAACTTTGGGAGTTGTCTGTGTCTGAAAATGAAGTCACAAACATTTACATTTGCCTCTGCCAAAAGGAAGAATTAAGAAAGAAGAAAAAAAATGTCCAAACTAAGAATTAAGCAACTTTGTGTTCAGCATCTTTGTTTTGTTTTGGAGAGATTCACTGCTAACTCCTTAAGAAAAAGCAAGACCTTATGCCTCTGGGAGCTGACCTCATTGAGATAGTTTGGGGCCTGTGTGCTAACTGACTTCTTGTCAGAGGACAAAATCTTGTTACTGGGTTCATTTAATTAATAGACACAACTCAATTTGCTTATTGTTTATTTTGCAGATATATTACTACTTAATTCTGATTAATAGTTGAAAATGGTTCTAAATCACCCATACTCTAAATATTAACCTATGCCAGCTGATAAAAAGGAGTAAGTTTTATGGTTATGGCAAAATTACAGCTCTGTTAAATAAACCACCTGCATTTAACAGGCCAGCTACTTGTGCAAACACCCCAGTACATTGTTCCACCTGGCAGACCATCTTCTGGCTGATTCCAACATTAATGAATATTAAATGTTGACATGCATTTAGTCAACTTGTCTAAGAAATTTTACTTTAAGGGGAAAAAATGTACAAAAGTGGATAAGCTCCTTTAGGTGGAGGAAGGAGCCCCAGGGACATACCCTAGAGGACTTCCGTCTTTGAGGTCAGAGATTAGAGCAAGAACCATCAAAGAAGAGGGAGGAGTTGCTGGTTCACTAGGGGACTAGCCTCCTTCATAGAAATGCATCAATCCTTGCCACAATCAGGTAAGAGTAGGTGCTATTGATCATTATCCCAACTTTAGAGACTCATAGCTGAGCTTCTGCAAGGAGAAGTGGTTTACAAAGGGTCATAGACACCAAGATGGTAAACCAATTTTAGTTCACGCAATCTGCCTTCTCCTATTCTTGCCTCCATTGCCAGTGAGGGGTGTGAGTGCATTTATCATAGTGCTCGTTCTTCAGGGGTTTCTCTCTTTTTCCTTACAGGTGGTTATGTGGAGGCCTTGGAGTTGACTAAAGAAGCACCCAGTCAAGGGGCCTTTAGGCCACATTCCATCTCAGAAGAGACCTATGATGATGTTGAGTACCCTGGGAGAAAGGAGTAAGTGCACCTCAGTCCCTCAGCAGTGTGGTGAGATTTTAAAGGCTCCACAGGACAGATGAATGGTCTTTGTTTCTTTTCTCCCCACAGATCAAAGTCGGACTTCTCCAACTCATTTGCCTCAGATAGTGGTAAGTAAGGAAGACATTTCTGAAACTGCCAGTAGCAACTGCTGAGTTCTCAGTGGCTGATTAATGATAACTTACCTTTTGTTTATATTTTAATAACTAGAGGCCTGGTGCACGAAATTCGTGCACGGGGGGTGGGGGGGGCCCTCAGCCCAGCCTGCACCCTCTCCAATCTGGGACTCCTTGAGGGATGTCCAACTGCCCGATCCACTGGGATCGGGCCTAAACGGGCAGTCAGACATCCCTCTCACAATCCAGGACTGCTGGCTCCCAACTGCTCCCCTGCTTGCCTTCCTGATTGCCCCTAACCACTTCTGCCTACCAGCCTGATCAACCCCTAACCACTCCCCTGCCAGCCTGATTGATGTCTAACTGCTCCCCTGCCAGCCTGTTTGCCCCCAACTTCCCTCCTCTGCCGGCCTGGTCACCCCTAATGGCCCTCCCCTGCAGGCTTGATCACCCCCAACTGCCCTCCCTTGCAGGCCTGGTCCCTCCCAACTGCCCTCCCCTGCTGGCCTAATCATCCACAACTGCCCTCCCTTGCAGGCCTGGCCCCTCCCAACTGCCCTACCCTGCTGGCCATCTTGTGGTAGCCATCTTGTGTCCACATGGGGGCAGGATCTTTGACCACATGGGGGCAGCCATCTTGTGTGTTGGAGTGATGGTCAATTTGCATATTCGCCTAATGACTCTTGACCTTTCTTCTGATTTCAGCTCAATCATTACTCCCCCAGTGAACACTCTCCTTAGTGTACAATCTCAGAGTAACAGGTCTCTCTTTTTCATAGCGCTTGTCAGTTATAATTTTATATTTATATTATTTCTTTGATTAATAACTCTCTTCCCTTAGCCCCTAGCACAATGCCAGGTACTTGTTATATGACATTTTTAAAATATTTGTTGAATGAATGAATGAATGAAAAAATGGAGGAGGGATCAGCAGATGCTACTCTGATTGTTTTTTATCCTTCTTAGAATGCCAGGATTTTAGATGGAGAAACCATCTTAGAGATCATTAAACAGAGACATTCAATAGCTCCCCTAAGCTCACTGTCTGAAGTCGAGTTCTGAATGTCAAAATCCTCCATTGTCAAGGTGGATTCAAAAAATATCTATGTGTATTAAGCTTTTGTGTTGGGCTAGGCTAACACCATGCTGTGAAGAGAAAGATTATACAAGATGAATTAGTTCTCCATTATTTCTCCAGAATTCAACACAATGTCTGATGTATAGTAGGCTCTGATTGTTGTATGTTAAATATGCCAAAAGGGAGGGCAGAAGAAAGGAATCAGTTGATAAACCAACTTTCATTGACTTGGACTCAGGGGTGGAAGTGAATATTAATTTTCATTTGTATATGCTACTTTTATAAAGGTTTAATTATTTTTACCATGTGCTTATAAAAATATGTACATATGTTTCAATACAAACTATTTAACAAACAAAAGAAAGATCAAAGTACCTGAGCACCTGGTCAGTATCCAATAATGTTTTGTTAAATATAAATCTGAACTATTGTCATTATAATGAATGAATTTTTTTTTAATTTCAGAAGAAAATAGTAATGAAATGTATGAAGATGTATACAAAACAAAGAGCAACTCCACAAAGATAGAGTGAGTTTCTCTCTTTCTTGGCTTCCTACCTAATGGCATGTCTTACTAGTTTAGGATGATGAGTTTAAGAAGTAACTCTCTTCCCCGTCCCCACCATCTTTAGGGAGGATTTGCACAGAGAATGGGGGTAAATAGAACACCCATAATTGTGTACATGGTATAAATTTCAAATTACATTGCTTTCTCTTTTGAGAAAATGTCCATCTCCCAGAGTACGGACTTTGATATTGTGTTAGAAAATAAGTGAAAAATAAGTAAATGTCAACAAAAATTTGCCTCCATTCCATGGTTTTCAAGAACAAAAGTGGGCATTGTTTGTCAAGTTTAATTATCAGGGGCATGTTGTGGAAAGGAAAACAGCAATGGTCAAAAGCAAGAAGTTTGAGGGTTGAAGGAAAAAGAGGGGATCCATGCTGGTTGGAATGACCTGTATGTATCACTCCCTCTCCCTACCCCCCAAAAAACCCAAGAGCATATTTAGAAAAACTTTATTCATCAGCTGGGTAGTCAGTTTCCCAGCATTGTTGTATGATATCATTTGGTAAATTAAAAATCAGTGACGTGAATTTTAGGAGCAGGAATTCCTATAAGCTATTTCTAGTATAGTTTGTAAACCATGCTTCCCTGAGTCATCTTCTCTAAAAGGAAGACTTTGCTCCATAAACTGCAAAATAGAGACCATTTAGGGTAAACAAACTTTGTATTGAAATATAATAATTCCCTTCATGGCTGACTGGCTTGTGCTATTTCTTATTGGCACCAAAACAAAGAACAGAGAAGTTGGTGAGGCATTTTCCTGCTCTTGGGTGGGTGTTCCAAGCCTCTGGCCCTTTTCCTACACCATCCTTCCATTTATAGTACTCTCTCAAATGCTGTGTTTCTACCCTCTGATTCCTCTTAGTTTAGATGGCAAAGCACTTAAGAGACTACAGAGATTCTTCAAGAAAGAAAAGGATAGATTTAAGATGAAGACAACCAAGTTGAAAGAAAATGTAAGGTAAAAAAAAGTCCTCTTTTATTTCTCTTTCCAGGAGAGAGTTGGCAGTGCTGGCCTCATAGTCACACATCTGAGTGCTCTCCATCCTGCTCTCAGACACAGTGGGGAGCATACTAGAAAATAAAACCAAAGGCCCTGGCTATCATTTACCTCCTTCTTTCCCATCTTTGAGTGCACCACACTCACAGATGTTAATGAAAAAAAATGACAAAGACCCTTTTTAAAAAATTGATGAGAAAAGGTTATATGTAGTACTCAAGGGTAGAGGGAAGTCTTAAGCAAAATCCGGAAAGGAAGCTGACCTCATCACCCTTGGCATATGCTCCTGGTATCAGTAAGCATTATGTTGTTAATTACAGCCCTTTATGCATTCTTATTCCATCAAGTTCCAGTGGTTTTTATTTGTCTACACTTCGTAATCCAATTTGCCTCTCTTGAGAAAGGCAATGTGTGGAGAGGGAAGATGAACTTTTCAGCTGAATGGTCCATCTATCTCCAAGTCTTAGGCCTGGAAAGTACCCTCCAAGGTCACTCGGCTAATGACCAATGTTTGGGAGGGATACATTTTCACTGGTAATAGGAAGAGATGGAGGAATTCTAGATGGAAGAATCTAGAGTCTGGATTCTGGTTTCAGCTCTCCCATTTATTCAATGTGTAACTGGGCAATTCACTTTGTGTTTGCACCCGTATAGCCTGTTTCCTATTGTATACAGTGAAATGGAGACCGCGTAGTCTCTGGAGGCACTTCTCTCCCTCATCTAGAGATATAGGTGTATAGATATACATGCAGCTCTGTATTGTACGAGGACAGGAAATGGTAAAATAATTTGCCCAAGGTCATTACAAATACTGACATGGAATTATGTTATTCTACCTTGAAGTTCTTTTCCATGATAAAGCCTCCAAGTTGTGCAGCTTTAAGTCTAATTGTCTGTTGTATATAGATCGACCAAGAGATCCAATAGAATACAGGGTTTATGAATCATAGTCCTGGCTGTGGAGAAAGAGGGCATTTAGCTCCAGCAGTCAATGAGACCTAGAGGCAGACCCCGGCACTAGCCGGTTAGATGCTTCCGACAAAGATGATTAGCATGACACCCACAGTCCCTTATAAATAGGATCCAGTGAGAATGCTCTCTGACTTCTACTCCAACCTGCACGTCACAGTGCTGTCAGCACCCTGTCTGGTCTTATAGACACACCAGCAGGATCACTGAGCGTCCATGTGTCCTGGGCACAACTGCTAGGTATACTCATCCTTATGGAAGTAACTCAGTAAGATAAGATAGGCATTGGGATTCACTTTAGAAATGAAGAAACTGAGGCTTACATGAAGGTGAACTGATTTTCCCCAAAGTGCTGTTCCTTTGGACATTTCTTTATTGTTTTTTTCACACAGTGTCACATTAATTTACTTTTGCTCTCCCTCACTAAATCCCAAGCTACTTCAGGACAGAAACTGTGTCTAATCACTTTGTATACCCAGCACCTGGGCCTGTAGGGTTGAACTTAAATAATTGCTTAAAATACATGGATTTTTTTTTCTACTACATCATATTTCCTTCCATGTGATCTTAACTGGGAGATTTAAGGAGAAGCCAACCATCTGTCTGGGCCAAATGTCCTGACCCACTTAGCAGTTTACCATCTTCCAGCTCCACCTGGCCTGGAATTCTGCCCTTATCCTTTTGGCTTATCCATAGACATAGCCAGTGTCTCTAGAGGGTTGTGTGCATCTGATGGGCATCTTGGAAGTTTAGAAGGCAGAAATAGAATTCTGGATGGAGTAGGGCAGGGCTGTGGGGCAGCCTGAAGCTGTCTGGTAGGAAAGGAGTATAAGTGGTCACTTGGGATAAATAAGCTCATTTAAAAAGAGGGGAGAGGGGTCAGAACACAGATGCAGGGAAGGTAAGCTCTATCTGCATCTTTGACTAGAAACATCAGTATCAAGAAACCTAGTCCTCACTGTGCTATTCTGAACATGGCTTTCTTTCCTAACCCTTCTGTGCCTTTTGTCCATCAACAGTGCATTTTCCATTTCGCTGCCGGATTTAGGTAAGTGACATTTGCTTATTTCTGGCATAAAACCACACAGATTGGCATAGTCAGGGGCCGGGAAAGAGAAGCAGTCATCCTGCCTGCATTCCACATTTAATGAAAAATTGACACATCCAAGTCAAAGAACAAATTTTCCACAACAGTAGTACTGACTTTGGGGAAGATGAGTATCATTTCTCAAGTGCCTACTATATTCTAGGCCTCTTAAAATCCCAGAAAAAAAAAAGTTATTATAATCCCTTTTTAGGGATGCTTTAGGATCCACATCCCTACTTTAATGATCTGGGATTTGTACTCAGGTCTCTTGGATTACAAAACTTTTGCATCCGAATTATACCACACAGCCACCTGAAGGTTTGATAGCCAGATCTCCCTAATTACAATGTAGTAAGTTGAGCACGATCATGTTGTAGCACACACACTAACTGAATCAAGAATGGGTCATTGCAATTTGTTTGCTTTGCTGTAAAAACAATAGTGCACAAGTTAGCACGATGCCTTGCACCCAGTAGGCTCTCAACACATGTCCCATTATGTTGAATGTTATTAAAAGAGGGCCGTGTCTTCTGTTGGATTTTGTGGGCTCTAGCCATCGTGGCTACTTTAATTTCACTTTGACTTGGCAATTCAAGTATATATTATAGTCCACATATATGAGTTTACTGAACAAAATTTAAAAAGATTATATATACCTGGTCAAACTACAGGTCCCCCAAAATATCTATGTTAAAAAAAAAGGACCAACTTAGAATAGACATGCATTGTACCCCATCCAAATTTATGAGTAATTGAATATGAATTATAAATAATTATGCCAGAAAATCTCAAATTCGCTCAGGTGGTGATTCACTTGAACATTATGGGTTTCTGTGTAGAGCACCAAGGAATGTGAATATCCTAAAATAAACATGTCTAATTATGACTATGTACTAAGTCAGATTCCATTTTGTGCAAAATTATTATAAAGGATCAGTTGCCAATGATTTGAAATAAAAATTATGGGAGGAAAAATCAACATTAATATTCTATTAAACTCATATTTTTCCTTAGGAATTAAAAAAAAAAAGCCTCTCACTATTCCAGCAGTTATAACATCTTTTTTTAAAAATTGATTCCAAAGAGGAAGGGGTGCAGGGGAGAGACAGAAAGATAGACAGACATCGATGTGAGAGAGATACATCAATTGGTGCCTCCCATACCTGCCCTAACTGGGGATCAAACCCACAACCTAGGTATGTGCCCTGACCAGAATGGAACCTGCAACCTTCCAGTGCAGGGGATGATGCTCCAACTGAGCCACATGGGCCAGGACTCAGTATAACATCTTTATCCGGGTCTAGGATGATGGAAACCTAGTTTATTATTTATTATTATTTTTTTAAATATAATTCAAATAGTTTTTTTATTTTTTAAAAATATATTTCATTGATTTCTTCACAGAGGGGAAAGGAGAAGGACAGAGAGTTAGAAACATCGATGAGAGAGAAACATCGATCAGCTGCCCCCTGCACACCCACCACTGGGGATGTGCCTGCAACCAAGGTAGATGCTCTTGACCGGAATCAAACCTGGGACCCTTCAGTCCGCAGGCTGATGCTCTATCCACTGAGCCAAACCAGTTACGGCTGGAAACCTAGTTTAAAACTGATCCCTTCAACAACTCACATTTCTGGAATCAAATTAATCTAAATATGTGTGTGCGCACATTTGAGATATGAGGACATCTGTGTGTGTTTTTTAATCTTCAGTTGAATTTCTTCCCAAATGAGAAGTTTCTTGTTCTTTGATCCTTTCAACCTATCTGTATTCTACGATCAGGTTTTGATAAAAGAGGCTTGGGGATGTGCCTGGATAATTAGGTAATTGTGTGTAATTTGAGAAGCCAGGGTTTGTATAAACCATACCTAATAATGGACTGTTTTGATCCTATCTTGATTCTAGAACTTAGGCCCCAGGAAGTTATTATCCATCATGACATGAACATCAATGAAAAAGAGTCAAAGTAAGTCCGTTTACCTTCTGTTCATCCCTGGTATTTAACCCATGTCCTGGTGTCCTGTTGCATATGGTCAGACAGCCATCTTTGGATCTTGGATGAAAAGCAACTTGTTACATCCCCCCAATGAGAAGGGAAAACAATAAATAACATAGATGCTCTAACAGTGGAAAGTGACTCAAACATCACTGGAGCTTTAGAACCTGTTTCTTACCCTTGAATCTAGGGACTTGAACTTATTTCAATGCAACAAACACTTGTTTAATCATCTGTGGACAAGGCAACAGGGGAGATAGGAGGTACCATCTGACAAAACCTCTGTTCTCAAACACTAAATAATTATAACCTATCGAAAAGAAAACTTCCCAAAACTTGACTCCCCCTCTAGCTACATATCCATCCTTTCCCTCTAAACTGATGTCTCCTCTGCTCATCCCACCAAGCTCATGGCAATGACCTCTGTGCCAATCACACCGATGAACTTATTTTTGGTAAGGCCACTAATAATTCTTTGTTACAGTTAGCACAGACCGTTAAGTCCTTAGCTTTCTTGATTTCACTATATCTTAAACTGTTGACTGTGACATCCTTTTAAAAAAAATACTAACTTTTCCCCAGGTTTCCGTATTATCATTATTTCTTATTTCTCATCTTTGGCTGTGGCTCCTCTTGCTTGTTTTTTGGTTTTGTGGGGGTGCTGTGTGAGTTCTAATTCTACTGTTCAACTCTTCCAAAATCATGTGTCCCTCAGCTTTCCTATTTCACTTCTATTCTTCCTTTATATGTTCTTGAATGATCTCATCCACATTAGGGCTTTGATAGCAATCACTATGGTAATGATACCAAAATTTACATGTGGAGGTTGGATTTCTCTCCTCCATTCTAATAGGCCTGCTAACTCTATTTGAAACTCAGAATTCCATAATAACTCATAACCTCAACCCTCCCATCCAAATATGGTCATTTTCTCCTAATCTCTATGTTGGTGACTGTTTCAGTTGCCCAAACCAAAATTCTAAGCATTGTCCTTAACTCCTCTTCTGCCTTGCACCCTGTTCTCTTCCAATAATTCTCCAAACATTCCCATATCTCCATCCTCTCTGCCCAGCCACAACGCAGGCCCTCACTAGTTCTCAGTTGGATTCCAACAACTTTCTGAATGACCATCCCACCTCCACTGCAGTTTATTCTCCAAACTTTCTGACATGCAGATGTGATCATGTCACAAAACCAAGCACCCAGCAGCTTGAAATGTTGAGTGGTTGTCAATCACTCTTTAGATTGAAATCCAAACTGCTCGCCGAAACCGGTTTGGCTCAGTGGATAGAGCGTCGGCCTGCGGACTGAAAGGTCCCAGGTTCGATTCCGGTCAAGGGCATGTACCTAGGTTGCGGGCACATCCCCGGTAGGGGGTGTGCAGGAGGCAGCTGGTCGATGTTTCTCTCTCATAGATGTTTCTGACTCTCTATCCCTCTCCCTTCCTCTCTGTAAGAAATCAATAAAATATATTAAAAAAAAAAGAAAAGAAAAGAAATCCAAACTGCTTAGGAAGACATACAGTTTTTTAGTGATCCAGCCCCTGGCAAACTCTCTGCCTCACCTGGACTTCCTCCTCACCTGCATTCCAGTATTCCACCCATACTATACTACCTGGAACTCCTTGAACTCAACCAGTTGTCCAGCATTCCTCAAGCTTCACATTTGTTCCAACTTCATCAGTTCATTCAACAGGTATGTAGTGAGCATGTACTATGTGTCAGGATACACAGCAGTGAAAATAGATATAATTTATATTCCTGTCTGATCAGAGACAGATAAATTAATAAAAAATAAATTCATAATTTCACATTGGAATTTGATTGTTTGGAAATTTTGAAAGAGAGTGAACATAAGGTGTGTTTGTGTTGAGAGAAGACTGATAGTCATTTTAGAGTAGATCATTGAAGAGACCTCTAGCAGGAGGTGAGAATTTAAGAAAAGAAGACTGGTCTACCCATAACACTTTGCCATGCTTTTTGCCTGGTTATCTATTTTACTCATCATTATTTACTACAACTGAATTCAGATTTTCCCAGGAAGCCCTCTCTGACCTTGTCTATTTGGGTTAGATACCCCTCCTTAACCAGAACATTTTCCTCGGAGAAATAAGTAGTGGTCTTATTTCTTGCTTGTCCCCTCCTCTAAATGAAAGCTCCCTAAGGAAAGGACTGCAGCTTTCCAATCTATATCATGTGTCCTTATACCAAAACGATTAATTCATGTAACAAGGGACCTGCTTTAATAAAAATGAACAAAATAATCTGGAAGCTAAGAGTAAGTACCACTTCCATTATTTGGGGGATCAGGCAAGTCTCTGTGCCAAGGAGGGGGCACTATGTAACTAGAAAACAGGTTTTTGGCAAGCTTGTTGCTTCTGATGAACACAAATGCTTAATTTTAATGTGTTTGAATTTATCAGTTTACCCTTTATGATTGTTGCTTTATCTCTTAAAAAAGTATTTATCGCAAGGTTATATGATGTTCTTCCTTATCTTCTAAAACTGTTAGTTCTACCTTTTACGCTTAAACATTAGATCTGTCTGAATGGATTTTTGTATTTATAGGGAAGTAGAGGTCTAATTAAATTTTCTTCCATGAGAATAAATGTCCTGGCAGGGTTGAGCGGTCTCTATTTTCCCATTGACCTACAGCACGGCCTTTGTCACACCAGATGTCCAATATCTGAAGACCTATTTCCATGCTCTCTGATCCTTCCAATGTCATATCTATCTTCAGCACATCGTGGTCTGAGACAGTAGTTGATATCAGTACCTTAACATGTTCTGAGACATGACTTATGCCAAGTATATGGTCAATTTTTATAAATGTTCTGTGAACGCTAGAAATATATTACTTTTCTCTTTTTTTGAGTTCTCTAATTTTTTATACAGGGATCAATTTATGTACTTTAAATCAAGTATGTGTTAATTTTCTTATTAAAAATCTTCCATAAATATGACTTTTTAGATGCTTGATTCATCAACATTTGAAAGAAATTTGTTGAAATATCACACAAAGATGGCAAATTTTTCAGTTTTTTCCAAAAGTTCTAGCATTTGTTGCTTTATATATTCTATTTTATTAATTGCATATGAAATTTGAAATATATTCTAGTAAATTAAATGTTTCTTCATTATGTTGTAACCATTTCTATCCCTAATACTATTAACAAAAATATGTATATAGCTTTTACTGTGGGTTAGTCACTGTTTCATATATTTAATATGCATTAACTCATTCAATCTCACAACAATCCTGTGAGGTAGACACTATTATACAAATTTTATAGAAGAGAGACTGAGGCACAGGTTAAGCCACCTGCCCAGGCTCACCCAGCTAGCGTTCTTCACTAGTGTCTCCTAGAGATTCTCTGTCTTGAAGTGATGTGCCCGATATTATATTTTCATTAGTATTTCCCTAGTATACATGTTTGATCTTTTAATTTTGTTTTGCATATTCACATTCATTGTCTCTCATATAAATAACATAGAGCTGAATTTGGCTTTTTAAAAAATCCAGTATGGCCCAACTGGTGTTGTTGCCCAGTAGTTGAGTGTATGAACCAAGAGGTCCCCAGTTCACTTCCTGGTCAGGGCACATGCCCAGGAGGCAGCTGATCGATGTGTCTCTCTCATCGATGTTTCTATATCTCGATCCCTCTCCCTTCCTCTCTCTCTAAAATAAGTAAAAAACATTTTTTAAAAATTCAATATGATCATCTGTCTTATTTCCTACCTTGTCGTTGACCTAAATTTCAGTCTTCTGGAATGCGCTGGGGCTGACACTAGCATTTTCCTCAGGACAGACTTGCCTTCTATGCTTGCATGCTGCTTACTGCTCTCTGTCTGGTTTCAGTTGATTTGTGGGGCTGTTAGTATACTAGGTATGGTCCTTAGTAATTTAAGACAAAAGGAGAAAAAGAAAAAAAAAACATTATCCAGGATCCAGCATTTTGAATTTGGAGGGCCCTTCAGAATGTTCTCCTTACTCTCTGCCGCCAAATGAGGATGTGCAGAACTCTGAGCCAGAAGGCAATACAGTCAGAGCTGCCTTTCGGGAGTAACCCAGCCCTCCACAGAACACTGCAGAGGAAGTCAGAGTAGAACATATGTTAGCATGTTATTATCTAGGTCATTTCAGGGAAAGCTTGTGGGACCTAAGCCAGGAGCTCATAATGCTGTGACCTGCTTGAAGTTCTCCATAGGATGTAAGAGACACTCTATAGTGCTGTGCTACTCATATCAATGACTGGTGATCTGGGAAAATAAATGTTTCCCAAATTAAAAAAAAAAAAGTATCATTACAATCACTCAGCTGAAAGATGATCAAAATGTATTCTAGGGTGGTGAAAAGAATGAAGGAGAAGTTATTTCAGAGAATTTAAGTGGAATTTGTTAATTCCTCTGATGGAAACCATATCATCTTCATCTCCATTACCCAGCTCTTGATATAGCACTTAAGACATGGTAGGTACATGAGGAATCTTTCATGAACAAATGATCAAATCGCTTAGACCCAACAGAGTCTGACTGATTTTTATGTGACAGTAAATCTTCCGTGTGGCCTCAGAGAAACCAATTATGAAAGGCATCTGTAGCAGACATGACACTGATGGAGAGTAGCAGAATTTGGAAGGAGAAGAGCGAGCGAAGATGGTATTTGAGCTCTTGTAAGCTTGGCTAGTTTGCATGTCATGTCCTGGTGGGTATTCGGTTGAGGAGTACCCCAAAGCACTCTGGATTAAATTGTCCCTAGCTAGGTAACCTGGACCTCTGCTTTATGTCTCACTGCCTTTTGTTCATCAGAATATCTCCTAGGGAGTCAGCAAAAGAAGGGACAGGGGAACTTGAAAAGGAGGCTGGCACCAGTGGGACCTGGGCATGTTATCTTACTTCTCTGAACCTGAATTTCCTAACCTGTGATATGACAATAGCAGTCCTTATCCTGCCAAGTTCATTAAGCTTTCTAACTTGATCCCTAGGAAAGCAAAAATAAGTTGACAAGGAGGCAAAAAGTTGACCATAACATTCACATGGTTAGCATGGGTATAAAATGATGTGATCTTTCTGGAAGATAATTTGGCAATGTGTATCTGAAATGCCCAGACCCTTTACTTAACCCAGTAATTTTACTGCAAGCAACTAGCTCTACTAAAAAAAAAAACACCAAAAAAAACATAAAGAACAAATTATGCACAAAAATATCTGTGTCATGGTTATTTATAAAAATGAGATGTTTAAAACCACCCAAATAGCCAATGATTTTATAAGTATACTAGAGGCCTGGTGCATGGATTCATGCACCGGTGGGGTCCCTCGGCTTGTGCTGTGCCCTCTCACAATCTGGGACCCTTCAAGGGATGTCAAAGAGCCAGTTTCAGCCCAATCCCTGCAGGCCAGGCCAAGGGACCCCACCAGTGCACTAATCTGTGCACCGGGCCTCTAGTATGTATATAAGATCTTTGGTTAATCTCTTCCCACCTTCCCCCACTCTAAGATTCATCAGTCTGTACCATGTTTCCATGCCCGTGGTTTACGCTCCTGCGCTGAGTGTCTGCCCCCTGGTGGCCAGTGTGTGTCATAGCTACCAGCCAGTTGGCCAGTCAGCCAGTCACTTAGGCTTTTATATAGATTATAGTATAGTACTGTACATAAACATTAACATATGTGTTAAATATATACTAAATAGTTTTCAATGACATGGAAAAATGCTTGCACTATAACAACTGAAAAATAGCAGAATGAAAAATTGTATGTATCGGAATGATCTCCATTCAGTTTCTGAAAGGGTTTGGAAAATGTTTGGAAGGAAACTAAGATGTCCTTAAAAGGTCAGATCATGCTTATGTTGTCTCTTTTATACTTCTGCTTTGTTATTTAAATACTCAGAATATATTGCTTTATTATTAGTAAAGACAATAACCTTTTAAGTAGGCATTTGCCTTGCCCCTTCCCTGCCCTCACAGCTGTAGCCCCTTCCAAACAGCCATGCCCATTCTTACCAAGCATTGCTGTATGCCTGGCATAGACACACTGGAATATATGGTTGGATCCCATTTTCTGGGAATCTGAAGTGGAGAGATGAAACAGTTGGCCATTAGACAGAAAAACAGTGATTACTGAGCTTCATGTTGTAGACTTCAAAGGCAACAGATGTTGAAAGGAGAGAGGGATTGGAGCTCCCTCCACAAGTCCTTGAAGGCTTCTTAAAAGACTTTCTAAGCTGCATCTCCCTAGCCAGTCAAATGCTGAGTCCTTGACATTCTGTTGGACACCTGTGACCATAATCTGAAGGGAAGAGTGACACAAGGTCTCTGAAAATCTCAAAAATCCCTGTGACATAATACCCTGTGGTTCTAATTTATTTACCCGATAAAGAGTTATTTAAGGTTCAGATGTGCAGACACCAGATGGTTGACAGAGCAGGATCCTGTTTTGCTCATATCAATGATGGAGATGCTGGTAATTTTGTCATACCAGAAAGAAAAAAAGAAAAAGAAAAAACACGTTTTGAAGCAGCAGGTATGACATAGATTTGAGGCAAAGGCACATGGGTTCAAATCCCCTATTTCTGTGACCATGATATTCTCTGATCACTATTTCCTCTGTAACCCTTTATGAATGATGACTTTAACGGATGCTTACTGTGACAAACAAGTCAGTTAACATGTGTAAAAGCATAAGGCTTGGCACATGGGTTCTCAGAAAGTGTCAGTTCTTTCTACAATACCCTCTCCCTCCCTAATTCCTTCCCTGCTAATGCTAAGCACTAGTTGGATTTGTTTTTTCTCATCGTGGAGGTTAATGTTATTATTCATGTTTTAGAGGCACAGAAACAGGCTCAGAAAGGAGAGAAAGTATGATTACAAGCAGGTTGATCGCTTGCTGCTGGTTTCCAAAGTGGATTGCCACAGATCAGGGGGTCAGCTTTCTGTGGTCTGTGGGCTAAATATAGCCAGCCACTTGTTTTTTTGTAAATACAGTCACACTGGCCCAGTTAAGTGGTTACCCCAGAGATGTTAGGCCTTGCAAAACCTAAAATATTTGCTATCTGAGGTTGCCATAGAATCAAAATATACTTCCAGATAACTTTTAAATATTTTTTGGTAAAACAATTACCCAGAAAGAACGGATGGTTCCATAACTGTTTTAGTTCCATCTTAATTGACTTGCTCAAAAATATTTTCCTCTTTAGGGATGAAGATAAAGTAAAAACTTGGAAGCCTAACTTATTTAAACCAAAGGGGAAAAAAGAGAAGACAGATGCTCAAGGATCAGAAAGGTAAGTACACAGGTGTGCCTCTTTACAGCTTCTCCGCTACGTGCTATACCTCTCACCAGGTGTGTGCACTTAGGCCGTCAAGACATTTGATTTTCAGGTTCTTCATCTGCACAATGAGAATTACAACACCTAAATTATGGTACAGTTGAGGGGATTAGAAGAGACACAGAATATGAACATGTAAAGAGCAGCACACATTTATCTTCATCACCTCTGCTTTTGGTGAATGGGGAGTGAGGAACGATTTCAAACCAGCCCTTATCAAACAGCAAAAACCTTCCAGTCTTCTTTAAGGTTGAAAAGATTTTCCCCCTATAAGACAAACCTTACATAATATGCCAGTCTGAACATATATGAAACTAGGCATCATATCGTAAGACTGACTTCCCTAAAATACAATATAATTCTAGTTATGTCTACATTAGTGTGAATTTACAAAAAACTGTTTTATCAACTCAAAATCTAACCTTCACTCATGTGATTCAAGCTCCCAGTTGGATGCGGGGGGAAGAAGGGGAGGCAATGTTTTTCACTGTCTTGGGTGGTGACTTGGTGCTCAGTGCCCTAGCCTTCACCTCAGTTACTAGGAGATGGGGCAGATCTGAGGCCCACTGTTTAACCAATGTCTTCGGGAAATCCTTGTCTAAATAGTTATTATGCTGGGAACACTGTATGGTCTGTCTGCATTGGGAAAACTGTCTAGAAAAGTCCTACAAGGGGCCACCCCAAAAGAAATAAGACATTAGTCTATACTAAATTTAAACTCAGAGGACAGCATACAATGACCCTTCCTTTAAATTTATTTTCTTTGGGTTTAGATTTGATGTAATTTATTTTTCCCAAGTAGGAAAGATGTATTCACAGACTAGAAAGCACTTCCCACCTTCAACTTCATAGCATAACAAAACAGAATTCCAAGAGAGGAAATAGAATTTCTTACTGCCCATACCCCACAGAAAGCTTCTTAGTATTTTAATGACTGCATGTAAGTCTTTTTAGGAAACCATTTTCTGGTGCTTTTTTAATTCTTACAACAAACTGATATAATAGTTTACTTTTATTCTCAACTCAGTAAATTTGAAAATGTGGTAAATTTTAAAATGCAGTATGTTGAGGTTATCATTACTCCTGTAGATGGATGTATCAATTTCCATGTGCTCTTGATTCTTTTTTTGAATAATTTCTACCAATTTATTCCACCAATAAAAAATGCTTTCCTTATTAGTACAATCCTTTCAGTATCCCTTTATTAATGTAAGACAGCACGTTTTCAGAGAAGCTGGGAAGGATGTGGCAGGTCTGAAGTCCTGGGTAGGATAGCCCACCTGTAAGATGCCCCACGTGGACTTTGCATGTAGCAGGGACAGGGCAGCTGGAAGGTAGACTGTGGCCAAATTCTAAAGTGCCCTGTGTACCATGGGACTAGGACTTCATCTCTGAGGCCGTAGAGACAGATTCAAAGGTTTAAGCAAGAGAGAGGCGGTCAATTAAATTTTAGAAAGATGACTGAAGACAGGTCTGCAGGTAGATTCGCAGAAGGAAAGACCAGAGGGGGCATGGGAATGACAATGTGCAAAGGACCTTGAATATCAGATGAGAACTGCCATTGCCTAAAACATGGCAGTGACTGTGGAATGAAACATCTAAGTAATGCTTCTGAATAAAACTGATAAACTGTTTGCCTCTGTCAGTACATTAAACTGAAATGCAGCTCCAACCCCCAAATGAAGAGCAGGAGGGAGGAAAAGGAAGTAAAAGCATAGTCAGCCTCTACTGTAGGGTTATCCACTTTTATGTCCTGAAATTGTTGCATATATTTTGTGACATCTTGCTTTATTTTCATAATTCTGTCTTCTCCGTAATAATTCAGCAAACTGGAAAGGTCTCTGATTGATTCCCCAATTAGATTTCAAAACCTGGAAAACCACAATATGTGAGCCATTTATTCTAACTGGTTTCTAGTAATCTGAGGATGAGTGAGGATATTTATAATGTTCCGTACATTTCTTCTTTCAGAGAATCTGATTCAGAGAAGTTTCTTGTGTAACTTAAATTGTTTTTCTTTTTTTGTTTGTTTTAATATATTTTTATTGATTTCAGAGAGGAAGGAGAGTGAGAAAGAGATAGAAACATCAATGATGAGAGGGAATCATTCATTGGCTGCTTCCTGCACACCCCCTACTGGGGATCAAGCCTGCAACCCAGGCATGTGCCCTTGACTGGAATTGAACCTGGGACCCTTCAGTCTGCAGGCTGACGCTCTATCCACTGAGCCAAACCGGCTAGGGCAAATTGTTTATAACCAATTAGATGTTATTCAAGGTTATCTTGCTGTAAAAAAAAAAAAAAGGGTTAATTGAAGGGGGAAAGAACTGGTATCGTTTGGTTCAGTTGTTTTGACAATGTGCTGTGGTTTGTGTGTAAAATGTATATAAAATTATAAACAAAAAAATTCCTAAATTTTTACTGAAATAGGACAACTTTACAAATTTGGAAACTTAAGAGTTTTATACTAGAGGCTTGGTGCATGACATTTGTGCACTTGGGGGTTGGTAGGGGGGAGGTGCTCAGCCCAACCTGCACCCTTTCACAGTCCGGGTGCCCTCGGGGGATGTCCAACTGCAGCTTAGGTCCGCTCCCTGTCTAAGCCACAGTCCGACATCCTTAGCACTGCCGAAGAGGCAGGCCACTGCACATGCCAGCCATCAGCCTTGCTTGTGGCTGAACAGTGCCTCCCTTGTGGGAATTAACTGATCACCAGGGGGCAGCTGCTGTGTTGAGTGTCTGCCCCCTGGTGGTCAGTGCATGTCATAGCAACCGGTCTTACCACCATTCAGTCTATTTGCATATTACCCTTTTATTATATAGGATAGTACATTCAACCCTACCTGCATTTTTCTTGCCAGTCTATCGCCTAGAAATTTCTTCAGAACCAAGAAGCAAAACTTAGAAAAGAGAATGGAAAGAGAAAAAGTTTTTAGAGAAAGATTTGAGGTACGTTCTCCTCTGAAGGTAAAAACAACATTATTACAGGCTAGAAACTTCTGTTTATAAAGATTCTGAAAGGATGTTGCACCCCTGCCTAAGACATGATTTCTGACTAAAAAGCTGGTATTTTTATGATTTCCTGATGCATTGTTGGATTATCATGCCTTTGTATATGCTACTTCCTCTGCCTGGAAAAACTCCTAAGGTGCTCAGTCCAGATGTCACCCACTCTTGCCTAATTCCTCCAGGTGAAGTCACTCCCTCAGCACACACATTACACACACACCTGTTACACGGATCAACGGTGTTACAACCTATGCACACATGCCCATTGGGAACTAAAACTCTTGAGTCCCTTTTGAAGGAGAGATTTTGTCTCACTCAGATTTGCTCCCCAGCTCCCAACATAAACTGGTCACATACTGTTCAGTGAACGAGAGAGACATTGAACAAACACATGAAGAGTGAAGAAGTGGGTGAAGCCTCTGCAGCTCTTGGCCTCTTACCCTGTCACTGAGTCCGTGGGCATTTTCCCATAATTCCAAATAGCTCTAACAATCCTACCTTCTGGCTTTATGTATGACCACAGTAAGAATTTATTAACTTAGGTACTTACTGAACACCTCCCATGTGCCAGTCGCTGGACTGCGAGAGACAGAGTGTGCATCCTGCTCATAAAATTTGTACAAGTTATGTCTCTGCCTAAAAACTTTCAAAAGTTCCCCATTACCAGGTGGGTAAAGTTTAAGGCTCTGTAAAGTGGAATATACAACTCTTCATGTCATGAAGACACATGAATTTGCTGTACAGAGTTTCATACTATTAAACTGTGGCATGAAACTGTCTCCTGCAAATTGTCATAGTTGAAAAACCCATAAAATTTCTTGTTGACAAAACCCCAGACATCCCATCTAGTGATCCTCCTGCCCCCGCTCACCCCATTGCCCCCCACCCCGCCCCCTGCCACACACACACACAGTATTTGGACTCAGATGGGACAGAAATTCCATTTTCCATATGTGTATAATTCCATCCCTCCTCATTACCTATGGTAGCCTTCCTTGATATCCCATTAGAAAAAAAAAAAGAAAGTATGCCATTTTAATAACTTTTATTGAGCTCAAATAATAAACTATTTGTGCCAGGCACTGAAGGTACAAGAATGAATAAAAGCAATACACTCTCATTTTATAGGACAAATGTTTATTATAATGCTGTAACAGGAGTATATACAAAATGCAATTAGAACAGTAAATGATGAAAGTCTTCATGCAGGGAGGTTAAGAGCGGGGGGGTGGGGAGGGGGAATGTATTCCAGGCAGAGAAAACAGCATGAGCAATGGCATGGAAATATGAAAGGTATGTGGTATATTCAGGATTATCATATAGCTTGATGTGGCTTCAATAAAAGGGACAGAAATGGGGGCATGGGAATGACAACGTGCAAAGGACCTTGAATATCAAGCTAAGACATGTTAATCTCATCCTGAAAGCAGTGAGGAGTGGTGACCTAATCTGATTTGCATTTTTAGGAAATCACTGTGTACTCACAGTGAACAGTGGACTAGAAAGGGTAAGAAATCACTTAAGAAGCCATTACTCTGTAAGACAAATCTCGTGGATCAGATCCCACTTGGTGTAGGGTGATCTTACAATTCATCATCCAAATTCAGGAGAATCTGAGAATGGAAGGAGGCATACCTCATCTTAAATAATAAGTATCTATAAATAAACACTGTCCTGAGCAAAGGGAGAAGTTTGGCCACCCAAATTTGGTAAAGTGACACCTGTCAGTATAAGCTATATATTCTGGAACTTTTTTTTTTTTCAGTCAAGGGATCTCAATACTTAGAAGGTGATGTACCTATAAATGTATAGGCCAGCTAGTTACCCCTAATGTCAGATACTGAATTGCTCAATATCAATCAGATTTGTGGTTGTTTTTTTCCCACAAATGCCTGTCTTTGACCACAGAAGGAGAGTGGGAATTGTCTCCACACCTATTCTTACTATTTTAGCTATATATAGAAATATATAAATCCACCCAGAGAGGAAGTGTGGAGAGTATGTAAGAACATTATAAATTCTAAGAGGGTTTTCTCCCACCTCCACCCTTTTTTGTAACCTTCTCCCTTCCTGGGTTTGGAACGATTAATATTACTATCCACAGTATTTAATGTATAACTATGTTACAGCATTCTCATTCACCAGAATGCATTCTAGCACAATTAGATAATGGATGTGAAAACAATGAAAATGCGATCATACCAAGCATATATAAGATTGTGGCATTTTATCATTATTTCCTTAAATAACTTTCCTTTTAGTGATTGTCTTGCTATTATTTTCTATTCCCTTAACAAATTAGTATCTAGCATCTTGAGTTTATTTTGTGGTTACTACTATATTATTTCCTCCATTGCTTTTATTATAATGAAAGGAAAACGATGTAAGCACTGTCTGATTAGTGATTTCTCATTCCAGTATGATAAAGAGATTACTGTCATCAACACAGCAGTGGCGTGTTCCAGGAATTCAAGAAATGGGATCTTTGATTTGCCAATAGCCCCTGGAGAAGAACTGGATGTCATTGATGTCACTGA